>NC_057395.1:70732820-71059477 GCF_019320065.1 Cervus canadensis | reverse complement strand
AATGCTCTGAGAGCCCAGCTGTTCTCTTCTGGCTCCATGAATGTGTCCTTGCCACGGCCACACTTTCCACAGGCCACCCCACCTTCCTTCCTCCTTCCTTCTTTTCTTCCTTCTATGGATGTAGGATTCTGGCATCACGGTCTGGAATTCCACCTCCCCACCCGCCACGTCCTGCCTTCTTTTTCTCCCTCCTCAACAAACCTCTTCCATGTCCCATCCCATCCAGTGCTGCTTCTTGGCGCACTCGAACTAATGCCAACCAGAATCCTTCTCTGGGAGCAAACTGTCCCTGTTTGACTGTACTGCATTGAGAAATATACCAATGTCTTGCTCAGGGTGGAGGGTGGACCCAAGGATGCTCAGTTCAAACCAAAGAGGCCCTGAACTAACCTCCAAGGAAGGAAGGTCCTATTAATGGAGACATCTTCTTGAAGCTCAGAGGTATGTCTGGATCTGTAGGTCTGGGGGCATATGCTAAAACTGAGGGGATTATGGTGTGAGAGAATCAAGAGGATCATGACACTTCATACGCATGCCATGAGGGCAGAGATGAGAGAGACAAGTCATCACAGTGTCAGTGTGGGAAAGAGGGGACTTGGGACCACAGACATGTCAACTGTCTGTGATGGAGACCCCCGCCCCCCGCCAGAAGGCCCCCAGGGAAATAACTTTGTCCACCAGTACTTTGGCAGGTGGATTTTTGGGGGGATACTAGGAAGGATACAGAGTCCTCCATGTGGGTTGGCAGAGAAAAAAAAAAACAGGCAGCTCACACACGAAGTGCTTAGAGACAAATAATAGCATATTTATGGCTACCGTGCTGAGCATTTTATAAGCATTATAACATTTAATTTTCAAAACAAGCCCATAAGGTGAGGGTTATTAACATATCCATTTTATGCATAAGAAAACTAATGATCAGAGTATGTGAATAACTTGTTCAACACAGCAAGCAACTGGAGGAACTCAGATTTTTTGCTGGGGCCGGGGGGTTGGGGGCAGCACTTGGGATCTTAGTTGCTGAATCAGGTATTGAACTTCCCCTGCAGTGGAGTCTTAACCACCGGACTCCTGGAGAACTCAGATTTAAATCCAGGTCTCTGGAAGTCCAAAGTCAGAGATATTAATTTTTGCAAAGTACCAACCCCCTTTCAGCAGGGCAGTGGTCAGGGGCACAAAGACACAAGGCAAGTGTCCAGGGTAAGGGGCGGCGGTGGAGGCTAAGCCCCTGTCCCAGAGGACCATTTTGTTTCTAGTGTCAGTGGCTGGCCATTGGTCACTTGTGCTGTGGATGCCTGCGGGGGTGGCAGGCTTCAGCCCCGTGCTGGGGCGTAGAGTTATGGGAAGATACATCACTGTGATCAAGGTTGCAGGGGAGGGGGGACACGCAGAGAAGGGCTCAGCCAATGCGCTGGCTGGAGTTAGCCTGACTCTGCTAGCAGGGCACAGCAAGCAAGCACACGTCAAACACACAGGCAGGTAAAAGGGGCGGGGAGGAGGACTCTCACGTGCTAAGGCAGAGAGGCCGGAGGCCCGGGGTTCCCAAGTGAGGAGTCCTGTGGGGTGGGGGAGTGACCGTCTTGGGCTGACCCTTTGGGCCCAGGGTCTTGGGCGGGAGGCCCGTGCTTCGCTGTCACCCTGCGCCCCTAACCAAAGCCCAGTTCCTCGGGTCCAGCTGCGGCCAGCACTGCACTGTCTGCTGGAGTCTTTGTGTCCAACTCCTCATACTCGGTCCTCTCGTGATCTCCGAGAACAGGCTGCCCTGATCACCCTTCCTCAGGCACCGCACTGTCCCCCAGACCCTGCCTCCCAGTCACACAGAAGTCCCAGTGACATCCCCTGCCCGGGGTTCCCTTTCTTTACCCCCTACTACATTTTGTTTCTAATTCTGCATAGGCCCTTGGTGCACAATTACCCATGAAGCCTCACAATCTAAGGAGACGTGGCCTGGAGTCCTTCTGATCCCAGGGGGTGGATGGTCCTCACGCCAGGGTGTCTGCTTCGAGGCCTAGCCAAGAGGAGGCAGGAGGGGCTGGGAGGAGTCAGGATTCACACAGACGTGTGGATCCTCTGCATTCTCTGGGATAAAAGGTTTGCAACTGTCACAGGTGTGATGAAATTCTCAAGACAGACAGAAACAAAAGTGACAGTTCCAAGGGTCCTAAAACAATGGAAACCAGGATTCAGCTGAGGCTGACAGCCATCTAGCGGTTCTGGGCAGGATCAGAATCTCCTGGGGGACTGCTTAACAAAGGGTGAGAGGTTTGGGTGGGACCTGAGGATCTGCATCTCTTAACTTCCCAGGATCTTGCAGACCTTGTTGTCTAATTGCTAGGTCGAATCTGACTCTTTGCGACCCCATGGGCTATAGTCCATCAGGAGCCTCTGTCCATGGGATTTCTCAGGCAAGAATACTGGTGTGGGTTGCCATTTCTCCCTCCAGGGGATCTTCCTGACCCAGGGATCGAACCCACATCTTCTGTATTCTCTTGCATTGCAGGCGGATTCTTTACCCACTGAGCCATGATCCCATTTTTGATGGCAATACTGCCGGAGTCCCATAGAGATCGATTCTTGGGAGTGTTGGCTGCCAAAGGTTCCCGGCTGCCTCCTTCTCTAAAAACTGCCCTTGGCCAGTGGGAACCATCTTGCCTAGGAAGTTATGCACAAGCTCCACCCAGCCTGGCCTGTGACCAATGCCTGATCCCACCGCACACAGTGGTCTGATTCATGCTTGAGAGCTCCCTACGGAACCAAGCAGACCTCCCTCGAGCACAGATCTGGACACCATCTAAAATATCTCATTTACTCTTCACAACAATCCCGTGAGGAAACTGCAGCAGAGAGGGTGAGTGGGTGGCTGAGATCACACAGCCAATCAGACATCTGACCTCGGAGTTCGTCTTGACCCCCACCCCCAGCCATTGACAACAGCCCCAGGGACAACAGCCCCTTGCAGGGCCCATTCATGAAACACTTTGGGGATATTATCTCTCTTGATCCTCTCCACAGCTCTCCCTGGGGTGGTCCATTCAACACATGAAGAAAGTATGGCTGGGAGGAAAGGGATTGCGTTCCATCATCCATCAGTGGTGGAGAGATGGGCCATGAACCTAGGTTTCCTGCTTCCAGGTCTTTCTACCAGTTCTGGAGTGATAATAAGAACTAGCAATGGCTTATTCGGAAGGGATTCCTCGGGGCCCAAAATTTCATCCAACCAACACAACCCAATGACAAGTTCTAACTACTTTTTCTTGCTACCAAGAGTCTGGAGAAAGAGCCAATGCTTTTGCCCCACCCCACCCCCATCTCTGTGTCCGGTGAGAACTCTGACCACAGGCTGGGCAAAGGATGCTTCTGTGCAGTGTTGAGGGCACAAAACTTGGGGTCAAGGGAAGAAGGTTCCTATCCTGCCTCCACCACTTCCTGGCAGTGTGTCTCTGGACACGCCCCTTGTTCTCAGGGACACACCTGTAAGTGAGATTAACTCTGTCTCCCTCCAAAGTTGATGGGAGGGTTAGATAAGGTGGGCCATAAGATGAAATAGACTATTTTCAATAGAATAGAAAATAGAAATAGGGTCCTCATCTGGCTTACTTACCAGCAATAGCGTAGGCAGCGCTCTACAGTTTGTGAAGGGTTTACCCCGGCACCATTTATTTTTCATTCATTTACTCACCCACTCACTCACTCAGTCATTCAACAAACCCATATCAGACACCTGTTACATCCCACACAAAGCTAAGCATCAGGAGTATCCAACAGCACAGGTGGTTCTCACACACTCTGGGCGGGCGGGGGGCGAGGGGCAGGGTAAACAGCATCAGCTCCATCTCACTTGAGGCTCAGAGAGGAGGAGTAATGCCCAAGGTCACCCACCAGGGCAGAGGAGGAACCCCAGGACTCCAGACTCCGTGTTAAGTGCTACTGTTTGGACCCTGGGCTGCCACCATCGCAGCTGGGGCCACAGCCCAGACCAGCCAGTGTGCCGAAACCTCCCCCAGGACACCTTGGCCTCGAGAGTAATACAGCGATGCTCTCCTCTGGAGCCTTAATATTTTGATGAGTTTTATTTTTCTTGCCACCTTTTATAAAGACTCCGAGTACTAAATGGACAAAGCCGCAAGACGAGAGAAAGAGGGCAGGGGACCGACTGACTTTTCATTATCCAGCAGAGCCGGGGGAAAATGACTCCAATAGATCTCAAGTTTTATGTGCTCCAGACATTCTGCGGAGCCAGAGATGTTTCTCAGCAATGCTGATGGTACATTAAAAGCTCATTTTCCCAAACGTGGTACTGAATATGCACTAGGAGGAAAGAGCCATTATCCTGGGTAATATCGAAGCTGCAGCTGACGAATGTTGCTGAGATTTCCCGTGAGTTTTCCCTCGTGACTCGGGAGTAGGTCTCAGACAGAGAGGTACTCTGCCAAGCTGGGCATCTGGCCCAGAATGGAAGTAAATGCCTAGTGGCCCTTGCACCCTTCTGGGCCAGAGGGTCACAGCTTTGACTGGGAGCCTGGCAGAGGGTGGACACTAGAGGGCGCTCAAGTGATCTATTAATAAAACCTCACAATCGTTTTGTGAATCCCAGTGGAACAGGTGGCAATTGGGTCTGAACAAGGAAGTCCAGGCAGGTGTGAAATTTCCTCCTCCTAGGCATCTGCTGCTGTTGTCTGGTTCCCAAGGCCCAGGCCCTAGGATGCCACCTCCAGGAAGTCCTCTCTGCTACCTCTCTCCTCCGAGCTTGTCAGTACTCATCTACTCCTCATTCTGAACTAGCACCTCATGCTTCATGCTGTGGTTACTTGTGAACGTGAACGGCTTGACTCAGAGCCAGTTAAAGTGGGTCTCAGGCCTGGCTCACTCACCCCCTTGCTTATTCATGAATTCACGTGAAGGTTGTACCGGTTGTTGGATACTGAGTTCACAGGCAGGCAGCACCTGGGTTTCAAATCTGGGCACCACCATCTGGTGGTTGTGTAGCCAAGTGGTTTTTCTCTCTGTGCCTCTGTTTTCTCATCTGCAAAATGGCAATAATAATAGTACCTCCTTCTCAGGACGAAGGACGAAATGAGGTAAATATAAAGGGCTTAAGTGGATGTCAAGCACATAATACATGTTTTAATAACTGTTAGCAGATTACAGATGAGCCTGGCGGGCTACAGTCCACGGAGTCACGAAGAGCCGGACACGACTGAGTGACTAAGCACAATGTCCACACATTTAGAAAAAGCTCACCTAGAGGAAAGTGAAAGTGTTAGTCGCTCAGTCGTGTCTGACTCTTTGCGACCCCATGGGCTGTAGCCCACCAGGCTCCTCTGTCTAAGGAGTTCTCCAGGCAAGAGTACTGGAGTGGGTTGCCATGCCCTCTTCCAGGGGATCCTCCTGACCCAGGGATTGAACCTGGGTCTCCTGCATTGCAGGCAGTTTCTTTACCATCTGAGTCACCGAGGAAGCCCCACCTAGAGGAAATGGGGGTCAAATGAGGAGTATTCCTTGCCCTCCAAAGGCCAAGATACAGAATCCATGGCCACGGGAGCATTGATGGTGCTCCAGGAGGCTCATCGTCACGGTTCTGTTCTAGGAGAAACTCTGCGTCAGTGAGTTGCTGCCTCTTGCCTGGCACAAGGCTGGCGGCTGCATAAGTCAGCCACTGGCAGAGCCTAGTGGACACCAAGCTGAAATCACAGCTGCTGTTCCCTTTCCCCCTCCCCCAGGCCGGGAGCACCCCAGGGCATCTTTGAAGGCCCTGTGACTTAGATACCACCCTGCAGGCAACCTTGATTCACTCCATACACAGCCTGAAGGGTGCAGAGGGCACTGGGCTTCGAGGCAGAGACTTGGGTCAGAATTCCATCTCTTCCCTTCTTTTCACTGTGTGACCTTGGACAAGTAATCTCTCTTCTCCCGTTATTTCATCAATAAACAGAAACTGAATGTTATCTGCAAGCCAGGCCCTTTGTTAGATGCTAGTGCAAAGCAAAGCATAAAGCACAGATCCAGCCTTCAGGCTGTGCCAGGCTGGTGGTGCAGAAGGCATCTAAATGGACAACCACATTTCCAGGAATTTAGTCAGATACCACCTTTATTTAAAATTTTGATACATGATTCATCATATTTTTGGTGCCGATTCTGCTTTTTAAAAATGCTGCATGAAAAAAGGACTTATCTTGATTCCTGAGTTTTGGCACATGCCCTTAAATCTTGTGATGGAGGCAAATGCCTCACCTGCCTCTCCCTACATCCAGCTCAAAGGATCCAGAGAGCCTCTGAGAGAAAATGACTTCTGAATCGGGTCCTAAGGCAGGAATAGGAGACCACCAGGTTGACAAGGGGGAAGAGGAGTCCAAGTAGAGGGGATGGCATGCAGTGGTGCTCAATCAGGGGTGATTTGTTCCCAGGGAATATCTGGCAATGAGAGGAGTTATTTTAAAATTTTTATTTTGACTGAGGATTGTTCCTAGAGGCCAGGAATAGTGAAAGGAAGCCAGGGATGCTAGACATCCTACAATGCACAGAATGGCCCTCCACATCAGAAAATATCCCTCCACCAATGTTGGTTGGGCTAAGTTGAGAAATGCCATACTAAAACATCAAGGAGTGGAACATCATGGCATCATGCTACCGTGGGCTGACTCCTTGACTTCTCTAAGCCTCAGTTTCTGGATCTGAAAAATGGGGATAATAATGGTACCTACTTTGGAGGGTTGTTGGGAAAAGGCAGTGGCACTACACCTGTACACAGCAGGCGCTCAATAAATAGCCCTATCTTTTCCGACTTAAACTTCAGAGCAAACCCTTCTCAAAAGAAACAGCTTCCCCGGGTTCCAAAGAAAACTGGGACACGGAAAAGAACACATTTTGTTCTTTTCTGACCTTTCTCTTAGAGAAAACCACAAGTCTTATCTCTCAATAGAACGTGAGCCTGTTTGCAGGGAACCAGCCTGTGTGTTGTTGGCTTATCACTGGCCTGAGTTTTAACAGGGACTGAATTTTTATGACTGCGTTATAAACCTTTGCAAAACCCACTTTTAAACTAAAATACGCCGACAGGTTCTTAACTACTATAGCTACTAAATTAAGCATGAGGGATGGAGGGAGGTGCAGAGTGCAAAAGAAAACAAAAGTGCCCTGAAAGAGTCAGTGGAGGTAAAATAATGTTCATTAAAAATAGAAAAACAAACACACAAAAAAATCTTTTGTGTTCAACTTCACACTCGTACATCATAATGTTCCAGTAAAAGGCCATTTCCCCCTGAGATAATAAAAGAATTGAATTTTTCCTTATCGGTCATCTATTTTTCTAGCTGAAGCTATTACTCCCGCTCTGGGGTTGCTAGGCAACAAGAAATATTAATAGCAGCTTTTATTAGCTTAGCTTTTGCAGCCGAGTACCAGAATGAGAAAATGGGAAACATAAATGTGTTACATAAATCTTTCAACCTTTCAGAGCTGGTGTTAGTCTCTGTTTTCATAATGATTTATTGAAGTGATGGTTCATTTATGAGAAAAAGGAGTGCAGGATAAGAAAACGGAACAGTCCCCTGCAGGAGTGTTTGAAAATAAATAATTATAGCAGGAGAGCAAAAGCTGTTTAAAGCCATTTTTCTGAGTTTTATAAAATGTAAAAAGACATATTTCTTTCACTTACTGCCTCTAAAAAACAGGGGGAGGGAGTTTCATCCAGACTCTGTGGAATAAAAAGGAACCTCTGGACCGCTGGTCCACCGCCACCCTGTGTAGGATTCTCAGAGGTCCATTTGGGAGATAAATACCCCGACTCCCACTCCCCAGAGGGAAATTAGCCAAAAACATGGCAGCCAGGAGAAGCTCAGCTACAGAAGCCCTTATGGATGCCTTTGTTGTTGTTCAGTCACCAAGTCATATCTGACTCTTTGCAACCCCATGGGCTGCAGCATGCCAGGCTTCCCTGTCCATCACCAACTCCTGGAGTTTGCTCAAACTCAGGTCCATCAGGTCGGTGATGGATGCCCTGCTTTTACCAGAAGATGGATCCTTCTCCAGGTCATGTAGCCAAGAAGAGTTGAGTTCGGGTCTCTCACTTTCTTGGAAAGCAGGAGAACTGTCACTTTTCTGTTGCTCTCAAGCTCTGAGCCTTGACCGAGGTCCTGGTTTAATGACCATGCCCATCCCCTGTCCACCCCCAGCTGGGGCCCACTCCCCACCCACAGCCACCCCACCTTCTGATCTGCCTTCCCCAACACCCACTTCTTGGACCAGCAAGCACTGGCGAGTCAGCCTGATGACACCTCCAGCAAAGCCAACCCTGGGCAGGTCAGGCTGGACAAACATAGATACCCAAACCTTATCAGTAAAATGAACAAATAGAGTGGCTTACATTTACTGAACGCCCACTGTGTGCCAGGCACTGGGGACTTGCCTACATCTGATCACTGAATTCCCTTAAGTTCCCATAAGACCTTGTAGCTCAGATGGTAAAGAATCTGCCTGCAATGCAGGAGACCTTGGTTCAATCCCTGGGTCGGGAAGATCCCTTGGAGAAGGGAATGGAAACCCACTCCAATATTCTTGCCTGGAGAATTCCATGGACAGGGGAGCCTTGAGGGTTATAGTCCACAGGGTTGCAAAGGGTCAGACACAACTGAGTCACACACACACACACATTATCCAGCAC
This sequence comes from Cervus canadensis, assembly GCF_019320065.1. Classification (NCBI taxonomy): domain Eukaryota; kingdom Metazoa; phylum Chordata; class Mammalia; order Artiodactyla; family Cervidae; genus Cervus; species Cervus canadensis. Next base: position 71,050,818 of record NC_057395.1, on the reverse strand, counting down.
TTAGGAGCACGGGCTCTGGGGTTAGGCCAACCTAAGTCCAAAACCCAGTTCTACCATTTGTTACTCTCCACCATGTGACTCAGAGCAAGGGGTTAATTCCCCCATGCCTCAGGTTTTTTTTTTCATCTGTAAAATGGAGGTAATGTTACTTGTCTTACGGGAACTTGTGTGTGTATTAGTCTCTCAGTCACATCTGACTCTTTACAACCCCAAGGACTATAACCCGCAAGGGTCCTCTGTCCATGGAATTCTCCAGGCAAGAATACTGGAGCGGGTTGGGCTGCCATTCCCTTCTCCAGGGGATCTTCCCGGCTCAGGGATCAAACCCAGGTATCCTGCAATACAGGCAGATTCTTTACCATCTATCTACAAGGTCTTAGAACTGCTGGGTAATACTAAACATCAAGAAAATAACACACACACAAATGACCACAAATTCCTGCCCTTGCTGCATCTATACCTTTCTGCAATGTTACTCAGCCATTTCTCTCTTTGGGGTCTATTTCTGGGCTTGGCCATACGACTTGCTCTGGCCAAAAGAACATTAAAAAATGTGATGTAAGCAGAGGTTTTGAAAAGTGGTTGCATGTCGGAGCCTCTTTTTCTTGATGCTCTCAGGGGCCCTATCACCATCACCATGTGCACAAACCCAGGTCACCATGTGAAGAGAGACCTGTGGCCACATCACCTGCATAGACCCAGCCAACTGCCAAGATGTGAACAAAACCATCCAAGGCCATGCAGCTCCAACCAAGCTGCAAGCTGACCCCAGAAACCAGCCAAGCCAGTGCAGGTCAAAAGAACTACCTTGCTGTTCCACAGAAGAACAGGAAATAGCAAAAGTTCATTGTTTGCTTTAAGCTACTAAGTGTTGGGGTTTAAGCCACTAAGTGTTGGGGTAGTTTTGTTACACAGCAAAAACTAACTGATAACAATGGTAAAACAAAACAAAAACCAATTTATGCACTAAGATCAATAAAATTAATAGGATGGACAGGGTGATGGGTCTCCACTGGCCCTGCGGCTCAGAAGTCCAGAGGATCAAAGGTTGGGGGCCTTTGGTCCCTTTATCTCAGACTCCAGAGAGGATCTCCTGCATCTCAATTTGTGAGAATCATTTAGAGGGAGACCAGGTCTTCTGGGTGGAAGACGAATGAGTCAGGGATGGGAGGAGGGGAGGAACAGGAGATTGGAGGGGAAGAGTGAGAACAGGAAGAGAAGGGGGAAGGTGATGGGGAGATGGATATGAAGGACCTCCCCTCTCTGGGTCAACACACAGATCCTGCCCCGAAGCTCTGAGCCCTGCCCTCAGGCTCTGGAACCTAAGCCAGGGCTGCAAGCTGTCTCGTGGGAACCATCTCTAAGGCAAGGGGGTGAAGTACAACTACGAAATTGCTCAGCTCTCTCCCTCAGCCTACCCTAGGATTCTAGCCAGGAAAGATCCTTCACTTGTACGCCCCCAGCCCTCTCTGTGGAGGGAGAAGGTCCAGTCTTGGCAAGATGCTTTGGGACAGGGACTCGGAACACAAAGAGTGTAAAGCTACCCGTCCAGCACTCAGGATGTGAATCTACGCTGATGAGCCCTGAGTCCCCCAGGCCAGTGGCATGTGTGGTGGTCCTGGTCGCAGAAGTCTATCCAACCTCAAACCCAGATACTTCTTTAGTGTATCATAGCTGACAAAGCAATCACTCCCATCTTCCTATATGTGAGTTCACCAGATCTAGAATTCCAGTCTCCATCCTATTGATGGGAAAGAAAACTAAGGCTGGGAGAGAAGTTACTTACTCAAATCCCCAGAGAAAGCAGTAAATAAGAGTCAGTGCTAGAGGAGAACATTTGAATGACGACTATGTGCCACTCTTGTGCTAACTGAAGCCACGGCTGGACCACAAAGTTCCAGTGACCCAGAGGATGGCCCAATGATTAGGGCTCATCTTAGGGAGACCCCATATTGCCACCAGAACCCGTGGCTGATTTTGCCAGAACTCACTTCCCATCATGGCCCGTCTCCACCTGCCCAAGGCTCTCCAAGGAGTTTCTCTGGTCTTGAAAAAGGAGCAGTTTCCCTGAGAACTTATCTGGGAACATCAAGCTTTGTCCCTTCCCAGGATAATTCCTCCCCTGGGTAAGCCAGGATGGTGAGCTCAAACATTTCCCAAGGACGACTCCAAAATAAATTATTTCAGACTTAACAGAGGCTGTTTAATAAATTCCACTCTTCTAGTTTCTTTGGGTATTTTAGAAACTGATTTATACATACAATATCTCTCTCAAAATGAGACAATCAACACAGGATAAAATTATTGAGTTATGAAAATAGGGGTCAGATGGAGGTGCAGCGCTTTAAATTAAACTGGCAAAATATATCTTTCATACTAAATTGACTCTTTTTGTCTTGGAAATGAATGTTTAATCAGTTAAGATGCTGAAGTCGAGGGAGAAGCCTTAAGCATATTTAATTTTGTAAAAGGAGCCTGAAGCCAATATTGTACAGGCCTCCTGCCAGCAGCCACACCTTTAAAACCGAAGAACCAACTCCCACACAAGCTGGGAGACCACGTGGGCTGGGCAGGGGACCAAAAGGAGCTGGTGACCTCTGGCATCAGAGCCAAGAGGGCCTGGTGTTAATGAGAGGACTGTCAAATGCCTCGGTGTCAAATGCCACTGCTCCAGGGACCACTTCCTTGACACATCGCGGCCTAAGCAGAGGTCACCTGGTCCTTGGGCCATTCTCTGTGCCCCCGGTGGCCCTGTAGCCAAGCTGCTTCACCCCTTGGGCAGCTGCTAAAAGCTGAGAGTACGTGGTAGGGGACAGAGCTGGGGATGAATCTTGGTTTGGGGACTGAATAACTATGTTATACTCATTCATTCATAAAGCACATAAATTATTAATACCAGGATCAGGTTATCACTTCCCCTAGGAAGCAATAACCTCACATCTGAGCCAGGTGCCTCCTCTTTGTGATTTTAATTAATTAATTACGCTGCATCATGTCTTCAATGCAGCACGTGGGATCTTTGTTGCAGCATGTAAACTCTTAGTTGGCAGGGTGCCTCTTCTAGCTGCATAGAGCAACATGCACTGATTCCATCAGAGGATTTACTACATGTTCAGAAGTGGGCTCCTCACCTGTCTCTCTACCTGTACTAGTTGTTCCTCAAGGACATCTTGTAGGTCCAGAGTTCAGAACAAGGTCTGGTACCTAGTTGGCTCTTAATCAAGACTGATCACTGTGGTTAAGCCCCAAAATAGCCCCTTTACGATATCAGATTCTAATCCCTGGAACCTGTAAATGGTTCTGTATTTGGGGAAAAAAAAGAGTCTTTGCAGATGTGATTAAAAGTTAAGGCTCTTGGGATAGGGAGATGATCCTGGATTAACCCTATATGTTGTAAGTCCCTAAGCACCCTTATAAGAAAGGCAGAGGGAGATTTCACTGACAGAAGAGAAGGCGATGTGATGACAGACAGAGACTGGAGTGATGTAGCCACAAGCCAAGGACAGCCAGAGAACACAGGAAGCTGGAGAAGCACGAGATAGATTCTTTCCCAGAGACCCCGGAGGAAGGTCACCCCTCCCGACAGGTTTCTTAGTCCAATGATACCGATTTTGGACCTCCATCTTCTAGAGCTGTGAGAGCATAAATTTCTGTTGTTTTCAAGCCACAGTTTGTGACAATTGTTACAGCAGCTGCAGGAAACTAACAACCACCTACCTGCTCTAAGTCTCCATTTCCTTATTGCAGTTGTTTCTGCCTCACTTGGAACTCGGAAGTGTTATGTGAGACAATGTGTGTAAAGCTCCCTGCATGGTGCTTCACATCTCGGGGGTCTGACACAAACTCCAGCATTACCCACATAGCATGCATGTCCACACACACTCACACGCACACACACACACCTTCAAGCTTCAGCTCAGACAAATTTAAAACAATTGTTGGGCTTCCCCGGTGGCTCAGTGGTAATGAATCTGACTGCCAATGGAGGAGTGTGCATGCAAATGTGTGACTGCTCAGTTGTGTCCGACTCTTTGCGATCCCATGGACTGTAGCCCACCAGGCTCCTCTGTCTATGGGATTTTTTGGGCAAGAATACTGGAGTGGGTTGCCATTTCCTACTCCAGGGGATCTTCCTGACCCAGGGATCCAAACTGTGTCTCTAGCATCTCCTGCAATTGGCAGGTGGGTTCTTTACCTCTGATGCCAATGCAGGAGACACAGACTCAATCCCTAGTCTGGGAAGATCTCACATGCTACAGCGCAACTAAACCCGAGTACCACAACTTCTGAGCCCACACTCCAGAGCCAGTGCTCTGCGGCAAGAGAAGCCTGAGAAGCCATGAGAAGCCTGTGCACCACAACGAGACAGTAGCCACCGCTCGATGCAACTAGCGAAAAGCCTGCGCAGCAAGGAAGACCCACCACAACCGAAAGTAGATAAATAGAAGTATTTTCTTAAAGACACTTTTTTTAAAACAACTGTCTTTTTAGCATATGGTCCCAATGGATGGACATGTTCTTAATTGGTTTCCCACTCGGCCTGGCAGCCTTCCTCTGGGTAAGATAGTTTGGCTTACTTTTCATTTCATAACGAGGGAATAGAAAACCCAGTGAACCGTTGATAACTCTCACTAATGGAAGAATTAAAGCAATCTGAATTTGTGAAGCATCTTAAACATGCACTAGTTTTAAAGGAATCTGGAAAATGACTGCAAAGTGCCTATCTGGACTAAGCCCAACAAAGGCATTTCCTAGGCGAAGGGATCAGGGGGTCATCTCTGATAAACAGATAATCTCCTTTGTAATGATCAGAGCTCTTATAACCAGGTGACCCTACCAAGTTACCTGTGAGTATCTAGAGCCTATTCCTTTAGGTAAGTGAGCCTTATGGGAAAACACTACCACTGGTTACAGTGGGAACTCATTTTTATGACTAATAATGACAATAGCAAATATTCCCTGATTGTTTACTCTCTGCTAGACATTTGCTGAGACCTTACATACATTATCTCAGATACCTGTCACTGCAAGAAAAGAGGACTGAAGCTCAGGAGCTGGGGCTGGGGTTAACCGTCTGTGGGATGTCAGAGCCTGTGTCCGCACTGTGTCCGCTGAAGACTAGCATCCCAGGCCAGTGACACTGTGACCCAGAACCCCAGGCAGACGCACCCCTGCATCCATGGGCCTCCCCAGGGCACACGACAGAGATGTCAGTCGGGCCCTGCCCTCACCTGGGTTACCACAAATCCCGAATTGGGACCGTCTGGAGTCGTAAAGTTTTTGCTAGGAAATTAGCTGGGCAAGCAGTTAAGGCAAAAGCATTATAACAAATTGGAATTAAAACCACACATTGTGGAATATGCAGGTCTCCGAGAGAGAAGGGGAAGTGGACGATCTGCATTATTGATGGGCTTGTTTCTCAAGAAATGGAGCAGCAATTTCCACTGAGCACTTTAGTGAACAGTAGAAAATGTGGGCCTTGAGTTGGCTTCCTCCTGCCCTCCCTCTCTCTCATCTTCCCTTCTATGTCTCACCTAGCTTCACAAAAATAAAAGTGATGTGGCTCTTGAAAATACATAGAGTATGCCAGGTTGTTTTTCTTTTTATTTTTAAGCAAAGAGATTTGGTGGTAATAAGAGTAAACAATAAATAAATAGAATATAGTCAAGATTGTTAGATGATAAACAATATAAATGAAGGTCTCAGACATCTGATAAAACTGGGCCACAAATTTGGCTGTGACCTCTGAACAGCCTTGGTAGGGATAAACATGATCCATCCAACATCATGTGATTCTTACAGAAATCAATTTATCGGTCCCTCCTGCCCTCCCACAGGTGTGTTTCTGACAAAATCAAGGACTGTTTTCCTCCTAGATACAGTGGTTGGTCCACACATGCTGTCATGGTCCTCCTTGGAAGACTCAAACTACCACCTGCCAGAGACATCAGAGAAGATGCTGGCTGCCTATAGCCGTCATGCCTGCTGTGTGGATGATACTAATGATATTGCTGGAGTTCCTGGATCCAGCCATGCCTGAAACCCTCTGTCCAGCCCTCAATACCTAGATATTTCAGTCTTTTTTTTCCTGCATCAGCTTCTTTGAATTTTATTCTTGTCACTTAAGAATGAAGTTAAGAGGTGTTACTATCAATATAATATTAACTGCAAAGGAAAAAGCAAAAAGAAACATATACCCCAGTCATTCAGAAGAAGTACTAGAATTCCCTTAAGGAGATTTTCCCCATTATACAAAAGAATTCTCTACTGACTTTCTATAGGTTTTCATTGTTCAAATGCTGAAAAATCACACCTTGCCCAGCATGGGATTCAGGATCTTTACGATCCAAGTCCTACTGATTCTTGCACATCCTCTCTTCCTATGCAACTCCATTTTCTTTCTCTCCAGCCCAGTAAGAATGACCCACATGCCACGCCTGAGCACGACATGAGCCTCCTGCTTCTTGCTTTTGTACATGCTGTTCCCTCAGCCTGGAAGGTCCTTTCCTGCGCTGGTCTGCCTGCCAAAGTCCCTCCTATCCTCAAAACTCTAAGTCAGTCATCACACCTTCTTCCCTGCCAGCTGAAACAAGACACAATATTTTTAAAATAATATGATTCCACTTATATGAAATTTGCGGAAGAGGCAACTATATAGAGACAGAAAGTAGATTAATAGTTGCCGAGGGCTACAGATGGGGGTGGGGTTGGGAATGATGACTAAGGGGTATAAAGTTTCTTTGTGGGGTGATGAAAAGGTTCTAAAATAGCTTGTGTTGATGGTCACACAGCTCTGTGAATATTCTAAAAGCTACTGAACCGTATACTTTAAATAGGTGAATTGCATAGTAGGTGAACAATATTTCAATTTCAATAAAGCCTTTTTTTTGACCTTGCCAGGTAGCTTGTAGGATCTTGGTCCCCCAACCAGGAACTGGACCCAGATCCCCTGCAGTGGAAGCATAGAGTTCTAACCACTGGACCACCAGGGAATTCTCCTTCAGTAAAGCCTTTAAAAGGTGAGACTATACTATTAAAAATAATAATAAAACAAATGATACCAAGATATTATAAACAGAGCTTCAGAAGCAAGTAGCATGACATAAACTTCCCTCCATGCCCACCCCCCATATTCTGTGGACCCCCATGCAAGTAACCGACAGAGCCCAGACCCTGCACCTGAGCAGAGGGTCCTCCTCAAGGCGCTGGCATTCTGCTCCCTCTCGACTCCCTTCCCTGCTGTAACCTAGCAGGAGCCATGGCGGGTGACAGGGACTCACCGTGGGCAGCTGGCCCGAGAGCAGGTGGCTGTCCTGGGCCAGCATGTTGGACACCATGATGGCTGGGAGGTCCATGGCCTGGTAGGAGTAGGCAGGGAGCAGTCCGTTGGGCGCGAGGCCGTGGCACAGGGAGTGGCAGCCGGCTTCGTGGTCCCCCAGGTGCAGGAGGGATGGCTCAGGTAGGTTGGGAGGTGTTATTGGGGGGATCTCATAGTCTTCGTTGCTCTCGTTCTGGCTGTTGAAGCTCTAAAACATCAAAAGGGCAGGTTGTTGCAGGTCAATGTCATACAACTGCAGAACAGGCTTTTCAGCACCAGTGAGAGTAACAATGAACACCCCTTAGCAAAGCAGAGAGGGGATGGTCCCTCTGCAAGGCACACAGTCAAGATGATGCAGTCAGACTCCTGACCCATCCCCAACGGGTGCTTCCTCCTACCGGACAGTCTGTAATCAGAAACCTGCGCTCCTGGAGAGTGGGGCCACCACCTGTTCACCTGTTTTTCTGTTTTCCCACCAGATCTGGCCACTGCAGCCCACCATGAATCCATCTGTCTACATCCACCTATTTTACAGACAGAAGAACTCAGGTCCTGGAGGAAAGTGGCTCAAGCAGGATTAGTAGAAGAGCTAGGAGCAGAACTGAAGTATCCTGGCTCCATGCCTGGCGGCCTTCCAGGGAAGCTGGATGACTTCCTCTTGTGTGTCCCCAACTGTGTCCTCTCAACAGGTCTTCTCATCTCGGTAAATGGTACAAACATTCCCCCAGGAGCACAAGCTATTCCCCCAGGAGCCACACTGGACACTTTTCTTTCCAAACATTATTTGTTCATCTTCCCCACCTCATTCCACTGACCAGGAAGCTCCAGTACAATGCTAAATAGAAATGGTAAGAGTGGACACACTGCTTTTTTTTCTTAAGTATCTCAATATTTTACCACTAAGCACCCAGGTGGTGCTAGTGGTAAAGAACCTGCCTGCTAATTCAGGAGGCATGATCCCTAAGTAGGGAAGGCATGGCAAGGAGGAGGAAGAGGGCATGGCAACCCACTCCAGTATTCTTGCCTGGAGAATTGCAAGGACAAAGGAGCCTGGCAGGTTACAGTCCATGGGGTTGCAAAGAATTGGACATGACTGAAGTGACCCAGCATGAATAACGTTTGCCATAGATTCTTATAGGTATTCTATAACAGGTTAATTGTACTCCTTCTTCTTTCAATTAGGCATCACATTTTAATTTTATTGAATTCTCTTCCCCTGCATCTACTGAAAGGCTCAAATAAGCCTTTTCTCCTTTAATTCAGTTAAATATGGTAAATTGCTACACTTAGTTTTCTTAATGTAAAAGCAACCGTGTATTTCTGCAATGGACCCTACTTGGTCATAATATATTACTATTTTATCCGTTATTAAATTTTGATTGCTGATATTTTGTTTAGGATTTTTGCATCTAGCTCATGAGTGGGATGGGCCTATGATTTTCCTTTTTCACACTGCTCTTATTGGGTTTCAGTAGCAAGGTTATGTTAGCCTGGAAAATCATTCTTCCTTTTTTATGCTCTGAGAGTGATTAGACCTAGGAGAAGAGTTACATGTGAAATGCAAGATGGATCTGAGAAAACATGAAAGAGAAGTTTCAAGATATAGAGGAAAAAGTGAGGAAAAAACGGACATCTCTTCAATCAGCAGACTGGAGGGAGCAGAGGAATAACTGAAGAGACAATGACTGGGAATATTCCAGAACTGATGACGGACCCTAGAGGTACTGGTGGATATGATGGTGACCTGTGGTCCCCTGTCGATGACAAAGGAGGCAAGACCATGTAACGGGGGAAGCACAGTCTCTCCAATAAACGGGGCTGGGAAAACTGGACAGCTACATGTAAAAGGATGAAATTAGAACACTCTCTAACACAATACATAGAACAAACTCAAAATGGACTAAAGATCAAAATGTAAGACTGGAAACTCTAAAACTCTTGGGGAAAAACATAGGCAGAACACTATTTGATGTAAATTGCAGCAAGATCTTTTTTGATCCACCTCCTACAGTAATAAAAATAAAACAAAAATAAACAAATGGGATCTAATTAAACTTAAAAGCTTTTGCACACCAAAGGAAAACATAAACAAAGCAAAAAGACAACCTTCAGAATGGGAGAAAATATTTGCAAATGAAGCATCTGGCAAGGAATTAATCTCCAAAATATACAAATAGCTTATGCAGCTCAACATCAACAAAAGAAATAACCCAGTCAGAAAATGGGCAGATCTAAACAGACATTTCTCCAAAGAAGACATGCAGATGGCCAGAAAGCACATGAAAAGATGCTCAACATCACTAATTATTAATGTTAGTGAAATGCAAATCAAAACTACAATGAGATTTCACCTCACATTGGTCAGAATGGCCATCATCAAAAAATCTATAAACGATAAATTCTAGAGCGGGTATAGAGAAAGGCAAGCCTCTTACACTGTTGGTGGGAATATAAATTGATACAGCCACTATGGAGAACAGCATGGAGGGTCCTTAAAAATCTAAAAATAAAACTAGCATATGTCCCAGCAATCCCACTCCTGGCCATATATCCAATGAAAACCATAACTCAAAAAGATAAATGCAACCCTATGTTGAAGTTGAAACTCCTGATACGAAGAACTGACTCATTGGAAAAGATCCTGACACTGGGAAAGATTGAAGGCGGGAGGAGAAGGGGACGACCGAGGATGAGATGGGTGGATGGCATCACTGACTCAATGGACATGAGTTTGAGTAGGCTCTGGGAGTTGGTGATGGACAGGGAAGCCTGGCGTGCTGCAGTCCATGGGGTTGTAAAGAGTCGGACACGACTGAGTGACTGAACTGAACCCTGTCTTCATAGCTGTGCTTTTTACAATAGCCAGGACATGAGCAAATGAAATGTTCATCAACAGACACATGGGTAAAGAAGATGTGGTACATATATACAATGGAATATTACTTAGTCATAAAAAAGAACAAAATAGTGCATTTGCAGCAACATGGATAGACCTAGAGATTGTCCTATTGAGTGAAGTAAGTCAGACACAGAGAGACAAATATCATGATATCACTTATATGTGGAATATTATTTTTAAAGGGTACAAATGAATTTATTTGCAAAACAACATCAGATATGCAGATGATACTACCCTAATGGCAGAAAGCAAAGAGAAACTAAAGAGCCTCTTGATGAGGGTGAAAGAGGAGAGTGAAAGAGCTGGCTTAAGACTAAATATTAAAAAAACTAAGATCATGGCATCTGCCTCCATTACTGCATGGCAAATAGAAGGGAAAAGATGGAAATAGTGACAGATTTCCTCTTCTTGGGCTCCAAAAATCACTGTGGATGGTGACTGCAGCCGTGAGATCAGAAGACAATTACTTCTTGGCAGGAAAGCGATGACAAACCTAGACAGTGTGTTGAAGAGCAGACATATTACTCTGCCGACAAAGATCCGTATAGTCAAGGCTATGGTCTTCCCTCTGGTCACATATAGTTATGAGAGCTGGACCAAAAGAAGGCAGAATGCCAAAGAATTGATGCCTTTTTTTAACTGTGGTGCTGGAGAAGACTCCTGAAAGTCCCTTGGACAACAAGAAGATCAAACCAGTCAATCTTAAGGGAGATCAACCCTGAATATTCACTAGAAGGACTGATACTGAAGCTGAAGCGCCAGTATTTTGGTCATCTGATGTAAACAGACAACTCATTGGAAAACTCCCTGATGCTGGGAAAGATTGAGGGCAGAAGGGGAAGAGGGCATCTGAGGATGAGGTGGCTGGATGGCACCACTGATGCAATGGACATGAAGTTAGGCAAACTCCAGGAGATGGTGAGGGACAGGGAGGCATGGCCTGCTGCAGTCCACGGGGTCACAAAGAGTCAGACATGACAGGGTGACTAAACAACAACGATGGTGGGAGTGGGGACCACATGGTCTCTAAAACCCCTGCAGGGTGTCAACAGCTTTCTCCTCGGGTGCCTGTGGTTTGAACCTCACCACAACTTGTGGGGAAGAACTCTAGACTGTTCTTTGAGGAGCATGCAAGCATACTCAGTCATGTCTGATTCTTTGCAACCCCATGGACTGTAGCCTATGGACAGGCTCCTTTGTCCATAGGATTTTTCAGGCAAGAATACTACAGTGGGTTGCCATTTCCTTCTCAAGGGGATCTTCCCAATCCAGGGATTGAATCTGCCTCTCCTGTGCCTCCTGCATTGGCAGGCGGATTCTTTACCACTGAGCCCCCTGAGAAGCCAGACTGTCCTTGATATTCACAGAAACATGCTCTGAGAGGATACTGCCTTGCCACATTCATGCCCAGCCCTTAGACCCAGACCCCAAGCCACCTCTTGCTCATTGGCTCCCTCTGCAGGGATGTTGTGAGATTATTTCATATTACAGTCAAATAGCAGTTCAAGAAGCAGTGATCCTGTTGGTGGGAAAGGGCACTGGCAGCCCTACGGAATAGGACTCAGTCTTCCCACACCAAGATCTGGCTCTTTCCTACCATCTGAAGTTGCTTCCAAGAGCTGGGCCAAGCTCACATGTTTGGGGACCAACCTCTGCCTAGCTGCTCTATATGCATACATCCAAAGTTACATCTCTCTTACTGCACGATCTGAGGTTATCATCGCCTCTCTCTGCGCTCAGTTCTCACTCTTGCACCAAGAGGGACAGGGGATGGGCTCATCCATCTCTCAAGTTCCATGGCTAATTATATACATTGGCTATTCAATCAAATCGACGAGATTTCAATCCAACTCGATGGGAGTCCCACAGCTGGTACCCGGTAGTAACAGAAGGGCAGAAGAGGGGACCCAGGGAAGATCCAGTTTCTCCTGATGAAGCTTGACACATAAGGGGAGGCTGTATCCTGGTAGGTCTCAGTTCTACTGAAAACAACTTCCTTGAGCATTTTTTCAATTAGGAAATATAAATAAATAACATTTACTGAACATTTAATATGCTAGTTGTGAACATTTTACGGACAATTAATGTATTAAATTCTTACAACCTCTTTATGAAGGAGGTTCTGTTATTATATGCCCATTTTACAGATACAGAAACTAAGGCACAGAGAATGGAATTTACTTGCCCAAAGACACACAGTTAGAAAAAGGTCTCACTCCCTCCACTGTCTGCAAAGGAAGGCAACGTTTTCTAGTCTGTGACATGGGTTCTGGGACTCTGGGTCCTAATAATCGTTAGAGGCTGTGCCAGTTTATGGCCAAACTGAGGGCTTAAGCACTAAAAAACAAATTTTGGTCCAGCCATGATAACCATAGCTATCGTTGTTAGTGTTCACTCAGTCACGTCCAAACTCTTTGGGACCCCATGGACTACAGCACGGCAGGCTTTCCTGTCCTTCGCCATCTCCCAGAGTAGCTCAAACTCATGTCCATTGAGTCGGTGAGTCCATCCAACCATCACGTCCTCTGTTGCCCCCTTCTCCTCCTGCCTTCAACCTTTCCCAGCACCAGGGTCTTTCCCAATGATCTGGCTCTTGGCATCATGTGGCCACAGTATTGGAGCTATCATATCATCCCAGAAAGCAGAGTCCCAGGAGGTCTTCCCCCAGCCCGCCTACAACAAGATTCCCCCTTTGCAGCCTCACATGCACTCTCCGAGGCTTCTTAGCGCCGGCAGTGATTTGTGACTCTTTCCTTTCTTTCAGTTTATGTCCCCTTCCTCCAGACCCCAGGCCAGGGGTTAAAGCTATTGCGTCACCAGTGCTGGGCACACAGTAGGTGCTCAATTAGAATGTGATGAGTGAGCACATGTAAGAGGGTGATGCACCAGGCTTTGGGTTTAGACTTCATCTGCGTATTTCCACATCTGTCCCTCCCAACAGACCGGAAGTCCCTCAGTCACCCACTATTCACGTCTGTGGGCGCCGATTTCCTTTCTACTCCCCGCACCCACAACAGGTGCTGTCATGAGGCACATGACAGTGAATGCCAAATGACTGCTTGAGTCCACACCTTTCATTTAAAAACCAAAACCTTAACACACTGGAACCAGCCCAAAGGACCAGAAGCCTTTTGCAAAACTAAGCATATGTTATATCAAAATATTGGAATCACACAATTATGACAATTCATTTAAAGAGGCAATTAGCACACTTAAAAATAACTACACATGCAAACACGTACATGCCTCCTCTGAACGCAATTAAATTCTAAATGCATGACACCTGAATACCAGCCCAGCCGGCTATGGATTCATACTGTCTGTCAGTCGCTGGACCCGGCATTTCCACATTCACTCTCCATTTAACTCATGAGTTCTGCAAAGAAGTGACTGTTCTCTCCGTTCTGTAGATGAAGACGATAAGTTTAGCGAACGAAGGTGTCACAAGCAATTCTTGGTTGGAATTCAAGCCCAGGTCTTATGACTGAATCCATCATTCTCCCACACTGGGTCAGAGACTTCTTCAAGATTCAAGTTCCTCACTTCCTCTAAATAAGATATGGGCCACTCAGTGATGCCTAATTTGCTCTTCAGCACCAGGGTCCTCATGAGAATACAGAAAGAGATGCCAAGTTGTAAAAGCTATAGAAGCTAAAAATATTAGCAAAACCTTACAAGGAAACTTCTGGAAAGAGCTGACTCTTCCTATCCATCCATCCTCTCTCAAACCCACTCCAACCACATTTTCATCCCACCATCCACCCAAACTGTTTGTCAAGGTCTTCAGTAACCTCCATGTTACTAAGTCCAATGGTCAGATCTCACTGCCCTCTTGTCCTCCTTGACCTTTTCAGCAGCATTTGACATACCTGGCCACCCGCTTTCTCCTGGGAATAAATTTCTTCAACTGTTTCTAGGACATCACAGATGTTGATCTTCCTAAATCACAAGTCATTTCTTCTCCATGCCCTTTGCTGGTTCCCATTCTTTCCCTCAACCTATTAATGATGTCACAGAGCTCAGATCCAAGACCTCTCCTCTAAACACACTCAGGCATTGAGGATTTCATCCAGTCTCCTGGATTTAAATACCATCTATGTTCTGCTGACTCCCCAGCTTATGGTGTCCAGCTCAGAACTCTCTTCTGAACCACAGATTCATGGACCCCACTGTTATTTGACATCTTTGTTTGCGTTTTAATGGACATCTCAAATTTAATGCATCCAAAAGAGAACCTGTCAACCTATGGTTTTCTCTTCCTTAGCTAATGGCAGGTCCAACCTTGCAATTGCTCAGGCCAAATGCCTTGGAGCTGTCCTTTGTTTACTTTCTTTCTCTCATATCCAACACCAAATCTGTCAGGAAATCCTAACGGCCCCACCTTCAGAACAGAGACAAATGGAGCCACTACTGCCCAAGCCACCATCCTCTCCATCCTGGAGGACTGCAGTAGTTTCCTACCTGGCTTGCCTACCCCTGCTCTTGCTATGGTCCATTCTCACTCAGAGGCCAGAATTACATGTTAAAATGTAAGTTCATGTAATTCCTCTGCTCACCACCGTCCAGGGGTGCTCTTCTTACTCAATAACAGAGTCCTCAGCAATTCCATTCCTGGTTATAATATAGAAAAAGCCAAAAATACTAATTCAAAAAGATACATGCACCCCAGTGCTAATAGTGGCATTATTTACAATTGCCAAGGTATGGAAGCAACTTAAGGGTCCATCAACAGATGAATGGATAAAGAAGACGTAGCATATCTATACATACACACACACACACAAACACATGTGTATGTATACACACACACACACACACACACAGAGGAAGGCTACTCTGCCATAAAAAGAATGAAATTTTACCATCTGCAGCAACATATATGGAACTGGAGGGCATTATATTAAGTGAAATAAGTCAGACAGAAAAAGACAGAGACTGTATATCACTTACATGTGGAATCTAAAAAATACAATAAATTATAGCAAAACAAAAGTGAAAATAGAAAAAAAAAAGGAGCAGACACAAAAATATAGATAAGAAATTAGCAGTTACCAGTGGGGAGAGGGAAGTGGGAAGGGGGGAGTACAGAGTATGAGAGAAAAGGGTTATTATGGGATGATAGGGAACCATGTTTGTGAGACTTTTGAAAACTGTAAAGCACTGGAGAATTTGTTTTTATATTTATTTATGGCTGCGTTGGGCCTTAGTTGTGGCACAAGCTTTCTTGTAGCATGTGGGATCTCAGTTTCCCAATCCTCGATCGAACCTGTGTCCCCCATTCTGGAAGGTGGATTCTTAACCACTAGACCACCAGGAAAGTCCAGCACTGCAGAATTTAGAGAATCTTTCATTCAATAAAAAAGAACAAGGGTCTTATAACGGCTACATGGCCCAGCTCCCCCACTCCCACCTACATCCCTTTTACCTTCCTGACGTCACCTCTTAATATGTTCCTTCTTTGTGCCACTCTGGCCACACTAGGTACGGTTATAAGCCTTAGCGCCTTTGCACTGACTGTTTCCTCTTTCTAGCAGATTCTCCTGTTAAATATTCACACAACTCATTCCTTCATCCCTAAGGTCTCTACTCAAACATCCGCTTCTCAATGAGGTCTATCCTCACTGTTCAGTTTAAAGTCACAAATCATCAGCCATGTTCTACAATTCCCTTGTTTCTATCACTTACTAAACGGCAACTCACTCCAGTATCCTTGCCTGGGAAATCTGGTGGACAGAGGAGCCTGGTGGGCTGCAGTCCCTGGGGTCACAAACAGTCGGACACAACTGAGTGACTGAGCACGCACACACAGCATTTAATGCTTTCTAACATCCTACACATTTTATTGATTTATTATGTTTATTATGTATTACCTTACTCCACTAGAATATCTTCATGGAGGAGATTTTCACCTGTCTTGTCCACTGCTGTATCCCCAGTTTCTTCAACAGTGCCTGGCATGTAATGAGTGCTCAAAAAGTCTTTGATAAATGAATGAATAAATGAACAAATGAACTGCTCAGCAAATGCCTGAAGAAAGAGTGGTAAGAAGATGAATGGATTGGCAGACCACGAAGAGTCCCCCCTTCTAAGGAGAAGGCTTACTCTAGGCTCTGATCCAAGGCTACGACACAAGCTGTTTGAATCAGTCCAACATTCCCCCCTTCTCAGAACTGCTGCATGAGAATCTGTAAGTGTCCTTTGTGGGGAGCGGGTGGGACTGGGGAGAAAGAGGCACTGAAGCAAATAGCAGGGCTAGGAAGTAGGGGCTTACCAACACACGACATCTACCATACAGAGGTGTGTTAGGAGGCTGCCAAGTCAGCTTGTTTCTGAACTCCTCCCTTTGTGCTTTTCTTTCCAAATCAACTAAAGAACAAGTTAGTTGAATCAACTAAACTCAGGGCAAAGCAATAAAGATGGGGCAGAAGGGGCATCCGGGAGACTGTCGGGTTTTTCTCACACCAGTTCCAGGAAAGGAAGACTACTGCACTGACCCAAACGACCTTTGTGGCTTGCCCTTGGGTCAGAAGGCTAAGTCTTCTCAGGGAATTCCTAGGAGGAAGAGTCTTAATTAAACACGGAAGCTGATGACTTCTTGAGGTAGGGGAACAAACAAGCAAGGGTGGGGAATGGGCCCTGGGCCTTGAGAAAGTGATGGAGAGGAAGGAGTCTAAGAACATCCAATGGACCAGAGCCTGTTGCAGTGACAAGCTTATGTTCCATGAAATTATCAGAATAAACTCATTTGCTTACCACGATAAAATAAAATGACAAACGAATCAGTTCAGCCATAGGAACTAACATGGTTCTAATATAGGAAGTAAAAAAGTAAATATGTGTGTGTGTACGTGTGTGTGTGTGTTCTAAGTCGCTTCAGTGGTGTTCAACTCTGCAGCCCCGTGGATTGTAGCCTGCCAGGCTCCTCCATCCGTGGAATTTTCCAGGCGAGAATACTGGAGCGGGTTGCCATTTCTTTCTCCAGGGGATCTTCCTGACTCAGGGGTCAAACCTGTGTTTCCTGTGTCTCCTGCTTTGGCAGGCAGATTCTTTACCACTGAGCCACCTGGGAAGCCTATATATATATATTCTTCTAAATAACCCTTTCTGAAGCAAATATTCAAAGTTCAAACCTAGAGAATGATAAAAAAAAATCAAGAAAAGGATTCTAGAAAGAGTAGTGAGCTGAAAAATTACAATGTATATTAATTCAAAATAGCTGTCCATAAGGTGACTATAGTATTCAATATGTAATTTGACTATATTGGTTCCTAAAATAGAAAAGGTACAGGATAGAATTATAAAATTAACAATGATCACAAACTAAAAATCTAGAGGATTTCATTAGAACCTATGCCTTCCCTTAAGA
Source organism: Cervus canadensis (assembly GCF_019320065.1). Lineage (NCBI taxonomy): Eukaryota > Metazoa > Chordata > Mammalia > Artiodactyla > Cervidae > Cervus > Cervus canadensis. The sequence goes on along the minus strand of NC_057395.1, from coordinate 71,033,235 downwards.
TTACAAATATTGATTAGTAGTTTATATTGCAAGGAAAATGTAAGTTTAAATACTTCTATTATAATTTTAAAATTTTTATTGAGGTGAAATTCACACAACAAAAAGATAATTCTTTTAAAAATAACACTTGCGTGGCATTGAGTACATTCACTCATAATGTTTTGCAATCACCGCCTCTATCAGGTTCCAAAATATTTTCATCATCCCCAAAAGAAAACCCCATACTCATTAAATAGTTTCTCCCTACTCTCCTGGCCTCAACCCCTGGAGACCACTGATCTGTGTTCTGTCTCAGTGGATTCACCTATTCTGAATAGCTTAATATAAGTGGAACCATATAATATGCGATTTTACCTTCTCCTTTCATTTAGCATAATGTTTTTGAGCATGATGTACATTATCCACAATGTAGCATATATCAGTAGTTGATTTCTTTCTGTGGCTGAACAGTATTCCGTTTTATGTATATACCCAATTTTGTTTATCCATTCATCCACTGATGAACATGGGCTGTTTCCACCCTTTGGCTACTGTGAATAGTCCTGCTATGAACAAGTGTGTACGTATATTTGTCAGAGTCCTTATTTTTAATTCTTTAGGGTATACAGCTAGGTGTGGAATTGTTGAGTCATATGATAATTCTATGTTTAACTTATTGAGGACCTGTCAAGCTTTTTCCACTGTGGCTGCACATTTCACATTTCTACCAGCAATGTATGAGTGTTCCAATTACACCACATCCTTGCCACCAACACTTAAATTCCATTTTTATTATAGCCATCCTAGTGAGTATGAAATGGTATCTTATAGTAGTTTTGATTTGTATTTCCCTAATGACTAGTGATGTTGAGTATCTTTCCATGTGTTTTTTGGCCATTTGCATATCTTCTGTGGGGAAACATCTAGAACTTTTTTGTTCATTTTAAAATTAGGTTGTCTTTCCATTGTAGTGTTGCAAGAGTTCTTTATATATACTACATAATAGACCCTTATAAGATATATGATTTGCATGGGGTGGAAAGTGGGAGGGAGGTTCAAGAGGGAGGGGACATACATTTAAGTATGGCTGATTCATGTTGATGTATGGCAGAAACCAACACAAAGTTGTAAAGCAATTATCCTCCATTTAAAAATAAATAAATATTCTTAAAAGCTAAGCACAGAGTTTAAAAACAGATATATGATTTGCAAAATATTTTTCTCCCATTCTGTAGGCGTTTTTTTTTTCTTTCACTTTCTTTATAATGCCCTTTGATACAAAGGAATTTTTAAATTTTCATGGAGTCTACATTGTTTTTCTTTTGTTGCTCATGCTTTTGATGTCCTGTCTAAGAATTCATAGCCAAATCCAAGGTCATGAAGAGTTACCCTAAGTTTTCTTCTAAGAATTTTGTGGCTTTAGTCCTGAGACTTGGGTCATGGATCCCTTTTGAAATAACTTCTGTATACAGCATGAAGTAGAGTCCAGTTTTATTATTTTGCCCATGGTTATCCAGTTGTCCCGAAAAGCTATTTGATGACGAGACTGTTCTTTCTCTGTTGACTGGCCTTGGCACCCTTGATGAAAATAATTGCAACTGACCACAGACGTAGAGGTTTATTTCTGGACTCTTATTCCTATTCCATTGATCTATATGATCTATATGTACAACCACTGCAGATGATGACTGCAGCCATGAAATTAAAAGATGCTTGTTCCTTGGAAGAAAAGCTATGACAAACCTAGACAGCATATTAAAAAGCAAAGACATTACTTTGCCAACAAAGGTCCATCTAGGCAAAGCTATGGTTTTTCCAGTAGTCATGTATGAATGTGAGAGTTGGACCATAAAGAAAGCTGAGTGCTGAGGAAATAAATGATGCTTTTGACCTGTGGTGTTGGAGAAGACTCTTGAGGTCCCTTGGAAAGCAAGGAGATCCAGCCAGTCAAACCTAAAGTAAAGCAGTCCTGAATATTCACTGGAAGGATTGATGCTGAAGCTGAAGCTCCAATACTTTGGTCCCCTGATGTGAAGCCACTGGAAAAGACCCTGATTCTGGGAAAGATTGAAGGCAGGAGGAGAAGGAGATGACAGAGGATGAGATGGTTGGATGGCATCACCGACTCGATGGACATGAGTTTGAGCAAGCTCTGGGAGTTGGTATTGACAGGGAAGCCTGGTGTGCTGGAGTCCATGGGGTTGCAAAAAGTCGGACATGACTGAGCAACTGAACTGAACTGAACTGAATACTTCGAGCACACTGTTCTGACTGTGGTGCTCTTGTAGGAACCAGGAAGTGTTATTCAACTTTGCTCTTCTCTTGTAAAACTGCTATAGCAATTCAGGATTCATTGCAATTCATATGTATTTGAGGATTAGTTCTTCTATTTCTTCTAAAAAACTTGACAGGGATTGCAATGCACATGTAGATTGCTTGGATAGTACTGCAACCTTACCAAAATTAAGACTTCCGATTCACAAACACAGATGTCTTCCTCATTTGTTAAGCTCTTCTTTAATTTCTTTCAGCAGTGTTTTATAGCTTTCAGCATTCAAGTCTTTCACCACCTTGGTTAAATTTATTCCTAAGTATTTTATTATTTTGGATGCTGTGACATATGAAACTGTTTTCTTAGTTGTTTTTTTTTTTTTAATTGTTTGCTGGTACATGGAAACACAGCTGATTTTTGAATATTGATCTTACACCCTGAAACTTTGCTGAATTCATTTATTATCCATTTATTATAATTTTATATAAAAGCAGAAATTCCACACCATTAGAGGAACAAAAACAAAAATAAAAACAAATGGAAAAGAAAATAGAACCTGATCAATCTAACAAAAATATGAAAAGAAAAAGAAAATAGAAATTAGTTATGAAATATGATAACCTTCATAAAATGAGAGTATTAAGACTACTAGTAATCACAATAAATAAAAATGATTTCAAGTCCTTTATTAAAATATAAAAATTAAAATTTTGATGAAAATAAATGAATCCAGCATATGACATTTATAATAGGCATGTCTAAGATAAAATTACATAGAAAGTTAAAACTAAGCAGATATATCAGGCAAATAAAAAGCAGAAGTGGCAAAATTAATAACAAGTTAAGCACAATCTGGGGACAAAAAGCATTAAAGAGACCAAGAGCAATACTTAAGTTGATAAATGACACAATCCACTAAGAAGAAATGACAGACATAAACTTTTATGTAGACGGATAAACCACAGGAATATAAAACGTTGACAAACTGTTAGAAGTACAAAGAGCATTTAATCAAACCATAAACATAAAGAGACACTAGCACATTTCTTCAAAAACTGACAAATCAATCAGATAGAAATGAGTAAGGACAGAAGATTTGAATAACACAATTTCCTCTCTTGATCTGTCTCAATTTTAAGAACACACATTCTTTTCAAATGTGCATGGAACACTTAAAAAACATGACCATGTACTAACTACTCAGATAATTACAAACTTTTCAAAAGGTAGAGATGACATAGGCCACATTCTATGATCTAAATGCACTAATCTAGTTTTTAACAACAAAGAAAGAAGAGAGAGAAAGAGGGAGCAGAAAAACATGGAGGGAGACAGACCCTCTAAAATACTTGGACATTTTTTTTCATTTATTTTTATTAGTTGGAGGCTAATTACTTTAATATTGTAGTGGTTTTTGCCATACATTGACATGAGTCAGCCATGGATTTACATGTGTTCGCCATCCTGAACCCCTCTCCCACCTCCCTCCCCATCCCATCCCTCTGGGTCATCCCAGTGCACCAGCCCTGAGCACTTGTCTCATGCATCCAACCTAGACTGGCGATCTGTTTCACCCTTGATAATATATATGTTTCGATGCTATTCTCTCAGATCATCCCACCCTTGCCTTCTCCCATAAAGTCCAAAAGTCTGTTCTATACATCCATGTCTCTTTTTCTGTCTTGCATATAGGGTTATAGTTACCATCTTTCTAAATTCCATATATGTGTGTTAGTATACTGTATTGGTGTTTATCTTTCTGGTTTACTTCACTTTGTATAATACTTGGACATTTTAAGAACAAATCTAGTAAATTTGGGGTTAAATAGGAAATTACAACTGAAACTACAGACAATGAAAATACCACCCGACAAAATCTGTGAGAGGCAGACAATGAAAAATTTATAACTTTTTACCTAAATGAATTTATTAGAAGACAAGAAAGACAAAATAGATGAATTCAGCACTCAAGAAGCTAGAAACGAAAACAAAATAAACCAAAAGTCGTTAGAAGAAAGACTAAAAAAAGTACTATAGAAGACAAATTTTACATAAATATGAGTAGGAAATTTTTTTTGAAGAGGTTAACAAAATAATAAACAACTGACAAGAAAAAAAAAGATGCCTCAAAAAGGAATGAAAAATACATAGCATCTTTGAAAGTTATCGTTGAGAATTCCCTTGTAACAGAGTATAAGGCTAATTTTCATAAATGTTTATTATTTTCAGCTTAATTCTGTTGTGTAAATCTTCTACATAACTATTAGTTGTGTTTTTTTTTCTGTTTGAACTATTGGTTTCTGAGACAGGTAGGTCAAAAAATTTCCGCCATGATTGTGATTTTATCAATTTCTTCCTGTATGTCCATTTTTGGCTTCATATATTTCAGAGCATTGTTATGTATTTGCAAATTAACAATTATTGTATTTTGGAGAAGTATACCTTTCAATATTTAATTGGTTTATCCAATTAATGCTTACTAGAAGGTTGTCTGGCTGACATGTGGATTACCAGTTTCCATCGCACACCCCAATGGTGTGTAAGGCAGAAGATTCACTGAGGAGGAATCTATAGGAATTGAGGGTGATTTGGCTTTTCTCTCATCCTGAACCCCCACTTTCAAGCCAAGTGAGAAAGACCTCTGTCACCGGTCAGGACTTGGAGTGCAACACAAAAGGGGCGGTGGCACCTCATTTCCTGGTGAAGTCTGGTGAGAAAGAGCTCTCAGGAGGACTCAAATTGTGTCTTCAGAGTCGAGAGGCTCTGTGCCTAGGAGGTTCTGGAAGGTGTGGGGAGAGCCGGAGCCGCCAGAAGAGACAGCAACAGGAAAGAGTCAGAGAGCGATCTTCACGTCCACGGTGTGGCAAGCTCGGGACGTATGAGTTGCTGGGGGCAGATGAAAGCTAAGGACAGCGGTTGGCTGAAGGTATATAAAGAGGTTCACCCAGGACAGCAGCCTGATGGGTGGGGGGGGGTGTCTTACCAGCAGGAGGTATGGCAACAGGTATGCCCCCTGCAGAGCGGACCCCCAGTTCAGTGTGCCCCATGGGAAAAAGCCCACGTGTGAGGGTCTGCTACAGCAGCAGACACAAAGGCGAGGATATCAGCAAGACTAGCTAGCGTGACGTTCTGATCCTGTTCCTTAATCCTGCCTCAGCCTGTCCTGACTCTGAAGCCTCCGGCAGCACATCACAGGACACGGGAGTGGATGCAGAGGCAACAGGCCACCCCCTGCCCACTGCAGGTTTCCAAGACCATGAGCCGGGAAGGAAAGGACAAGGGTGGACCTCTGCTTTCCTGAACCCTGTGGAGTCCAGTCTGCTGGAAAACCCGGAGTGACAGCAACACCTTACGCTGACATAGGACTTCAGGCTCCAAATGCTTTCATGTATTTGAAATACTTTTCCCACAAAAGCTTGAAGATTCTTGAAATATACAATCAGTGCGTACTATTTTAAAGAGCACTGGCTTTGGACTTAGACTGACCTGGGGGAATTCCAGTCCTGCCACTTACTTGCTGAAGGACCTCTGGCAATTCATCCCAACTACCTACTCCTGGGTATCTTTATCTATGAACGAACCCCACCTCACCGCTGAGAGAATTATACAAGGAAACGATATGAAAACACAGGGACAGAGGTCAACACATCCCGGCCCCCGCCGCCCGCATACTCAAGGAAGCCAAAAAAAAAAAAAAAAAAAACACCTCAGGGTGTAAGCACTACAAGTGTTAAATATCTTTTCTATTTTGGAAACTGAGGTTCAACATGGAAAAATGACCTATCCAAAGTCACGCAGGCAGTATTTACGGTAACAAAACAAGAAACCCTGACTGACTGGGGCCAACACATGCTCTACCATTATTCACGCCCGTCCCAACACATACATCCATCTTGATTAGCCCAGAACTGTCCTGCTTTATGCCTCTTGTCCTGGGTAATTCCCTCTTTCACCTTAAAATTGTCCTGGTTTGGACAGTAAATTATATGGCCATCTACCATCTTAACAAATCAAACCCAACCCTGTAAGAACATCCCAGATAGAGGACTGCCATTCAATTCAGCGTTTCCTGACTCTGTTTTCAAAACAAGGAAAACAGCATCTTACCCAAACCTAAAGCCCCGTCAACTGGATCAGGGCACCCAGCGCCATAACTTATTATGTGTACAGTGATTTTATGAATTCAGTAGGGAATGAAATGCAATTTTGTCAGGCTTGTCTGTGTCCATAATGACTGAGTCAAATTAATCATCTTGGATAATACCCCTGTGTCACCCGTCCCAGAGATGTTTAATAGAATTTTTCTGATTCATGTCTTGCAGTCCATCAGATCCGGAGTATTGCCACCCTTCTGAAAATCAGTACAATTATGCCTTCTTGTTGGGCTATCATTTTCCAGGGCTAAAAATGCTTCTCAAAAATAAATAAATAAAAGCCCATGCCATATATAAGCGAAACGGGAGTGAAAAACCATATTGTTAAAATTAAATGTGGATTCTGGTGGCGGCGGGGAGGGGAGGAGGATATAATAGCTTTTTAAGCCTTTATTTACAGGCAGAACCTCTGAGCCATGGCAACGGGGATGGAGGAGACCGTAGAAAACTCTCCCACTGGTGGTCCTGACCCTGAAATGCTTAGGTTGCAGCAGACAGAGGCGTCATAATGTGACAATGACAACCAGTCCCACTTGACATGAGTTTTGTTTATTAAAACAGTATCTGGGAACAAACATAATAATCCCTGCAGGTTTTTTTGCTCAGGAAATTATCTGAGTCACTTTAAGGTTCAGGCAGCTTTCCAGACTGATCCACTTGTGGGGGATGTTTCTGGAAAAATGAGCAATTATAGTGGAAGGGTTTCCTTCTTCTTTAGGAGAAAGCAATTCCAGGAGAACTGAAGTAGCAAGGCTGGGAATAACTTGGGGTCACAGCTTTTGAGTGAGAGGGTATGGCCTGAGCACCATCATTATCCCATTTTACAGATAAGCAGGCTCTCTTTTCTAATAACAGGCAGAGGTTTATTTTAATAACATATATATATATATATATATATATATATATATATATATATATTGCAATCACATACCCAACTGCCTCTTTGACACTTTCCCTTTGTATGTTGTAAAGGCAAGGTCTGCAAAATTTTTTCTATGAAGGTGGAGATAATAAACCTTTTTGGCTTTGTGGGTTAAATAGCCTCTGTCACAACTATTTTACCTCTGCTTCTGGAGCATGAAAGTAGACATGACAGTGTTGAAACTAATGAACATAGCTGTGTTCCAATAAAGCTGTATTTACAAATGACAAGTGGTTGGCCAGATTTGGCCCATGGGCCATGGTTTGCTGACCCTTGTCCTAGAGGTGGTTTTTCTCCTCCTTAGAACTTTTACCACTAACACACAAAATTCTTGACTTTTTAAAGGTACTTATTGCCTGTTCCAGAAACCTGTATGTGGGTTAAGAAGCAACAGTTAGAACTGGACACAGAACAACAGACTGGGAAATGGAAATAGGAAAGGAATATGATAAGGCTATATACTATCACCCTACTTATTTAACTTACGTGCAGAGTGTATCATGCGAAATGCCAGGCTGGATGAATTACAAGCTGGAATCAAGATTGCCAGGAGAAATATCAACAACCTCAGATATGCTGATGATACCACTCTAATGGCAGAAAGTGAATAGGAACTAAAGTCTCTTGATGCAGTTGAAAGATGAGAGTGAAAAAGCTAGCTTGAAAATCAACATTCAAAAAACTAAGATCATGGCATCTGGTCCCATGACTTCATGGCAAATAGAAGGGAATAAGTGGAAGCAATGACAGATTTTATTTACTTGGGCTCCAAAATCACTGTGGATGGTGACTGAAGCCATGTAATCTTGCTCCGTGGAAGGAAAACTATGACAAACCTAGACAGTGTATTAAAAAGCAGAGACATCACTTTGCCGACAAAGTCCATATAGTCAAAGCCATAGTTTTTCCAATAGTCATGTACAGATGTGAGGGTTGGACCATAAAAAAGGTTGAGTGCCAAAGAATTCACACTTTTGAATTGTGGTGCTGGAGAAGACTGCTGAGAGTCCCTTGGACTGCAAGGAGATCAATCCTAAAGAAAACTGACCCTGAACATTCATTGGAAGGACTGTTGCTAAAGCTGAAGCTTTAATACTTTGGCCACGTGATGTGAAGTGGAAAAGACCCTGATGCTAAGAAAGACTGAGGCAAAAATGAGAAGAGGGTGGCAGAAGATGAAATGGTTAGATAGCATTACCAACTCAATGGACATGAATTTGAGCAAATTCCAGGAGATAGTGAGGAACACTGTAGCCTGGAGTGCTACAGCCCATGAGGTTGCAAAGAGTTTAGGCTTCCCTTGTGGCTCAGCTGGTAAAGAATCTGCCCGCAATGCAGGAGACCTGGGTTCAATCCCTGGGTTGGGAAGATCCCCTGGAGAAGGGAAAGGCTACCCACTCCAGTATTCTGGCCTGGAGAATTCCACAGACTGTAAAGTCCATGGGGTCACAAAGAGTCAGACACGACTGAGCAACTTTCACTTAGCGACTGAACAACAACAATTGCCTGTCCCCTTCTCTAGAATGTAAATTCCACTGTTTGGTCACTGATTATCCCAAGGGCCAAGAACAGTGCCTTGCACATAGTAGGGCCTCAATAAATATTTGCTGAATGAAATAACACATGAATGAATGAGAATAGGGGTTTTGGACTGTTGTGTTTGCAGCTGTGTCTCCAGCTCCTAGAACAATGGAGTAAACATTTTTTAATGCATGAATACATGAATGAATTTACTAATAGCCCACTGATAGTACAGAGGGCCAGCTCAGCACCATCTTCCCTGTTCTAAGAAGTTCTAAGAAGTCAGCAAAGATCTGAGGTGGCCTTCTCCTTAGAGACGCTGCTTAGCACAAAGTAATTCTCTTGGTTCCCTGTCCCCACCTTAGAAATCATCTTCCTGCAAATGTGTCTGAATTCCAGCTCTGTCCTTCATAGTCTGTATAACTTTAGGAAACTCACTGCCACTGCTGCTTCTGGATCTCAATTATACCAACTGTGAAAAGAGGGAGTTGGACCAATGGATTTTTCAAACCCAAATTCAATCCATGTATGTGTCACCGATTCACAGGTACACAGGCAGACATGAAGCAGCGTTGATTTTAAAAGCATTTTAAAATGATGAGTAGGCTCTCTAGTCATTTCCGTGTTAAAAGAGCTTCTGGGGAAAAATTATGTCTATTTGCAGCTTTTTTTCTTTTCCATTTCTACCTTTTGAAAACTACACAAGCAGCATCACCTAAAAATGTGCCACGCCAGCTGTCTGGGGCTGAAGGCACTGAAGTTCTCAGAGACTGGTCTCTGTGAGTGTTCCGAGGTCCTGTGACACTGGGATAAGCAGGGAAGTCCCCCAGTTTGCGTTGCTCCAGGAACACTGCCCTGTCAGACCCTTCTGAGGCTTACCTGCCTTCAGAGCAGGGTTCCAGTGCCCGTCTGGCATCCAAGGACCCCTGCACCAGACCCTACAGCACCACCTGACACCAGGCACGGTCAGCCCACTGAAGACCCCAGACACTGCATGCTCCGGTATCATCAGGCCCCTGGGCGTGCTAGACCCTCTGCTCAGGTCCTTGTCCTCCCAGTGACACCTGCTCATTCTCAGAACAACCACAGTACCCTTCTGCCTTCCCAGGTGGTGGCACCAAGGACGGAGCCCAGCACCCTAAGCCTGTTCTGTACAGAATGGAGCAAGGACTCCTTCTACAGCCTGGACCCCATATTCGCTCTAATATGCCCCAAAAGTCCCATCAAGAGACTGCAACCCAGAGCTCATCCACCCTGCTAAGGTTTACTGTGCCCCCTCTGTGAGCCAGCTTATGCTGTTCCATTTCTCTGAAGCTCTGTTTGAATAATAATAACAGCAAAACATCTATATAGTACTTACCATTTACTCAGCACATCCCTGTCCTATGACTTTTCATACATGAATTTATTTGTCTTCACAACAACTCTAGGAGGTAGGGCCTACAATTATATCCATTTCACAGAGGAAGAAAGGGAGGCACTGAGATTTGAAATTTGTTGAAAGTCACAAAGCTGCGAAGGGTTAGGACCAGGATTCTAACTTGAAAGTCTGGCTCAGGGGGTCTGAATCCTTCCAACAACGACTGATGAGCTTGGAAGCAAATCTCCCTTCAGTTGGGCCTTCAGATAAGACCACAGCCCTGATCAACACATAAGCTGAAGTCTCCTGAGAGATCTTGAGCCAGAGGCATTCAGCTAAGCCACACCTGGATTTCTGACCCACGAGAACTGTAAGATGATGAATACATGTTGTTTTTATATTTAAAAGTCTAGCTCTTAATCTCTGTGGGATTCTGCCTCTTTATAAATAGGAGGGACAGGCTCCCTCAGGAACGATGCTGAAGGCCTGTGTTGATTCTGTCTCCATGGGCAGCTCCCAACTGTCTCCTCCCTTATTCTCTGATCTCTCCTCTCCAGCAGTCCTCAGGTGGGCATATGTCTGTGCCCCACCCAGCTGGTAAGCCCCTTGAATGTGGACCCCCCCTTAATGTTTGAGGGAGACAGTGTATCCCAGGCTATGCCTCTCAATCTGTAATATGCACAAAAACCACCTGGGGACCTTGATAAAAATTCAGGTTTTGACTTAGGAGGTTAGGGTGGGACCTGAGATGCTCCATTTCCAACAAGCTCCAGGGGATGCTCCTGGCCCATGGGTCACACTGTGGATAGCAAGGCCTTAGGTATTAAGAGCATAGACTCTGACCCAGGCAGACCATGGTTCAAATGCCAGTTCTGTCACATCCCAGCTTGGAATCCTTAACCTCTGAGAGGTGGGAAGACTTACCCAAGATCACATAATAAACGTGGAGCCGTGAACAGAACCCTTGTTCTGACTTCTAGTCCAGAGTCTCAAAACTGCAGCTAGACACCCACTCTCCTGATTCCTGGGCCTGGACATGGCTATTTGGGTGTGTGCATGTATATGCCCTACATATGTCAACACATGTGAATGGGTGTATATGCAGATATGTATACATGTTTAAAAAATGTGTATGTGAATGTGCCAAAAGTTAGCATGTGTGCCAGGGCATTAGTGAGAGTTGTTCATTCACTCACTACGTCACCAGACATTAACTGAGCTCCTACTATGTGCTAGGTCCCTACTCCCGTGAAACCAACAGTCTAGGAGGGAGGCAAACCATCCCACAAATAAAAATATCATTTGTGTGTGTCTATATGTGTGTGTACTGTGCATAGCAGTGCCAACAGCTGGGCGCTCTTATTGTCTCCATCTTGGTGAGGAAACTGAGGCACTGAGAGGTTGAGGAACTTGCCCAGGGTCACAGAATGATGCTTGACGCTTGCGAAGTTGTGTATCAGCAAGCATGACAGGGTGAGTGTGATGTGCATATATGCTTGTACTTGTGCATGAATGACTACAGACAAGCGTGGGTGTGGGTGTGGGTGTGTCTGCTGGTGTGCTGGGTTGTATGTGGAGGCTGTGGGTGTGGGTGGTATCTGCATGTGCCCAGAGGCACTTTTCCACAGATAGCTCTAAATATTCCATAAACAAGATTTTCTGACACCACAACATAGCATCACTAGGACACACGGGTACACAAACATTTTTTAAGATGTTTGTGTTTTCAGAGTTCCTAAAATTCTGTCCATGGAGAAATGGGAGTGAAGGTCAGGGCCAGCAGAGCACAGAAGATCCAGGGAAGCCCAGACCCTTTTCTCCCCTGGGGTAGCCCTGGAGCAATTTCACAGCTCATCATCCATTATGAGGCTAAAAGAATCCTGCCCCTCCCAGGAAGTTAAATAAATTGCTCAGGCTGTAATGGGCCAGTCCCTCCACACTCCCAGTGGGAAACGTACTACCCTGGTGAGTCGATTGACACAAGATACAAATGACCAAACCTGGCTAGGTTCCCTTCTCCATCATATCACATCTCTAAAAACACAGACATCTATACAAATACCCTGATAATTCTTTTTCCTTTTTGTTGAAGCATAGCATATCAATAGGAAGTGCTGAAGTCCTATGTGGACAACTCAATGACAAATCTTCACAAAACAAAAATACTCGCGTAACTAGCACCCAAACAAGGATAGAAAACCTACCAGTACCTCCAAAGCCCCTCAAGGCCCCTCAGTACCCGCCCTGCCCCCACTACCAGGGTAATCACAATTCAGATCTCTATCACCAGATTAACTCTGTCTGTTTCTGTGCTTTATGTAAATGGAATCATACGGAACGCTCTGTTTGGGTATTTGGCTCCTTCCATTCACCCTGTTGTTTGTGAGATTTATACACTTGGTTATAAATTGCTCTTCTCGATGCTGTGTGGTATTTCACTGTGTAAGAGTATTCTGCAATCATTTATCCAGCCTGCTGCTGATAGGCATTTGGACTGTTTCTAGTTCTGTGCTTTTACGAAAAGTGCTGCCATGAACATTCTTATACATGTCTTTGGATGATCAGACAAATGCATTTCTGTTGACTGAACACTCAGGAGTTGAATTACTGGGTCATAGAGCTCTCGATACTGAGAAATGGGTTTTCCAAAGTGGTTGTACCAATTTATGCAGCAATGTATGAGGACACCAGGGCTTCCCTGGTAGTTTAGCTGGTAAAGAATCCACCTGCAATGCAGGAGACCCTGGGGTGATTCCAGGGGTGGGGAGATCACCTGGAGAAGGGATAGGCTACCCACTCCAGTATTCATGGGCTTCCCTGGTGGCTCAGACGGTAAAGAATCTGCCTGCAATGCAGGAGACCTGGGTTCGATGCCTGGGTTGGGAAACTCCCTTGGAGGAGGGCATGGCAACCCACTTCCAGTATTCTTGCCTGAAGAATCCTGTGGACAGAGGAGCCTGGTGGGTTATCCATGGGGTCGCAGAGTCGGACACGACTGAGTGGCTAACACATACATGAGGGCACCAATGCCTCCACATCCTTGCCCAATTTGATTTCTTCTATTTTTTCCACTTTCTACATTCTGGGGGGAATATTTAATAAAATGTCAAAATGCTTCCTCATCCCTTCTCCTGCTCTCCTATTGCTGTCTGGCAAATGTTTGCTAAGGCTGGCAGCAAGTGTAAAACCATCAATGCTCCATGTTCATGTATCACACAGACACGATCTCCAGCCACAACCCGCCACTCTAGAGGGCCATCCCAGCACAGGAAATAACCCAAAGGAGCACAGAGTGACTTGAAAGGCCTTGAGCTGTTACAGGAAACTTTAAGGTTTTCTTGAGGGGCCTTTGATCAGGTCAGGCCACCTCACAATGCAAAGAAGGCTTTCACAGGCGCTCCTCCATCTCCCTCTCCAAAGGAAACACTCATTACTACGGACTATCTCCCCAACCTTCACCGGCCAGGCACACCCTCCCCTCCAGGCTGTGCACCCCAGCTCCCCAGGCTCCTGAGAGCCACCATCTTGCTCCACGTCCCTGGGCAGTTGTTCAGACTCTGACACCAAGCCAACAGGTGCATCCACAAGGCGCTGGTGCTGGCCTGGCTTGAGGGTATCTGGGCTGGATTCCTGTTTACCTGAAACACAAGCCTCATCTAATTCATGCCACCCTGGCCCTATGTGAAAAAAAAAAAAAAAATTTTTTTTTTTTCACCAAAAACTGGAGCCTAGCTCCAAACATTTACCTAGCTCCTTCACTATTTCACTTCTCTACATGGCACATTCTAACAACAACAAAAACAAAAACATATTCAGCACTGGCCAAGTAGGCTATCCTAGACCCATTTAATCGGTCCTCTTAACTAATGTACACCCCCACTTAACCAGTCTAACTCAACTGAACTACTTAACTAAGCTACACCCGCTTCTAGTTTTTTTAGCCTGCAGGGTAGGTAATGCTGCTTGCTGCCGCTAAGTAGCTCAGTCATGTCCAACTCTTTGCGACCCTTTAGACTGTAGCCTGCCAGGCTCCTCTGTCCATGGGATTCTCCAGACAAGAATACTCAAGTGGATTGCCATTTTCCTCCTCCAGGGGATCTTCCCAACCCAGGGACTGAATCCCTATCTCCTGTGTCTCCTGCAGGCAGATTCTTTACCTGCTGAGTCATCAGGGAAGTAAGGCCAGTAATAATACTGGCCTCATTTTACAGAACCAGAAAGTTAAGACAAGAGAGGTTAGTAATTTGGTCAAGGTCACACGGAAGAACGAAACAGAGGTAGGAGTCCCAGGGAGCACAGATCTGCCTCTTACTCTAACCTGACTCCCTGAGTCCATGGCACTCCACACTTTCCCAGGGGCTGGCAGGGGCAACCATGTCACACCCAGGCCTTTGTTTCCCATCAGAGTCTCAGGCTTTGACTATATGAGAGACAGAGACACTGGCTGCCTGGACCACATGAAGGCTTTTTAATGATAATGAGAGGAGGCTTGGCAAACCCAGCCTGGGGCAGCAGACTGGGGCGTGGTCAAATGGAGGGGGTAGGGGAGGGGTCACACATCTTTAGCCGACTGGCAATTATCAGGAGGCATCTTCTATTTTTGTGATGGGGGAGGCATTTATTGGTACATTTTAAAAGCAAGACAGTTCCAATATCATCTTTTCAGTTTCAACCCTTCATATAATTTGATTGGCATTAGATAAAATAACTGACTGGCCTCCTCTTTGCTGATATTTCTGATGCTGTTTTTATCTCCTGTGCCCACCACATCCTGGGTGGATGACTTTGGCAAGTTGTTTCACCTTGCTGAAAATCAATTTCTTCATCTGTAAGACATAGCACCTCATGCTATTATAACCCTGCCACGTACCGAGCACTGTAATAAGAACTTTGGGTATAAATGCATCTTGTTTACTTCCCCCCATATCACTTTGAAGAACCTCTAAAGACAATATTGAGGCTCAGAAAAGTTGGTTGACTTATCTATGGTTGCCCAGTCATGAAATGTCAAGACTAGAACTTGAGCCCGGCTCAGTCTGTCTTCCCCTGTCATTACTTTTATAACTCATCTGACCAACAGCATCTCTTTATGGTTGCCCATGGTGGGCTAGAACCTCATTCAGAGTCATCAGACTCCATCACGGGGGCCCCTCCAGCCTGGGGGCAACTTTAGCCAGCTGGGGGAGGCCAGTCTCTGGTTAGTTGAAAAGACCACTGTCCCTTCTAGGGTTCAGGCAGGGGGTGGAAGATGCCAACTCATCTAAAGACATAACCCTCAGAGACATCCAATCAGCCCCCATTCACAGATGCAAAAACCAGGGCTCAGAGAGAGCACATAAACCACCCAAGGGCACACAGTGAAAGAGGCTGAAAAGGGCCCCAGTCAGGCTCCGGAACCTCCAGCAGCCAAGGACCCAGCACTACTCTGGAAAGGTCCCACATCTGGCCCATTTCAACTTGCTAATCCCTGGGTGAGCTTGCACTGTAACAGTGAACAAGTGTATGAAATCAGGGATTCTCCCATCCTCCCCAGAAAAGACTCAGGCCCTACAGAAGATGTTGAGCTCCAGGTGGCTGGGAGTGGGCAAGGGGTGTTGTTTTTCAATAAAACCCTTGAAATTACGTTTCCAGTGCAATGCGTGTTCCCTCCCCCAACCCATAAACTTCCTGCACCATCTTCATTGTTTCCATCCCTTTTAGAGAGAGTGAACGTTTCCTGGGATTCAATTTCTCTCATAATAGTTGGAAGGAAACAAAACTACATGCTGTAAACATTCACTTCATTGTCCAAAAAATATCAGGATTATGGGGGAGGCATAGTAAGTGCAGTAAGTAAGGCCCTCCCCAACCCCTGCCCCACAAGTGTTCGTTTCTCTGTTGTGTTTGACTCCAAGACTCCATGGACTGTAGCCCGCCAGGCTCCTCTGTCCATGGAATTCTCCAGGCAAGAAATATTGGCATGGGTAGCCATTCTCTTCTTCAGGGGATCTTCCCGACCCAGGGATCGTATCCGGGTCTCCTGCATTGCAGGCAGACTCTTTACTGTCTGAGCCACCAGGGAAGCCCCAAATTCTGCCCACAAATCCATGCCCTAATGCCTCCCATGCCTGTGCCCTCAACTATTTAAACTTTTAACAGCCAGGAGGCTAGAGCTTGAAAACAAATATATCTGTATATATATATATAGATATAGATTAGCTATTGCAATACATAATTAAGACTGGTGAGGTGTAAGCACCGACTCTTTCTCAGCAGTTTTCTCTCAATGAAAACAAGAGAGGTTGGTCGATTTTTCCGAGCACATGTGTAGGACACATGAGGGAGTGTTCATTAGTTCAGCCTGACATATACTCAATTCTCTCCATATACATAGCTTGCGTGTTTTTTTTTCCCCCTTTCATGCATTTTCTTCTCCAGCTGTGAAGTGATATTAAATTTCATCAGATTTGAACACAATGTCTAGTCTTGAAACAGTTTCCTTTAAGGCCCCTCATATTTATTCAGAATTCATGAATCATGTTCCGATAACCCAACCATAATTATTTTTAAAGTGTGATGTTTGTGGCTTTAATAGGAAATGCTTGCAAAAGGCCTTTTCTCTTTGATTGTTTGTAATCTTAGCAGTAATCGCTGCCGTTCCCTTCTCTGCACCAACAGCAGGCAGAACACAATTTCATTTTCATATGAATCGGGAGCTCTTCACCCCGGTTTTAATTAAAGCAATAAAAGTCATGTCATCTTTGCCCTTTACAATGTAGACAGACTCAGGGGCCGGAGTTACTAAGCCTAGACTCTTAGATTTCAATAGTGGCAAGAGGTCTTCTGTCTCCTGGTACATTTGCTGGAAGTACTTTTGTTTGCTTCAAAAAGACTATGGCTGTAGTGTCTTCCTCTGTAAAACGGGAGAGCAGCCTTACCTACCTGAGAGACGTGGGGAACACGGAGCCCCCGAACCTGAGCCCAAGGAAGTGCCTGGTAAATGTTCATTACTATCACCAGCAGCAGCACTATGTAGGGATGGGAAAAGCCAAGAGACCATCTTCCTTCATTACTCACATGAGCCAACTGAGGCTCAGAGAGATACCAGTGCAAGGTGAGGGGAACAGGGCAGAGCAGAACCGAAAACCCAGAGTCTCCCGGCTTTTTCCCCATTCCAGGCACCCTTCACTGCCCCCTGCTGGAAGGAGGCTGAACCTTCAAGACAGGGACAGTGCCTGGGGACTGCAGATCTGACCCTAACCAGCAACCTATTTTCTGGCCTCCAGGTTAGACCATCGACCTAGTGGAGGTCGATGCTTGATCCAGGTGGTAAGAAAAACAGACCAGGCATCCCTGGGGATGGGGTTGACATCCTTCTCTTTGTCCAAGGTCCCAGGCAGACCACTGTCTGCCTCCCCTACAAATCCCACCCCAGCCTATTCAGATTCATGCCTCTCCAGCGTGTCCCCTTTCCCCAGCCTTTGGCTCTGGCTTCCCATCCATCACGCCCCAGCATCACCTCGAGTCCCTCCAGCTCAGCCATCATGCTGATGATGCTGGGCTGCCAGCTCCTCACCCCCAGGGATGCCTTCTCCACTCTGTCAATGCCCTCTCCCCAGAGAGGAGAGCCTCCATCGACGCCCACGGCTGCTCAGCTTCGAATCACCATTCATGTCCCACTCTGTGATGTAGATGTCCTAGTGTCCAGCTCCTCCCCCAGGGGCTCTCTGAGCCTAGGGTGCCCTCTCTTCTCTCCTTTCCCAACTTGGACTTCCAAGCCCTTCATTTCAGTCCCTCTTTTGGGCAACAAAGCTTGGATGTCCTTCTGGTACATCTGCTTGGAAAATCCTTGCCCTGGCTTCACTCTATTAATATCCGCCCCGATATCACCTGAACCAAGAACTCAGTCTTCCATGAAAGTGAAAGTGAAGTCGCTCAGTCATGTCTGACTCTTTGCAACCCCCATGGACTGTATGTAGCCTACCAGGTTCCTCCGTCCATGGGATTTTCCAGGCAAGAATACTGGAGTGGGTTGCCATTTCCTTCTCCAGGAGATCTTCCCAACCCAGGGATTGAACCCGGGTCTCCCGCATTGTAGGCAGACGCTTTACCGTCTGAGCCACCAGTCTTCCATAACCCACCACAGATATCGCAGACCTTCCCCACCCTCTCCAACCTCCAGTGCCCTCTGGGCAGGTGACCCACCCACAGTCTCTCTGAGAATAGCTGCTTACTGGTACAGACGCCCTCTGCTCCCAGCCATCCTATCTGTAAAGCAACACTCCTTTGCTCCTCAGTCCACCTTCTGGCTGAAAGGCCAGCGCTTCCACCTCTGGGCAGTGGGGGAACGGTACCCACGCCCCCCACCCTCTCCAAAACCTTAAGCCATCGATTAACTCCCCCCTGTCCTGAGCTCTCAGCATTACCCTTCCTCCTAGATGCCTTCTATTGAGATGAATTCTAAAGAGTCTCTTGTCGTAAAAAAACAACCCCTTCTAAGAAGTCCTCATCTCATTTGAGCTATGGTCCTTGCTCTTGCCTTCCCCACTAGACTTCTCATACACTATCTAGACTTACCATTTATGTCCTCACCTCACACTCCCTCCTCCATCCACCCTGGGAACGGGTAGGCCATCCCCTACACATCAGAGCTGGTCCTTCTGAGGTCCAGGGTGACTTTCTCTTTGCTAAAACCATCAAATGAATCTCAACTCCCTCCCCAACCAACCCTTCAGAAGCATGGACCTTCTGCTTCTTCTTGTTTAAATTTTATTTAACTTTTTGAAGTGATAATAAGTCATCATGGTTGAAAACCCCCAAAATGTAAAAAGGTACAGTGAAAACTCTCTTCGTTATCCTTGTCTACCTTGTCTACCCAATAACCATAACACACACATACAAGGTACAAAGTCACTTTTACTAGTTTCTATATATTCTTCCCTGGTGGCTCAGACTGTAAAGAATCGTGTGCAATGTAGGAGACCCAGGTTCAATTCCTGGGTTGGGTAGATCCCCTGGAGAAGGGAATGGCTACCCACTCTTGCCTGGAGAATTCTATAGACAGAGGAGCCTGGCGAGCTACATTCCATGGGGTTGCAAAGAGTCAAACACGACTGAGTGATTAACACTTTCACTTTTATATATCCTTCCAGAGTTATACAAACACACAGAAACATACATTCTTACTACACTTTCAGCATAAATGGTAATATACTATACTTACTGTTCATTGCTTTTTTCAGTAAGTAATGTGTCTAAAGAATTCTATCACTTCTGTTTCCTCATTCTGTCTCTACAACCACACAGTATTCCACTTGCTAGATGTACATAATTTCTGCAAATAGTCCCATATTACTGAACTTTTGATTTTTTTTCCAATTTATTGCCATTATAAACAGTGCAAAAATGAATAAGCTTGAATACATCATTTCTCATGTATGCAGATATATCTGTAGGATATATTTCCAAAAAGTGAATTCCGAGGCTAAAGGTTGATGCATTTTTAATTTTGAAAGATGCTGCCAATTTGCCTTCCATAAGGGTTATACCAATTTACTCTCCTTTCAGTAAGGTATAAAAGTGCCTCTTTCTCCCCATGGGCTCCAGCAGAGTTTGTTATCAAATCTCTGGATTTTTGCCAATCTAATAGGTGAAAATGTTAGTTTTGTTCCTCTCATGCAGTATTTTTAGCATTTTTCATATATTTAATATCTGTTTATATTTATTTATCTGTAAACTATTGCTCATTGGGTTTTGAATTGATTTCTAGGAACTCTTTATATATGAAGGGAAATCAGTCCTTTCACTATATCATAAGTTGAAAACATTCTTGCCCAGTTTTTTGTTTGTCTTTTGACTTGACTCATGGTGTTTTGGTCATGTCAAAGTTGTGCTTCATTTTAATTTATGGTCAACCTTTTGATGCCTTTTCTTTTAAGACTGAGTCATGGAAACACCTTTCCTACTCCAAAGTTGTAATGGGTACTGTAAAGACTTTTTTCTAGTGCCTTTATGGTTTTCTTGAGTACATTTAAAATTTTAATTTATTTAAAGTTTATCTTTTGATAGGGAAGTGGCTGGGCCCAACAGCACCTTTCCCCAGATCTCCTCCTTCCTTCTTTGAACCCTGACCTTGGCTTCTAAGACTCCACGGTCCCTACTTCTCCAGCCACTGGTTTTCAACCTATCTCACAGTGTCTTCTCCTCTATTTTGCTTTCAAATGTTAGACCTCAACACTTCGAGAATCATTTGCCCTCTGGTCTTCTCACTCCCTTCTCCCTCCGTAAATTTCATCCTCTCAAGGTTTTAATACCCTGGGCAAAAGACTTTCAAATTCATTTCCACTGTGAGCTTCAGACTTGTATAAGCATCTACGTACTTGGACATCTTTACTTGGATAGACATCTCCAATGTAACACATCCAATTCTGGCCTTATCAAACTTGCATCTCCCCAGATGATTTCCAACTTAGAAAACTGTGCCATTGTGCCGGAAAACAGACTCATCACAGAAGCCTAAGAGTCATCCTTTATTTCTTTATCTCTCTCTCCCTCTGCATTCATCATCATCAAGACCCTCTGACTTTATTTCCAAAAACACATTTCCGATCCATCCACTTCTTCCCATCTCCTCTGCCTCTACACAGTCTAGGACAACACATCATCCTTCACTTCGACTATTACCACACTCGCCCATTTGGTATTCCTGTATCCAGTCTTGCCATTGAGAATTTTTAAGCCCTCTGTGAATCTGATCACATCATTCAATCTCGGTCTCTCTCTGTCTCTCACTAACAAAGTCTAGTAACTTGCTTTGACTAGTAAAATACGCTGGAAGTAGTCATGTGCCAGTTTTCTTTCTCTCTAACACACACACACAAACATATACACAACTCTTTCAATAATTCTTAAAACAAAGTCTGAAATATTTAGCAGAACTGCTGTTTGTAGATAGCCAATATGCACATAAAAAAGATGCTCAGTATCTCTATTAGAGAAATACAAATCAAAACTACAGTGAGGTATCACCTTACACTGGTCAGAATGGCTATCATCGAAACATCTACAAATAACAAGTGCTGGAGAGGGTGTGGAGAAAAAAAGGAATGCTCTTATACTGTTGGTAGGAATGTAAATTGGCACAGCTGCTACAAAAAACAGTATGGAGGTTCCTTAAAAAAACTAAAATAGAATTGCCATATGATCCAGCAATCCCACTCCTGGGTATATATTTGGAGAAAACTCTAATTTGAAAAGATACATGCACCCCAATGTTCACAGCAGCACTGTTCACAATAGCCAAGAAGCAACCGATACGTCCATCGACAGATGAATGGATAAAGAAGATGCGGCATGTATGTACCCAGCAATAAAAAAGAATGAAATAATGCCGTTTGCACTAACATGGATGGACCTAGAGATGATCATACTAAGTCAGAAAGAGAAAGACAAATACTGTATGCTATCATTCATATGTGCAATCTAAAATATGATACAAATGAACTTACTTACAAAGCAGAAACAGACTCACAGACATGGTTACCGAAGTGGAACTGGGGTGAGGGAGGGATAAATTAGGAGTCTGGGACTAGCAGATACAAACTATTATATATAAAATAAACAACAAGGACATACTGGACAGCACAGGCAACTATATTCAATAGGCAGTAATAAACCATAATGGAAAAGAATATGAAAAAACATATATGTACATATATAGCCAAACCACTTTGCTGCACAATGAAAAGTAACACATTATAAATCAACTATACTTCAGTTAAAAAGTGGTATTTACAGGCACAAGACTGGAAAACTCTACCCACAGCCAGGGAGGCTGTAATGAGGAGGTGACACTTCCAATGGCCCTGAAAGAACAAACAGGTATTTGCTGGGTGAGAGTGGCCAGGGGATTCCCATCAGAGGAAACCCTGCACACAGAGGCACAGAGCCGTAAATGAGCACAAGAAGTGACCAGAGGCTCACCTCCTGTGACCGAAGCATTATTTACAGTAATAAAAACAATAAGAAGAAGACACAGCTAGTTTTTTTTGAACACTGGTACTTTACATCCTCTCTTAGGTTAGGTTCTCTTGAAGTGGCACTGAGATGGGGATTCCCATGAGAGCGACTTACTGAGAAGCGACTCTAGTGAAGGGGAAGGAGGGAAGCAGGACAGGGCGGAGAGGATGGAGCTGAGGTAGGATGCCGTCTCAGCTGGAGTTGCCCAGAACTCCATGGGGAGTGGCCCAGTTGGTCCCTCTAGGGACAAGGGGCATGGCCCTCTAGACCATCTCCCATTCCCCTTCCTGATTCATGGTCCCTGTTTGGCAGAGAATTCTCTAGGGAAGGGGCAGCTGTGGACAGGTAAAAGCCAACTCACAACACCTGGGCAATGGATGTCTTGGGCAGGTGAAGGGAATCCTCGGGGGAGGTACCAGTACAATCCACATCACACACCTCATTTAGTTCTCAAAACATCTTAGGACAGAGGTCCCCAACCTGATGATCTGAGGTGGAGTTGATGTAATCATAATAAGAATAAAGTGCACAATAAATGTAATGTTCTTGAATCATCTCAAACCCTACTGCCCACCCCTCCCCCACCACCACCACACTATCTGTGAAAAAACTGTCTTTCAGGAAACTGTGCCCAAACCGACGGGAACTGCTGCCTTAGGAGGCAGGCATTATTTCTCCCACTGGACAGAAAGCTGACATAAATTAATAAGGGCATTTGGCTGGCATATGGGAAATCTGGAATTTTTGGTAATCTGGAAATCTGGTATATGGAAATCTGAATTCAGGTCTGCTAAAACCCAAGCCCAGTTCTTTTCCTCCTCACTCTCATCCCAGGCAGGAAGGGGGCAACTCTTTCTGGGTCACTTGACCAGGAACGATCAATCCCTGTAACTCTTCAATGGGGTATCCTCTCAGGATGGGGAAGAGCTGATCTCTACCAGGCCTGCCACCCCTAGAAGCTACTGATGGGCCAGAAATTATGTCTGACTACTGCATCTCAGGCTCAGACCACCCAGTAAAGTCTGGTAGCAAAGAAACTCAAGGTCCTCAAGGAAGGGAAGAAAAGGGATAATATATGGAAACTAAGGCTGCTATGCAGGAATTTTGTAGACTTGCAAAAAAGCAAACAATGAAGCATGCATTTACAAAAGAAACGTCAAGCTATGAGAACCAGTTTGAAAGGTTTTACGAGGGGACACAGTTGGCTAACATACATCCTCTAGGAACCTCTTTCTCAGCTACAGAGATAAGGAATACCATGTTTCAGGAGAAGGTTACCTTAAAGAGCAAGGTTTTTAACATGATGAAATTGGACTTTCTGGAAGGAAACGTCTTACACGTAGAGCTTTTGCACATAATAAGTGCCCAATAAACATTTGGTAAATAGATGTTGCGTGTATTTAACTGTATTTATAAAATACAGTTGTATTTATAATAATACAATGTAAAAACAATTTATTTTACACATATAAATACAATTATTATAACATATTTATAAAATGCATTTCATGCCATTTCAAGTGTTTATCCTCTGAATCCTCTATTAGCTATGAGGCCTTTGCTTGCCCACATGTTTATGTCCATCCCTTGATAACCGGGACGATACAATTCCTACGGTTGATAAGACCACACACCATGGCTGGTTCTCATGTACAAATGTGCATGTGTGGTTTCAAGCAAGCATTCCAGGGAAAAGACTGGAAGGAAAGACACAGAACTTTTGCCATTAAGAATTAGAGGCCTTGTCCTATTCAATAGATGTCCTTCATCTATTCAACAGATGAATAGATAAAGAAGATGTGGTGTGTATATATGTATCTATATATATATGCATATATATATATAATGAATACTATGCAGTGATAAAAAAGAATGAAATATTGCCACTTGCATTGTCATGGATGGACCTAGAGAATATCACTCTATAATGAAGTAAGCCAGACAAAGACAATACCATATGATATTACTTATATGTGGAATATAAAAAAATGACACAAATGAACTTATTTATAAAACAGAAATAGTCTCACAGACATAGAAAGCACATTTAAGGTTACCAAAGGGGAAAAGGGAATGAGGGATAAATTAGGAGTTTGGGGTTAGCAGATACACACTACTATATATAAAATAGATAAACAACAAGGACCTACTGTATAATACAGGGAACTATATTCAATAGCTAGTAATAAATTATCATGGAAAAGAATCTGAAAAAGAATATATATACATATATATGTGCATATGTATGTATAAAATAACCAAATCACTTTTCTATACACCTGAAACTAACACAACAACATAAATAAACTATACTTCAATAAACAAAAAGAACTAGAGGTCAGTGGAACCCTACCAAACCACTGGAGCTGCAGGTCTTATTTTTATTTTTAAGTAAAATTAGCATGTACTACATCCCACATGTTTCCCATATGTGACAGTTTGTTAAAAGACCATATTACTTTGCAGTGCTTCCCATCAACAGAGTCTATTTTCTCATTCCTTGACTCTAGACTGACCCTGTGACTTGCTTTGATCAACAGTATGTGCTAGAAGTAGTCATATGCCAGACTTCAAGAGGTCTTGCAGCTTTGGCTCTTGCTGCTCTGGGAACCCTTCTCCCACCAGGTAAACAAATTTGGTCTAGCCTGCTGGAGCAGGAGAGACCATCTGAAGTAGAAGGGAGTCACCCATAACAATTAGCCGACAGCCTACCTGGCTGCTGACGGTTGCACTTAAATGATCCTAGCCATGACCAGAAGAGTCACCCAGCTGAACTCAACCAAACTTCCAAGCCATAGAATCATGAATTAGATGAATATTTGTGTTTTAAGCCACTAAGTTTGGGGGGTGGGGTGTGTAAGTTATGTAGCAAAAGCTAACTGATACACTTTAAGAAGTCTAGACTGTAATTGCTAAGTCTGCTCAGGCCAGGGTTAGCTCACGCCACCATATGGACTCTGGGAATCCTGATGTCTCCTTTATAAAGTTCTAAGTTAGGGAGACTCTCTGAGCGACAGTGCGTGAGACCAGGAAGGACCCTTAGGGGGTCCAACCACATTGTTCCACTGTTAAGGAATGCATTCATCACATAAATGTTTCCTGAATGCCTCCTTTGTGGCAGCCAGTATGGCCCATCAGGAAGGCACAACAAAGAATAAGGGAGACCAGATCCTTCTCTCAGGGAAGTCACAGTCTAGGGTGGAAATCAGATGCTAAACGAGTCATTACACAAATAAGCAAAAACCACAGTAACAAACGCTGTGAACTAAAAGGACGTGGTACCACGAGAGGCAATTATGGAGAAGGGACCTACTTGGATTCAGGGCTCACATAGAGTGCTCTAAGGAAGTGACACTTAGGCCGAAGCAAGTTGACAATAGCCTTGAGGTGGGAACGGAGCTCTCCACGAACACAATAAGGTAACGCGAAGCTCTGAGTCCCAGCCGTGCAGATTCACATTCCCTCTCTACCGCTCCCTGGCGGAGTCAGTCAACATCCCAGAGCCTCAGTCGCCTGTTCTATGAAATGTGGTTAATGATAACATCTTATTTTTTCATGACACTTCTCAAAGCTGTCGTGAAAGCCCAGTTGAAATAACCATATTTGTTTGTCCTGCAGCTCCCCCTCGAGGGGCTGTGCCCCTCTGCCCAAGCCTAGAGCAGACATAGAACTCCTGAGGTTCACTTGCCTTTCCCGGCGGAAGTGCAGTACCAACCCTCTCCACTAGGGACCGAGCCAGAGCAGACTCCTGTGTAACACAGTTCTGAGTCAGGATGTTGGCAATCCAAAGTTTTGGCCACCTGATGCGAAGAGTGGACTCATTAGAAAAGATGCTGATGCTGGGAAGGACTGAAGGCAGGAGGAGAAGGGGACAACAAAGGACGAGATGGTTGGATGGCATCACCGACTCAATGGACAGGAGTTTGAGTAAGCTCCAGGAAATGGTGAAGGACAGGGAGGCCTCGCGTGCTGCAGTCCATGGGGTCGCAAACAGTCGGACACGACTGAGCAACAACAAATCGAAACACTGTGAAAGGACTCAGATAAGAGGTTCAGGAGTAAGCTCTGGTTTTTGAACCAACCACATTTCCTAGTGGCTTGTGGACAATTAAATGACTTCTGTGATTTCTTCCAAAATAGGCATTTCCAGAATTGGAGTCTTACCCAGCAGCTCTTGCAGCTTGTCAGTGCAATATAAAGGCAGCTTTTCAGCAGCCCCTCAGGTGCTCACATGGTCACAGACCAGAGAAGGGGATGGCATGTGGGCCCACAGGCGCCTTGCTGCAGTTGCCAGGGGGTGGGGTGGGGGTCGGGGTGGGTGTGGGCTCCAGTGCCCTGTAACAGAGTTTCCACGCCACGCTGAGACGTAGTCTCTTTTCTTGTCAGTAGTGTTCCCCAAGAGCCACAAGCCCATGTCTTTCTCATCTGTGTCCCCAATAGGACGTCTCACGTAGCAGGGCACATAAATATTTGTGAATTAATAGGCTTCTGTTTCTCCAACTGGAAAATGTGATCCCAGCCACCCAACTGCCATGACTGCCACGATTACACAGCCAGAGAGGCCACAGCAACTCCAGGGACAGGCTTGTCTCCCAGATCCATCAAGTCTGTCAATGGCTATGAAACCCCTTCGCCCTCTATCCAGCACCCCAAGCTGCTGCCACCCAGGAGGCACCACTGGGGAGCATCTTCCAGGATCTTTGCAGGGACCCTCCTTGGGGTCCCAGACTTCAGTGAGGACCCTCTGTGGCATCTGAGTCTAGAGTGAGGATGCTCCTGGCTGAGAGAGACCTTAATTTTCAGAGACCAGGCTAGTAGTGGAAAATCTGTCCAACTGGTGTCTGGGACTCACAGGGGGCTGGACTGGGGCCAGGGCTGGTCTTCCCTGGGATGACTCAGCTCCCGTCCCCACCAAGAAAAACTGCACAGGAAGCTTCCACTCTCCTCCCTTTCCTCCACGTCCACAACCCTCCCCAGAGCATGAGACAACTCCAGGTGGGCAGGAGAACCCTGAATGCTGACGTATGGGTGTGAGCGCCTAAACACCAGCGCCTGTCCCCATGGGTGCTGTGCTGTGGTAAGAGGCAGGGCCACCAGGGCCATGTGACATGTATATTTGGTGCTGCTGAAAATCTCCCCTCTGTGTGTGGAGAGCGCAGACAACACATTTCGAGTTTTATCAAGTTTTCAATGATGTCAAGAGTAGCCAGGTAGTTGATTTACAGGAAACACTACAGTCCCAGTTTGTCCATTTGAAGGAAAACTCAATCGACATTGCTTTCTAAAAAAATTCAGAAGTTTATAGACTTGGTTCAAAAAAGCTTATAAAGGCTTTTTTTTTCTGTTAAACAATTATAGTCTAATTTGGAAAGTTACCAGTAGAAGAATAATGACATTTATGATTTAGACAAGCTTCTTAACAAATAGATTTTTTTTGTTTTTTTAATTTTTTAAAATTTTTTGCTGCACACAAGGCACCTGGGATCTTAGCTCCCCAACCAGGGACTGAACCCATGCACCCTGCATCAGAAGTGCAGAGTCTTAACCACTGGACCACCAGCCAAGGCCCTAACAATTAGATGTTACAATCAATTTATATCCTTGATCATTCTGAGAGAGGACAGTAGGGGGCTATGCCTCCAGCTCTGCACCCCTGCCAACCCACCGAGAGCAGCTCAGCTCCAGCAGCCCAAGGGAGGCTGGGCACCCACCTGGCTGGTTGATAGGAGCTCTGGGTTTCCGTCACTCATCCCCACGTAGGCACTCTCACCATCAAACTGGAACAGAGAAACAGAGAGGCAGCTCTGATGAAAATGTTCTCCGGAGGGGCCCAGGAGAAGCCCAAGGAGGTCAGGGGACTATAGTACTGAGGGGAAAAGACTGGAAGCTGGAGGAGCAAAGACTGAACCCAAGATGCCCAGTCTCCATTTCAGCAGAGCTCTCTCTAGGGTAGAAGGAAGCGTCCTTATTCCATGACCTTCATGGCTTGGGTTCATCACACTCAGGATACAGAGAGGAATACCTTTCTGCCCTTTACACCTTGTCCATAGATGTGACAGACTGCTTTGTCAGATACTGAGCTCCCCATCTCTGGAAGTATGCAAATATTTCTCCTGTTCAAAATGACATCAGGCACTCAGCTAGAGCTGGAATTCCACATGCTGGAGGGAGGCCAAGATCTTCAGAGCCCTGGGATCAGGACAGCCTGCCCTCGACCCATCCTCCAGGTATTACCATCCCAAGGGGCTCTGTCCCCTTACCCTTGCTCTTCAGGCCGTCCCTGACCACAGGCATTGAGGACTGTGGTAGAAACCAGCTACAGGAACTACAACCCTGTGTTCTGAGAAGCTGCCAGGGCTGGGCTTGGGAAAATCTGTCTGCAAGAGGGAGCAGGCGTAGCTGGAGAAGCGGGGGTTCTGGAGCCTCTGGCTCCCCTTTCTCAAGATGTGTGATCTTGAGCTGGAGACTAAACTCTGGAGGTGCCTGTCAAAAGGGGAGACAACGGTAAACCTCCCTCCAGGGGATGCTGCACCAGAAAGTGCAAAGCTGTTGGCTCCATTCCAGTTCCCTTCACTTGAGACAAGCGTCTGCGATCGGGTTCTCTAGAAGCAGAGCCTGAGACGAGGATTCAAAGGCATGTGATCTTTGAGAAGTGCGCTTTAGGAATAACCTGTAAGGGAGGGAGGGATCAGAATAGGGTAGGGGAAGAAGCGAACCAAGGAGGGGGCCCCAGTGGGAGGCTTGCTGTAGCCTTATCCCACCACAAGCTTGCTCGGGGGCAGGGATGGTACCTCAGAGCTGTCTCTGCATGAAGCCAGGGGTGGGGCTTCTGTAGCCCATGCACGTCAGTTCGTTGGCCGTGGCTTAAGGGACAAAAGGGAGCCATGACCTGAGAAGGGTGGCCCCCGTTTGGCCCAGGACATTTCTGCAGAGAACTGTGCCAGCGGTGAGCCATTTTCGGCCTGTGCTATCCTTGGTGGCTCAGACGGGAAAGAATCCGTCTGCAATGCAGGAGACCGGGGTTCAAACCCTGGGTCAGGAAGATCCCTTGGAGAAGGGGAAAGGCAACCCACTCCAGTATTCTTGTCTGGAGAATTCCATGGACAGAGGAGCCTGGTGGGCTACAGTCCATGGGGTCACAAAGAGTCGGACACAACTGAGCAACTAATACTTTCCCAGCAGATGGGGGACAATATTGTCCAGCTGTGCTGGACAATAAAGGGATCTGGGTGGGGTATCAACACCAGCTGTCCATTTTATTGTAATTGAAAAGAATTTTTTATTAGGTTATATTCACATGATTTAAAATTCCCAAAGTACACAAAGAGCAACAGAAGGAAAAGTCGCCCGCCCCCACCTCCCAGGCACCCACTGCCCCTCTCCAGAGACAATCACTGCATCTACCAGCTTTCCATACATCCTTTCAGAGAAAGTCCCTGCATACACATTAGAGTCACTTCTTTTCTATAAATGACAATGCTCTATACACACCATTTCGCACCTTATATTTCTCCTAGCAACACATCCTGAAAAGTGTTTTATATCAGATCATAATTTTGTCTTCTGGTGTGCCCTAGCACGGCTGTAACATATATATGGAACTACTTGAGCACATGGGCCATTGATTTGTTTCCAGGTTTGTGCTGTTCTCACATTGCTCTGGTGAATATTTTTGTACATCCGTCATTTTGCATGGGTGTGAGTCTATCTGTAGGATTAGTCCGAATAATCACTGCATCCAACAGTGGGTGCATCTGTAATTTGGATGGACATCACCAAGCGGTCCGTATGGAGGTTGGAAAAGCTCACATTCCCACAATCATCAGTTCATCCAGACCCTCTTTGCTCAGAGAGGTTTTCATAACAAACTGGCTCAGACACCAGCCTCCGACCTCGGTGGGCTCCGAAGCCCAGCACACCCGACTCCCCTTGCCCTGCTCACCCTTGCTCCTCGTTCCATCGCCCCTTCACCTTCTAGCTTTCTATGTAATTTACTTATTTACCACATTCATTGCTCACAGTTGGATTTCCCCTATGAAAATGAAGGGCTTTTGAGGCCAAGGGGTCTTAGTCTTTCTGTACACTGATGATGCCTCCCAAATATCTAGACTAGCACCTAACACAGAATAGGTACTCATATAGGTACTCAATAAATGCTTGTTGAATGAATGAATGAAGCAACCACTACATCACTTGCGTTGTCTTTTACCAGACCAATCTTTTCATCAGTGCAGTGGCATTAGGATTTATACCCAAGTGCCTTCCCAACACAGGGATGGACAGTCCTTCACTGACTGCTGGATTCACAAAAGAAAAGGCTGTGCCATGCCTAGAGTCTGGGCATGACCCCAAATGCAGGGCTTCATCCACCACATGGAGTTCAGGCTTTAAGTCTCTGCTCAGAAACTACCTCCTCCGGACATCATTGCTTTTACTTCTTTCAGCTGTCCCTCTAACAACCTAGATTGTCTCTACATCTATCGTCTGTCCAGCGTGGAGCAGCATGAAGGCTGGAACTGTGTCCTGATGGTTTCCCAAGCCCCCAACACCCGGCAAGACTGGTATCAAGGATAGGACTATGACTTGGGCAGCATAGAGAGTTCTCAACAAAAGCTCCTAGGTTCTATCTGATAGGTCACTGCGGCCCTATATTTACTCTTTGATAAAAATTAGACCTTTCTAAAAATCGCACATAATTGATACGTATGTTCTAAAAGAAAGAGGGCTTCCTTTGTGGCTCAGCTGGTAAAGAATCCGCTGGCAATGCGGAAGACCTAGATTCGATCCCTGGGTTGGGATGATCCCCTGGAGAAGAGAAAGGCTACCACTCCAGTATTCTGGCCTGGAGAATTCCATGGACTTAGTATAGTCCATGGGATCGGGGAAGTGGAGGGGGACTAAATTTTTTAAATGATTAAATAATAACGAAATATCTTTTAAAAAATTTATTTATTTTTGGTTCATTTCAGTTCAGTCAGTCAGTTGTGTCTGACTCTTTGCGACCCCATGGACTGCAGCACGCCAGGCCTCCCTGTCCATCACCAACTCCCGGAGTTTACACAAACTCATGTCCATTGAGTCGGTGATGCTATCCAACCACTTCATCCTCTGTTGTCCCCTTTTCCTCCTGCCTTCAATCTTTCCCAGCATCAGGGTCTTTTCAAATGAGTCAGTTCTTCGCATCAGGTGGCCAAAGTATTGGAGTTTCAGCTTCAACATCAGTCCTTCCAATGAATATTCAGGACAGATTTCCTTTAGGATGGACTGGTTGGATCTCTTTGCAGTCCAAGAGACTCTCAAGAGTCTTCTCCAACACCACAGTTCAAAAGCATCAATTCTTCGGTGCTCAGCTTTCTTTATAGTCCAACTCTCACATCCATACATGACTACTGGAAAAACCATAGCCTTGACTAGACGGACCTCTGTTGGCAAAGTAATGTCTCTGCTTTTTAATATGCTCTCTAGGTTGGTCATAACTTTTCTTCCAAGGAGTAGGCGTCTTTTAATTTTATGGCTGCAGTCATCATCTGCAGTGATTTTGGAGTCCCCCAAAATAAAGTCTGTCACTGTTTCCATTGTTTCCCCCTCTATTTGCCATAAAGTGATGGGACTGGATGCCATGATCTTAGTTTTCTGAAGGTTGAACTTTAAGCCAGCTTTTTCACTCTCCTCTTTCACTTTCATCAAGAGGCTCTTTAGTTCTTCGCTTTCTGCCATACGGGTGGTGATATCTGCATTTCTGAAGTTATTGGTATTTCTCCCGGCAATATTGATTCCAGCTTGTGCTTCATCCAGCCCAATGTTTCTCATGATGTACTCTGCATATAAGTTAAATAAGCAAGGTGACAATATATAGCCTTGACGTACTCCTTTTGCTATTTGGAACCAGTCTGTTGTTCCATGTCCAGTTCTAACTGTTTCATCTTGACCTGCATACAGATTTCTCAGGAGGCAGGTTAGGTGGTCTGGTATTCCCATCTCTTTCAGAATTTTCCACAGTTTGTGGTGATCCACACAGTCAAAGGCTTTAGCACAGTCAATAAAGCAGAAATAGATGTTTTTCTGGAACTCTCTTGCTTTTTTGATGACCCAGCGGATGTTGGCAATTTGACTGCTGGTTCCTCTGCCTTTTCTAAAACCAGCTTGAACATCTGGAAGTTCATGGTTCAGGTATTGTTGAAGCCTGGCTTGGAGAATTTTGAGCATTACTTTGCTAGCGTGTGAGATGAGTGCAGTTGTGCGGTAGTTTGAGCATTCTTTGGCATTGCCTTTCTTTGGGATGTTTCTGGTTAGGCTGGGTCTTTGTTGCTGGGCTTTCTCTAGCTGCAGTGCACGGGCTTCTCATTGCAGTGGTTTCTCTTGTTGCCGAGCATGGGCTCCGGGCAGGCGGGCTTCAGCAGTTGTGGCACGTAGGCCCAGAATGCAGGCTCAATAGTTGCAGTACATGGGCTTAGTCACCCCGCGGCCCGTGGAATCTTCCCGGAGCAGGGACTAAACCTGTGTTCCCTGTATTGGCAGGTGTACTAGGGAAGTCTGACCGAACTAAATTTAACAAGGTATTTGAAACATTCTTTAAGGCAATAGTCATCAAGCTGTATGGTGTATGTTAAAAATTCAGGGCATCTTTTAATGTAGGTTAAAAGATATGCCCCAAACTCCGTGTAATATCCCATTTATTAACTGCTGGCTAGAATGGAGCCACCCTGGTCTGCTCTCTCCCCCCACCCCCACCCCCATGCACAGCAGGAGATGAACAAATACCTGGTAAGTATCTGTTCATTAGGTGAATGAATGAATATACTTGGCACCGAGCAAAATGCTTTCCATAAAAGAACTCATCTAATCTTTGCAACAACCAACATTTCGGGCTTCCCTGGTGGTTCAGATGGTAAAGAATCCGCCTGCCAGTGCAAGAGACTGGAGTTTGATCCCTGGGTCGGGAAGATCCCCTGGAGAGGAAACAGCAACTCACTCCAGCATTCTTGCCTGGACAATCCCATGGACAGAGGAGCCTGGTAGGCTACAGTCCACGGGGTTGCAAAGAATTGGACACGACTGAACGACCAAAACAACAACAGCAACCAATGTTTCAAACCAAGAAAATAGGCTGAGAAGATGAACAGTTGTCCAGGATCACACAGTTAGGGGGACGCTGCACAGCAGTGGTCTCTTTGCTTCTTGGGCTTGGTCTCTCCCACGAGCGTGTAAGCTCCTTGGCAGCAGCAATCATGGCCTGGCTGCAGCCCTCCTCCCCAAACATAACCAATCAGGGGTTTAATGTGTATGTGCCCGGGGTTGGGCAGGGGATTCCCATGAGGTTATCAGAGCCCCTTCAAGTGGGCTTATTCACTTGCCCTTTATTCACACAAGAAAGAGCAGCCATGTGGCAGAGTAAAGCTTGCTTCCTGCTTCAAGGAAAAGTCTGAGAATTTGGCAGAAGCTCCAAGGCAAGGCTGGGTCAGCCTCCGCTGGGTTCCCCTCTGGGAGCTTTTCATGGTGTGCTGGAGCGCAGGATTCAGGACCGGCTACTGAGCAGCCGTGAAGAGAGGGCCCCGAGTTGGTGGTCTGGGGGCTCTGCTCTCTGCCCACCTCTGTCCAGCGTTCCACCACCTCTGAGCCCCTCACAGGGGAAAGGAAGGAGGGGAGGGGACCCTGAAGCCTCCCGGGCTTCCCTGGCGTGGCCCCCAGGGCGAAGGGGAGAAGTCACAGAGCCTGGACACAGCAGAGCCACCTCCTCCCCCACGTGCACAGAAAAGCTCCGAAGCGCCCGCGTGGACACCCGGCGTACAGCGGCGACGCCGCGTGAGTTCATGAACACACAGGGACGTGATGCACACAGTGTGCCCGGCACAGTGGCAACATATGCAACATGAACTGAGTGTTCAAGACAGCACTCAGTTACACACACACACCACAAGCATGGGTGACACCAACCATCACAGACAGAGGTGTCCGGGGCACAAGCGTGAGTGCACACAGCACAGACCCTTGACGTGGTTGGTACACAGCACCCAGAGTCTGCACACAGGGAAGGGAGGGGATGCCCAGACGTGCGTAAATACACCATCCATCTGCGACTGAACACGCGTGTAACTCACGGAAACGTGCACACAGATGACAGGAGTGTGTGCAGACACACACAGACACCCAAGAACTTAAATTCTGTGCATAGTTCAGCTTCTCAATCCCTCAGTCAAAAATCTTCTTTCATATCACACAACCTTCTGTACACTTTAAAACATGAAGAAAAAAATGTGTGTGTGTGGGAAGGTGGGGGACAAGGGCCTAAGTATTTCCATGAAACGCCAGGAGAACATCTCTCACCACTGACTGGAATAGATTAATTTTCCCCATTTCATATTCTAATTATAATTCCTTTTCCCATCTCCATCTTCAGTCGTCATTACAGCTGGAAGATTGTTCTGCAAAAGCCAGCCCTTCATCTTCTCTTCCCAAGAGTTTTGTCATGGAAATGAGTTTGGGAATCTGAAAGAAGCCACATTTTTGCAAACAGCGAATGTGTCAGGATAACCCTTTCATGACGGCCACCAAGGAGATGCTTCTGAAGGGTCTGTCTCTCCTCAAAACGTGTGGTCCCTTTGGTGAGAGGGGTACCCAGTCCTCTAGTCCAACAGCCATCCCCCACATACCCCAAGAAAAGGATACATCCCTTTTCTATCTTTAAGCAAGCTTAGCAAATAGGCAGGCAAGGTGAAAGGCAAGACACCCTGATTTTTGCAAGTCAGATGATGCCAGCTCCATCTGTGAAACCTCTCGCAAGCTCTGTAACTGCTTGAATCCTCAGTTTCCTTATTCTTAAGACCCACAGAGCCACTGATTCATAGTAGATGTGAATTAAATATCTGTGGAACAGACAAATGTGATAACTGCGTAGATGGATGGATGGAAGGAAGGGAGGGACTGAAGGATGGGAAGGATGGATGGATAAACGGATGGATAAGTGGATGATGGATGGTACAAGTCAGTACAGTTCCACAGCAATGCAAAGCAAGCCACAAGTGTAATATAAAATTTTCTAGTAGCCACAGTCTAAAAAGCAAGTATAAACAGGTAAAATTAATTTTAAAGACATTTTATTTAACCCAATATATTCACATTATGATCTCAATGCATGATCAATACAAAAAAAATCATAAATGAGATGGTTTACAGTCTTTTTTTTTTGGTACTGTCTTTGAAATCTGGTGTGTATTTTACCTTCCACTATGGCTCAGTTTAGACTTAGCCACATTCTGAGTGCTCAAAAGTCACCAGTGGCTGGTGGTAAATAGAGATGTAAATAGCTGGAATGGGCAAGATGAGTGGATGGATGGTGGGGAGGTATATGGGTGAGATGAATGGATGGATGGATGGCAGGGGAGATGAGTGGTTTAGGGAATGAATGGGACAGATGGGCCAGTAGGTGAACAAAGAGATGACTCAATGGTCAGGTAGATGGAATCAGAAGGTGGGATGAATGGATGGATGGGCAGATGAGTGGCTGAGATGAGAGGGATGAGAGATGGATGAATGAGCTGGGATGGCTGAGTGATGAAGAGACGGGTAACGGGAAAATGCTTGGGATGGTGGGTGAGATAAACAAGTAGATGATTGGCATGGGTGAGTGAGATGCCTGGGTTGATGGAATGGGTTGAACAGGTGGGTGGGATAGATAAGTCTGGTATTTACTCCTCTGTTCACTTGCTTTGGACAATGAGCTTGAGCAAGCTCCAGGAGTAGGTGATGGACAGGGAAGCTTGACATGCTGCAGTCCATGGGGTCTCAAAGACTCAGACCCGATTGAGCGACTGAATTGAACTGAGTTGGTGGCTTCTTAGAGTTGCCACGTGTCACCGACTCTGAAACACTCATCTTCAGCCAAGCTACCTCCAGATTCCAATGCACAGTTTACACCTGAACATTTTCCCATTCGGTTCATGTGCACCTCAAATTCAACACACCCAACACCTAACTCATGACACATGGATAAGCCTGCTGTTTCTCTGGCGATCGGCTATCATGAGAGATGTCACCTTTTACAGAGTTCCCCTGGGGTGACTCTGGACCCCTTTCATCCTACATCCTCCTGATCCAATCACCAGCAGAAGTCTACTCAGCTTCCTCCCACCCAATCCATCTTCCTTCCACCCTGGCTATCACTAGCAGTCTTTTGGTAGTCATTTCACTGCTCAGATCAAAACCCTGCAGTGACTCCACATCACTAGTTCTGACATCTGGGACCCTCCATGACAACCAGCCCTGAGCCTCGGCTCCCGTCAAGGCTGCAGAAACCTCCAGAACCTTGAAGCTTGCACATGTTTCCCCATCATCAGCCTGGAGCACCCTCCTCCTCCCTTTCTCTACCCACTGAAATCCAACTCTTCCTAGGTCTTTTTTTTTTTTTCTGGCTACACACTCCAACCTCAACCAGTGCAGCTTGCTTCTATAAACCCATATTCTTGGGCCCAATCTTAAAGTCCCCATCTCAAAACAGCTTTGGAATTAATTCATCTTCCCTGTATGGTGTGATATCCCGGTCAACAGCATTGATTCTTGAATAGAAGTATTGGTCCCAACACTTTCTAGCTGTGTGTATGTAGCCTTGAATTTAACTTCTCCTTGCCTCAGTTTCATCACCTGTAAAATGGTAATGATGGCAGTTATTTATTACTGCCTTATAAAGTTTTTTTATATCTGTTGCCAGATATTAGATATGAGCTAATACTCTATAACATAATACTTCATAATGGAGATAACTTTAGACAAGTGTTTAATAAATGTTATCTTTTATTATTATATGCTAGATAATAATCTAGCATCAGCCCCAGTAGCCCTCAGTCTTTCAAAGAACCATGTCTCCTGTGTCATAGAGGCCATCAGATATCCCCTCAACTCTCTCCCTTCCCCTACTTTATTAACATCACATCCCTCCTGACATCCTTTCCTTTAGTCTAAATAGGTGAAGTGTCTCCCTTCTGTTGAAGGTGAGCCCCTTCACTTTGACCTCATCCCCCTCATGTCTTCCTCTCATTCACTCCCACTTGTGGTCTTAGGTCTAAGACCTAATTTAAATGTGCTGAGGCAAAATGAAATCAGTTAAGGCCCTTATATCAGGTGCCAAGCACCTACAATGTGCTGAGTAACACGTCTCCCAACATCGAGGGTTTATGATAAACAAAGTTGGTCACAGGGCCCTGAAAAGAGGTAACAGCAAAGGGCTTCTGAGGTCACAGAAGGGGCAACAGTCATTGTTCATTGACTAGTATCTAGTGATTGTCTATCATGTGCCTGACATTGTACAGACACCAGGCATACTGTAATGGTAATGACAGCCCCTAAGGAGTTCCCAGTCCTTTGGGGAAACTTGGGCGAATAACACGTTCCTATTCTCCAAACCTGAGAAGTGAACACAGGCCATTCTTTGGCCACTGTCTCACGACAGGAGCAAATAAAAACCTTGTCTGAAGCTTGTCCTAATTGGTCAGTGACAGTTTTGTACCCACCCAGCCTCTGAAAGTCAAGAGATCAATTAACAGTCTCACTACCATAGCTACACGTCCACAGGTGGGGATCAGCCCGTCTCAAGAACCTCCTGCTTCTGAAAAGTCTCCTATCCCAGGACTCCATGCCTCCTCAAACCCTACAAAACTCAGCTCTTGCTTGATTTGGACAGACTAACTTTGCAAAGTACAGCAATGAATTCAGCATCTTGTTTCTGATATTGAATGGCAGCCTCATCTTTGACAAATGTGACCATGGTGGGATAAAGTTATCATAGAAGAATGGAAGAAGAGAGACGGGTCTTTCAAGAGAAGTCTCCTGAAAAGGGTAACCTGGAAGCCCCATGATGGAGAACACACAGGAGTTGGCCAGGCAAAGAGCAGGGAACATGATTATCTGAGGCTGCTGGGAGCACAGGCCAGTGGGCACCTACTCTATTCCAGACCTCGTCCCAGAGCCATGCCTGGTCATCTCATTGGATGACCAGCCCCAGAATTTCCAAGGCTGCATGACCAGCCCCATTGTAGAGGTGAGCAAGGCAAGGCTCAAAGTGGTTGGTAGCTTGCGCATAGCTCTCCAATCAGTTCCGAATCTACCCTCAATTGTAGGTACCAAAGCAACAGTTGTTGTGTACAAGTTGCTATCCCTCCCCTCTGCACAGAGACACACATCAAAGACCAAAGATGCACAGTCGTCAGCCCGGCCAGTTGCAGACACCAAGAGATGTGCCTCATGGAGATCTAAAGAGGAAACAATCAAAGCAGCCTACACGGCTCCTGCCTGCCCCCACGCCGGGCCGTGAGAACACTTGTTCTGCGCAGATAAAACACAGTTCAAAAGCAGCGAGGCAGCAAATGTGGCAGATGCGCCCTGGGTCCTGCCGAGAGTGCGGTTTTATGTGGAAGTCTCACAGAGAGATACACCTCGGAGCAAGGAGGTGGTGGAGGAGGGGCAGAGAGGCCCTGCAGAGATGCAACTGGATAGGGAGAGGGCCTTGGGCTCAACTCCAACCAGATCCCGTACGCTCAAGTCCAGGCCCACCATCTCTTAATGAAGGATGATGGCACCATGGTTACAAACATGGGCTTGGGTGCCAAGCTGCCTGGGTCCAAATCTGCTGGCTTTTCAAGCTGTGCAACTTTTTAACTAAGTTATTATGTCTCTGTTTCCTCATCTAGAAAACGCGTATGACTATCATTTGGATTAAATAAATTAACTTCTATGCTTAGAACATTGCCTGGTACAGAGAAAGCACTCAAAATTGTTAGCTATTACATATATATATATATATATATAAAACTTATAAGGTAATATTATATTACTTACACTGTTTAATCCTTACAACAACCCTAGGAGGTTGATACAATTGCTTCTCTTCTGTAGATGAAGAAAGAGAATGGGGTTTCATGCAAACCTTTGAGGTCTTAAGCATGGGAAAGATCCTTTCCTGCCTGCCATATGTAATTTGGTGCCCACCTGCCATTTGTAATTTGAAATAAAATTTGCAAACTAAAATCTTTGTCAGAGTCTAATGGGGTTTGTTTTTCCAATGATGATGACCTTCATTCTTTGTTCCTAAATATCAAATATCAATTTCTCTCCAAAGAAAAAAGTTTTTCTCCTTATCAGTCCTTTGCACATTCTTATTCTGCCCACGAAGAAATCCAGGGCTCCGATTGAGGCCCAGAGAGGTCAGGGGATCTGCCCAAAGCCACACAGCCAACAAGGGCCCAATCTGATTTCTGCAGTCCAGGCTGCTGAACCCCCAAAGCCCATACTGGCTTCCTACCTCAACTGTTTCTAAGCTGGGTGAACCAGAGCAGGTGACCTCATGACCCTGGGCCAGGGACTCTGTCTACCAGGAAGGAGAGACAATGCCTTGGATATGGCCTGCTGCGGGGCTGGGAGCCTCTGGAGCAAGTTTGGTGTTGTGGTCGCTGCCTCCCCACTACTGACAAGAGTCACGTAGGATGGTTCCATCTGTTTCATCAATAAAAACTCTCAGGAGGTCGGGAGAAAAGACAGTGAGCAATACAACTTTGGTGGCAGAGTGTGCTACCAGGCACTTGGCTCCTCCAGAGATGAGAGTTGTTGCCCCATTTTACAGACAAGGAAGTAGGGCCTTTCTAGCTGGCTCTAACCTTGCTTTTTCTGGACCTGGGCTATAACAGTGCCGTGGTCTGTGAGCACTTGGAATGTGACTGGTCCAAACTGAGAGGTTTGGACACACCAGGTCTCAAAGATTTGGAACAATAGCAAAAAAGACTATAAAGATATATTTATATTGATTATATGCTGAAATGATAACATTTTGGGTATATGGGGTTAACTAAAATATTTTATTAAGATTAATTTCAGCTGTTTCTTTTTCCTTTTTTAAATATGACTACTAAAAAATTGAAATTATATAGGCGGTATGCATAATATTTCTATTGGACAGTGCTGGTCAAGATGCTGTCCCAGCCAC
The DNA here is from genome assembly GCF_019320065.1 of Cervus canadensis. Lineage (NCBI taxonomy): Eukaryota > Metazoa > Chordata > Mammalia > Artiodactyla > Cervidae > Cervus > Cervus canadensis. The sequence continues at coordinate 70,993,062 of NC_057395.1, read as the reverse complement.
TACAGTTCCAGACTCAGAACCTTAGAGATAGCAACAGCTGAATCCAATTCTCCACTACAGAAATGGGGAAACTGAGACCCATAGAGGGAGAGTGATGTTTAAGGTAAGAGGCTGGCACAGAGGCATTCATTCACTCAACAAATGTTCTTGTTCACTTGCTAAGTCATGCCCAACTCTTTTTGACCCCATGGACTGCAGCATGCGAGGCTCCCCTGTCCTCCACTATCTCCTAGAGTTTGTTCAAATTCATGTCCATTGAGTTGGTGATCCAACCATCGCATCCTCTGTTGTCCCCTTCTCCTCCTGCCTTCAATCTTTCCCAGCATCAGGGTCTTTTCCAATGAGTTGGCTCTTTGCATCAGATGGCCAAAGTATTGGAGCTTCAGCTTCAGTCCTTCCAATGAGTATCCAGGGTTGATTTCCTTTAGAATTGACTGGTTTGATCTCTTTGTTGTCCAAGGAACTCTCAACAATCTTCTCTAGCACCATAGTTTGAAAGCATCAATTCTTTGGTGCTCAGCCTTCTTTATGGTCCAACTTTCACATCTGTACATGACTATTAGAAAAACCTTAGTTTTGACTATATGGACCTTTGTCGGCAAAATATCTTTGCTTTTAACATGCTCTCTAGGTTTGTCATGGCTTTCCTTCCAAAGAGCAACTGTCTTTTAATTTCATGGCTGCAGTCACCATCCACAGTGAGTTCTAAGTTCCAGGATACAGCAGAGGACAAAATGTGGACCACACTCCAGACCAGAGGTGACAAGGTGATGATGCGGGTTTCCTTGCCTGGCCCAAGACCCTAGGGTAGCCAGGGTAGCCGGACTTGCACCAACCCCTTGGGTCCCCATTGTCAGCTCAGACCACAGAGCTCAGCGATGGGAAGACACAACAAAACTCCAGCTCTGACCCAGAGCAGATCCACCTCAAAGACCCCTACCGAGCACCCCCAGCAGCTGCCGGGACAACCTGATGGACAGAGTGGCTCAGTGGGCACAGCCTGGCCGCCTGGCAGGCCTGTGATTCTACCCCTGGTGGTAACTTACACACCGTCTGCGTTACTGCAGATTTATGGCAAAAATTATCCTCTCTCTCAGCTCCATTTAAAGCCATTTGGAGCTCACTCCCATCCTCGATTATAAATCTAATTGCACATTCCAAACAGACAAGCACTCATTAAGCTTTAATTATGCACATGTTGTTTTCAACAAACATTTTCATTTGGCCGCTGTGAGGGAGAATGGTTCCCAGGGGGCTGTCAGTGCTGCCTGTGGCTAGAGGGAGCTGGGGCCTGAGAAGTGGGTCAGGGTGGGGTCCAATGGGGATGTCCAAGAGCAGGGCCAGGACCCCATCAGACCTGGCTCATGACCTTGATGGTTTCCCACCAGGTGTCCACTGCAGAAGATGCCAACATGTATGTTCTCAGCCCCAGTGAGCCAGAGTCTCATCTAAGCTGAGGCCAGTGGGCGTCTCTAGGGTGTGAAAGGGGACCCACACTCCCACCCTTGAACGATAAGCCCGCCCCCCTCAGGAGCTGTCCCTGCTCTCACCCATCCCTCGCATTACACCTGGCACCATCTTTCTCCAGAACCTTCCATGCCCTCCTGTGTCCACTCATCTATTCCACAATGACAGACTATGCACAGACTCAGTCAGGCAGTGAGGGGCCAGTGGAGATCATGACAGATGAGGACCCTGTCTGGTTCTGTCCAGGTGACTGTCCGTCAGGGTCCATCTTTCCCACTGTGGGGGTGGGGAATCAAAATGCTTTACTGTAGCATTCAAAGCACTTAAGGACCTAAGTCCTGCCAGCCTGACCATCGAGGCTGGCCTCCCATCCCTCTCTCACATTCCTCCCTTGATCTTTTGGAGATGTGTGGACCTCCCTGCACGAACCATGCTTTCCCTCCCTCTTGGCCTCTGAGGCGCTGAACTCTCCACCTGAATCTCCCTTCTCAATGTGTTCCTTGCTGTCTGCTCCCTTTCACACCCACACTGTCCCTTCCAGAAAGCCATTGCTGATACCCACTCCCGGATCAGGCGGGCTGCCCTTCTGCTGGGGGGAAGCTATGGAAGCATTTATTGGGCCCTGATGCTGTAACTGGGCTTCCCTGGCGGCTCAGATGGTAAAGGATCTGCCTGCATGGGAGACCCGAGTTTGATCCCTGCATTGGGAAGAGCCTCTGGAGAAGGAAATGGCAACCTACTCTAGTATTCTTGCCTGGGAAATCCCATGGACAGAGGGGCCTGGTGGGCTACAGTCCGTGGGATCATAAAGAGCTGGACACAAATGAGCAACTAACATAACAATACTGTATCCAGCTGCCACGCATCCGGCTCCTAAGACCAGCCTGCCCCACTATTTCCACATAGCACCCTCTGCTCCAAGGGTGGGGAGGAGAGGCACCTACTCGTTGTGTGACCCTGAACAAGGCCTTCTTCTCTCTGGGCCTCAGTTTCCCCACTAGGACATGGAGGGGTTGAATGGGTGAGGCTCTCTGGGCCCCTTGCAGTGCAGTCAGTTTTAAGTTTTGTGGTTTGTCCAGGAGCTAAGAGATTTCTCTTCCACACCTAAAGAGTGGTCCTGAAGCCACCAACCCCCATTCAAAGGTTCAGCCAGGACCCTGGGAACAGAGGGAGCTTGCCAAGCCAAGCCTGGAGTGTGCAAAGGGCACCCGCCCAGAGATGGGGACAAGAGGTGGTGGAGAACTCTGAGGCCACGCCTCAAAGAGCTTCTGGAAAGACAAGGGAAATAAATGCTTGCTTTAAAATGCATATCAAGCTCCATTCACATCTGATGATGAACTGATGTTTTAGGGCAAGTTCCGTACAAACAGACTCAGAGTGAAATCTGCCAGCTGGATGTTTATTGGGGAGCACTACAGAAGAGCAAGGGAAGTTGGTGGGCAGAGGGCAAGTTGAACTGTGATGCAGTCAAAAAGAGAGGCTTCAGTCTGTCCCAAGGAGACTCTGGAGCTGGGACGGCTCTGCAGAGATGAGGCAGGAGCCATTGCATTCCCAAGCGGGCCAGCCATTGCGTCCAGGCTGTGGCAGAGAAGGGTGTTTGATAACCTTGGACAAGGCTCCTCCTTCCACCAAAGACAATTAATACCCAGAGAGAGACTCCACTGTGAGTAGCAGTAGCCACCACTCCTCACAGCTGGCAGGATAAGCATCTTAGTCGGGGAGGGATCTGGGTGATTTACAACAGCTTCCACTACAGCTATGATCATCTGTTCATTGTAACTAAACTGTGCAACATTTACAGCCTGCTTAAGATGTCCGTGAAAGTGTTAGTCACTCAGTTGTGTCCAGCTCTTTGCGACCCTGTGGACTATAGCCTGCCAGGCTCCTCTGTCCATGGAGTTCTCCAGGCAAGAATACTGGAGTGGTTAGCCATTCTCTTTGGGTGTTTTTAACTCACATAATCCTTACAACAACTCTGCGAGGTGAGCTGCTACTTTTTTAACTGGAGTAAAATTGCTTTACAATGTTGCGTTAGGTTCTGCTGCACAGCAGAGTGAATCAGCTTCATGTACACATACATCCCCTACCTCTTGCACCTCCCTCCCATCCCCTCCCACTGAGTTACCACTTCTAAGGCTCCCATTTTACAGATGAGGAAACTGAGGTCAAGTGAGGTTAAGCAGCTTGCCTGGGAGGCCACACAGCTAGTAAGGGGTGGGAGTCAGGACTCAACAGCCAGGATGTCCACCTCCAGAGCCCAGGGTCTCACGACTGGGCTGGGCTACTTCCATATGGCTTTGGCTGCCACTCACAAAGGCACAGAGCTACCTGCCTCCAGCCTGCTGCCCAGCGGCTGGGCTGTGGTCAGCAGTCTAGAGCCTCAGGCTGCCCAGAGCTGCCAGTATTTGTGCCTGACAATTATCCATCATCTGAGTGGTTGGGAACAAGTCCCAAAACTGATCCTTGCCAAAGACAATTAACTAAAAGCCACATGAGCATACATCGGGGGGAGGAGGGGGACTGTGGCGTGGGGATGGGGGGGGGGATGAGTGTGACTGAGACAATGAGAAGCAGATGATTTGGAAGATATTTTCTCCCCAGCGCTACAAAACAAGCCCTCAATCATGCCACAAAGGGCTGGTATTGTTGGAAGGGAAATATGTCAACGACAGCGTTCAATCGTGGGGCGGTTAAAAAAAAAAGAAAAAAAGAAAGGAAAAGAAAAAATATCTTTTGAAATTGTGATTTGACCTAGAAAGGTTTTCTAGGTCACCTGAACTTGGCACCGATGCCTCTAACCCCAAAACCTAACACAGACAAAGTACCAAGTTCACTTCCTTTTGTCAGTACCAGATAACCCAGGAAATGATTTTTGTAAACACTGCTGCTGTATTTTTCAGTGTATGAAAACCGGCCCTCGGACTTGGGAGCCAGGAGGACACTGGAGCAGGGCGGTTTTGGAAGCCCTGGCTCTGCACTTAGTTGCTGTGACCTCAGTTCTCTGATTCTCATGTCTCCCCTGTAAAATGGCAATGGGACTGGCAGGACTATGTGTGCTGCCTGGCAGTGTGTGGGCACACCGAGGTGCCCGAGAGAGGCTAGATCCTTCTGCTCCTCCTGCCTAGGCTGAGGGCCACCCTCTGTTCTTGACTATGGAACCCCTACGCCCCAGGTCTGGACTCTTGCAACACAGAAGCCAGGAAGGCAGTTAGAAGCAGTTAGAATCTCTGTCTTAACAGGGCTTTTCTCCCCAGACTCAGGGAGGGACAGCAAACCCCATTCCAAGGCGGAGCACATGCCAATGAGTTCTTCAAATTCATCTTCACTATCAGGCCACCCAGTAGGAGATAAATTATAGAACCTCAGGGCTGACAGGCTCTCAGACCTCCTCATTATCCCCCTGGGGAAAACTCAGGCTGGAAGATGGCCCCCAGTGACTGGCAACAGCATGCCAACAGTTGCAATCACCACATTCCTAGGGTCTCTGAACCCTATGTTCCCAGAAAATGACAAAGTCATCCTGGTTATCCTCAAAATCTAATGTGGTATCAGCATATCCGAATTCCCCAACCCCCAACCTGAGAATCTATGATGTACTGGCCATTGCCAGGATCTGAGGGTAGCAGGGACACAGAAACGATCCCCAGGGAAGCTTTGGGTCCAGAGGCGGTACAGACACCAGCACTGATGACAGCTAGAGCAATGAGGTAGACACAGGTAGAGACAGGCCAGGTGAGTCAGCTGATACACCCCTGCCAGGCAGAGGAGCCACAGGGACCAGAGACCTGGGACGTGAGACAGCTGGGAGGGTGAGAACACTGGGGGGTGTGTGTGTGTGTGCGCACGCACGAGTGTGTGTGTGTGTGTGTGTGTGTGCGCGCGCGTGAGTGTGTGCGTGTGTGTGTGTGCGCGCGCGTGAGTGTGTGTGTGTGCGCGCGCGCGAGAGTGTGTGTGTGCGAGTGTGTGTGTGTGTGTGCGCAAGTGTGTGTGTACCTGTGAGGTTGGCTATATAGGGCAGAGTGCACGGGAAGACTCAACACTCACTGAAAAAAAACAACAACAGTGAGTCTGAAACAACATTCCGAAGAGAAAAGGGGCTGGTGGGTGGAGTGCCATCCAGTTTGGCCAGAGATAAACCATTCTGCGAAGCAACAGTTAAATAATTAAAGCAGCGGGGCAGGGATGTCAAAGGAGAACTTCACATCAACGAAACAGAAGAGAAAGTGCAGAATCAGACCCAGCTCTGTATTGAAACACATTACATTACGGTTACAGCCGGCACTTACTCTATGCCAGGCACAGCATGGACTGCTTTACCTAGGATATTTCAACAGCCTTTGCAAGGAGCCTGAGCCTGTAAGGGAGATGCTACGACCCCATTTTTACAGAGGAGAAAAGCTCCATGTAAGCAGAGTGCTCAAGGTTACGTGGCTACAAAGTGACAAAATCAGAATCTTAACTCTGCTAGCTCCTGCCCATAACAGCCACTCTATTTTGCCTCTCCTTTTGGAAACAAAGAGACAAAGACCAATTATTTCATGAACAGAATGAGGGGTTATCCTGTTCCCACTTAGGAACACTGGACTAGATACCCATCACAAGCCATCCACCAACACGTCCTGAGAACAGAGTCTAGAGTTAAGTATAAAAAGTCACGTTACAGGGAAATATCAGAAAACAGACAGAATGCTGCTTATCAGATCTCTGGCGGCAGGATAACTTCCTCAGTCCTCAGAGCAATCACGGAGGGAGGGAGATTGACAGATTCAAATATATACGCATTCATATCTTCTGTTGAGGGAAGCATAATAAAACCAAAATGAAAAGGACATCAGACTAAGGAAATATCAGCACCAACTATGAGACAGTTAATGTACACGATGCAGAAACGGCGCAGTCAAATTAAAGAGACAGCAAGGTGCCAACAGACAAAAAGACACAGGACACAACCAGGAACGTCACACGGGAGTCAATCTAGCGAGAGACAAGCACGCAGGGAAAGACTGTGCGCTTAATGCTGTGAACATGGGAGAAATGTACATGAAACACACCTACTCTAATGAAACTGGGATACTTCCTACATTGCTGCCCCGGAAAGCAGCTTCCAGCCTACTGGAAAGGAACACAGCAGCCACCCCCAGGCAGGCAGCCAGCAGGAAGCAGGGTAGATGAATGCCCGAGACCCCTGCCGCTGCCTCAAGAGTCACCCCCTCACCACACCGCCCATTTGTCTCAAGTCCCCCGAGTCTTCCTGGGAGCAGCTTCTGTTCTCCATGCTGGGGATGGTACCAGTGATGGACAGGCCACAGTCTTTGTCCTTCTGAGCATCTGGTGTAGTGAAAGGGAAAGACCAGCCATTATAAATGGGTGATAAGTGAACTGGGAACCAGGGCTCACGGGAGCCTAGAGACTTCTCGGAGGAGGGTGGTTTCTAAGCCCACCTACCTGCAGGCTGAGCAGAATTAGTCAGGTGAGGGAGAAACCACCAGGTGGGAGAGGGTGGTGGGAATAGCATTTGCCAAGGCCAGAGGGCAGGAGAGGAGGACCCACTTAGGGGAGGCAGTGAGAGCTGAGCTGCTCAGGCAAACAGGATCTGATGAGGCTTTTCAGGGTGACATGGGGTGGGGGTGTGAGGTGGAGACCTAAGTCCAGATTGTGAGCTACATTTTATTTTTTTTACTGATTACTTTTTATTGCAGTATAGTTGCTTTAAGATATTGCATTAGCTTGTTGTTGTTTCATCACTAAGTTATGTCCAACTCTGTGACACCATGGACTGTAGCCTGCCAGGCTCCTTATGTCCATGGGATTTCCTAGGCAAGAATACTAGAGTGGGTTGCCATTTCCTTCTCCAGAGGATCTTCCCAACCGAGGGATTGAACCTGAATCTCCTGCAATGCAGGCAGGTTCTCCACCATGGAACCACCAGGGTAGCCGTGTTAGCTTCTTCTGCAGAGCAGAATGAATCAGCTCCACATATACATATACCCCTTCTCTTCTGGATTTCCCTCAGATTTAGGACACCACAGTGCAGTGAGTAGAGTTCCCTATAGTTTTGGAAGTCCAAGCCACAGCAATCAGAGAAGAAAAAGAAATAAAAGGAATCCAAATTAGAAAAAGAGGTAAGACTGTCATTGCTTGCAGACGACATGGTACTATACATAGAAAATCCTAAAGATGCCACCAGAAAACTACTAGAGCCAATCAATGAATTCAATAAAGTTGCAGGATACAATATTAATACATAGAAATCTCTTGCATTCCTATACATGGACAACAAAAGATCAGAAAGAGAAATTAAGGAAACAATCCCATCTACCATTGCAACAAAAAGAATAAACTTACCTAAGGAGGCCAAAGACCTGTACACAGAAAACTGTAAGATACTGATGAAAGAAATCAAAGACGACACAAAAAGCTGAACAGATACACCATGTTCTAGGATTGGAAGAATCAATATTGTGAAAATGACTATACTACCCAAAGCAATCTACAGATGCAGTGCAATCCCTATCAAATTACCAAAGGCATTTTTCATAGAATGAGCTGCATTTTAGAAACTGGCCTCTGGCCTTGGGTGGAAAATGGATTGGAGGAGATAGGATTGGAGCCTGTCTAGGGAGCCAGGCAGAAGCTTCTGTGATGATCCAGGGCCAGCGCCTGGAAGCAGGACTCTGAGCAGGGTAGAAACACTTGCTAGAGAAATAATAAGTAAAAGAGCATGGCAGTGATTCAAAAATAGAAATTTATATTGATGGTTAGAAAGGGAAGCAGGGTTGAAGTTAAAATAAAACCACGACAATCTCCAGTGTATTTTCCAAAATTCAGAACTAAGAGTCTCAGAGATGAATGAAACCTGCCAAGAGCAAGGGATCACCCAGGAGTCAGAAAAGGGGTGACTCACACAGTTTTGCAAACCCTAATTTCCTCTCCTTGGTCACACACTTCCTTCTGATTTCTTTTTCTGATGATTCATAAGAAAAAAAAATTTCCCCATTTAAATTCAAACCCAAAATGCTTGAACTCCGGAGCTTACCCTGCCCAAGCCTTAACCTCTGCCCCTCAGCCAACAAAACTCAGTTTAACCCCAGGTAACTAAAAAGACATTGGCTGCCAAGAAACCAAGAGGAAGCTAGAGGTTTCTAGCTTTATTGTGGCTGTCAAAGGCCCCGTGAGGCCTCTGAGACCCCAGGAGGGTCTTCAAGCAGCAACTCACATGCCCAGGTCCACAGCCCTTAGCCAGGACCCACAGAGTTTCAGAATTCAGAATTTGTTTGGATTTCATAAAAGTGAGGAAGTGATAATTCCACAAATTAGGTAGTAACCTCTGTGCGGTCCGAGTTAAGACACATTCAGATTTCTACAGTGAATCCCTAGAGGGCTAGGTAGAGATTATGTCTGTCAGTTTAGATCAGACTTGGGAGCCGAATGAGTTTGCAGCATATTTGCAAAATAACTGCTGGTTTCAGAGGCTTCTGGATTTCAAATAAGGCAGTTTAGAGTTGACTCGAGCACTGGGCACACATGTGCTAGGCCCTTGGGTATACCCATCTTACAGATGAGGAAACTGAGGCTCAGGAAGGTAAAGGAAACTGCCCAAAGTCTCACAGTTATTAGGCAACTGAGTTAGGATTTGAATCCAGATCTCACATCCTTCCACAGGCACACATGGATCTGCCAGGCTGCTGAAATGCCAGGCAGAGCGTTTAGCATTACAGGGAATATGGGTGGCATTGGGATCCAGTTAAGACCAGGTGCAGACTTCCCTGGCAGTCCAGTGATTAAGAATCCACCTTCCAATGCAGGGGGCATGGGTTCCGTCCCTGGTCGGGGAGCTGAGATCCCACATGCCTCGGGGCAACTAACACAGCCAAAAATAAATAACGTAAATAAATATTTTTTAAAAGACCAGGTGCAACAGAAATTGGGTTGCCTGCAAGATGTGTGTCTCCTCAGGCAGGTCCAGGAGCATCGACCCTCCTCACAAGCCCAGAGCTCCCCGCATCCACTGCAGGTATGGTCCTGGCCCCCAAAGGCCTCAGAGTCTGCTGGGGGGCAGGGGGGAATTTAAGAAAGGAAAATGGTAAATGTAGTAAGTCATATACTTAGTATGTTGGATGGTTCTAAGACCTATATGAGAAGAAGAAACGGTGGGGGCAGGTGAGATGAATCGGGAGTGGTGAGAGTTTGAACAGGGTAGTCAAGGGGGGCCTCCCTGAGAAAGCGCCAGTCAAGCAAAGACTGGAAAGAGGTGGGTGAGCCAGCCGGGCAGGTATGCTGGGGGCAGGCCCGGCGAAGATCCAAAGGTACGTGTGTGCCGGTGGAGACCACTGAGGTGGGCAGAGCTAGCAGGGGGGAAGGGAGGGGAGGCCAGAGAGGTTAACAGGGGAGAGAGTGTACCCCCAGATGGCACTGAGATTACCCCTCCCCGGAGAGAGGAAGGCAGTACTTTTTCCGCCTGCCTTATCTGATGCTGTGGTTGGAGGAGCGGGTGAGGGCAGGCGTGAGGGCTGCACACACAGCTCGGCACATCCGAGGAACCTCAGAGGGGCCCCGAAGCAGCTGACATCCGCTCAGCCTGCGGCTTCTTCCTGTGGCTTCTGCATCTCAGGTTGCCCCGATGGCTGCTATTTTTGCTCCTGTTTGGGGTTCAAGGCAGGGCTCCTCTGTACACGGGGCCAAGGGCTGCTGGGCCCAGCCCCTCTTCAGGTTTGCTCTGCTCAGAGCAACAGGGAGGAGCCGTTTAATTGTTCCAAGTATCTTTGGGGACATTTCCTGTTCAGTAAGTGGGAAAGAAGTAGGAATTTATTATAGGTATCATCCTGTCAACCTCTTGACCCTCTAAGCTCAGAGAGGTTGGGTAGCTTGTCTGAGGTCACACAGCCAAGTCAAACCACAGGCTGAGGATTCTGATCCAGTCAGTCTAGGTCCGAAGGCTGTTAATTTGCAAGGGGCTCTCTGCATTTACTATCTAAAGTAATGTTTACCAAGCAGATAGTCTGTGCTATCCAGACTTTTAGAAGGCATGAGAATAAACGTACATCATCAGTTCAGTTCAGTCGCTCAGTCATGTCTGACTCTTTGCGACTCCATGGACTGCAGCACACCAGGCTTCCCTGTCCATCACCAACTCCTGAGGCTTGCTCAAACTCGTGTCCCATCAAGTCGGTGATGCCATCCAACCATCTCATCCTCTGTTGTCCCCTTCTCCTCCTGCCCTCAATCTTTCCCAGCATCAAGGTTTTTTCCAATGAGTCAGTTCTTCGCATTGGGTGGCCAAAGTATTGGAGTTTCAGCTTCAATGTCAGCCCTTCCAATGAATATTCAGGACTGCTTTCCTTTAGGATGGACTGGTTGGATCTCCTTGCAGTCCAAAGGACTCTCAAGAATCTTCTCCAATACCACAGTTCAAAAGCATCAATTCTTCAGCACTCAGCTTTCTTTATAGTCCAACTCGCACATCCATACATGACTACTGGAAAAACCATAGCTTTGACTAGATGGACCTTTGTCAGCAAAGTAATGTCTCTGCTTTTTAATATGCTGTCTAGGTACATCATACATGCCTTCAATCACTTCCGCGCATCATAGCACTGATGGGAAGGGCTGTGATACAGTGGGCACAGGAAAGGCGCCTCTGGATCAGACTGTTGGGGGTGGGATGAGGTAGCAACCAGAGAAGGTTTCTAGGGAGCAGTGATACCACAACTCTGTCAGCAAGAAAAGGCAGGAGGGACTTGCCTGGTGGTCCAGTGGTTAAGAATCCACCTGCCAATACAGGGGACACAGGTTTGATCCCTGGTCCAGGAAGATCCCACATGCCAAGAAGCACTGAAGCCCGTTCACTACAACTACTGAAGCCTGAACACCTAGAGTCCCTGCTCTGCAACAAGAGAAGCCACCGCAAGGAGCCCACACACTGCAGTGAAGAGCAGCCCCCACTCCCCACAACTAGAGAGAGCAAGCGCACGGCAACGAAGACCCAGTGCAACCAAAAATAATGACTTAATTTTAAAGTGAGTTAGTCACTCAGTCGTGTCTGACTCTTTGAGACCCCATGTACTGTAACCCTTCAGGCTCCTCTGTCCAGTTCTCCAGGCTGGGAATGGGTAGCCATTCACTTCTCCAGGGGATCTTCCCAACCTAGGGATCGAACCCAGGTCTTCTGCAATGAAAGTGACTTTTTTTTTTTTAAACCATCTGAGCCAATTTATTAACACAAAAAGAATAGGCAGGAGTTTGAGGGGTAAAGGAAGCATATTCTGGACAAAAGAGTCTGGGTGCACAAAACCAAGAAGCATGTTTGCTCGGTTAGTGGGGAGGAGCTTTAGGAAGCAGGAGGGCAGTGATTCTGCCTGGGAGGGAGGAGGCAGAAGCCAGCTCTGACTGCAAAGCCTGAGATCCAATAGGGGCTCCAGCCCCACTAGCAGGCATATGAAAGATTTCAGAACAGATCCAACAGCTCCAAGTGACCAAGGCTTCAAGCAGAGGAGCTGTTCACGGAGATCACACTAGGGGGTCTGTGAACAGAGCAGACTCTAAGAGGGAAGGCGCAGCCAGGGAGTCCTGGGCAGAGGCTCCTGTGTCGCCCAAGCACAGGCGATAGAGAAGCAGGGAGACGTGGCTGTAGCCCAAAGATGCAGTCATCAGGAAGTAAGGCAGAGACAGGGGTCAGGGATGAGTTAAGCCAAGGACCGGAAGGCCGCGAGGTTTACCAGGATGGGGTGACGAGAGAGGGCATGTCTGGGGACGGGCACACGTGCGTCAAGATAAGGACAATTCAGAGCCACCGTCTCCTTCAAATGAACTTTCTGGTGGCTCTGGGGATGCGCAAATCAAGGCTGCCTCTCTACACTACTTCCCGATCCTTAGTGGGTGGCGGTTCCCACGCTTCAGTTGTAAGACCTGCAGAAGGTGAGAATGTTGCCTAAAGTCTCAGAGTCAGAAATCACGAGAGCAAAGCCTGCCCATCCAGGCTCACCTATGCCCATTCCAATGCCCAACTCAACAGACACTCAATGGCGGGGGACCCTCACACTCTCCCTGGAAAATGGCACCACAGGGTCTGGGAGAAGCTAGGGAATCCAATCCCATCTATGATAGTTCAGGACTTTGTCATTGTTCCACACATGTGAACACCTGCCAGGCCCCCTGACTAGACAGACACCATGACTCCTGGATAGCCCTCGGGCCCCCAAGACAGTCACAGCGGGTGCCACAGGGGCGGCCCCTCGGGAAACCCCACACCCCTGCCTCTGCTCCTAATTTCATTAATTACTGGTTTGTGGCTGCATGAGGAGGCCGTTGCAGGGGCTACTAATCATGAGAAGGACATTAATTTCAAATACACAGTTCATCCTCTTCTGGAGGGTCCCCACAACAACCCTGATTTCCAACACAGAATAAAGCATCTGGAGTTTCTGGGACCAGCCTAAATTATTTCTCTGAAGGAATCAGGGACCAAAAAAGGTGGAGAACTTGCCCCAGATCACGAACCAATTACTTAGTAGTCTACATACAGGCAACTCTGGTTTCCCACTCCTGGGCACCTTTGTTCTTTCTGTAAATTTTCAGGGGTGCCTGCTGTGTGCCACACCCTGGCAAAGGCTCTGCAGGGTGCCTTCCTCAAGAGAGATGAGTATTTTTATTTACTGAGCACCAACGAAGTGCTTGTTTAATCCTCCTAACAATCCATCACTTTGTAGGAGAGGAAACTGGCTCAGAGAGGTAAGGTAGCCTGCTGAAGATCACACAGCGAGCAGGGAGCTCACAGCCAAGTCTTAAACCTGGGTTCAGCTTCTGTTCTCCCAGTTCAGGGGGGGTGTGGGTGATACTCTAGCCACACCCTCTCCTCCAAGACCACTCCTCCCTCTCTCCCCAGGTCTTCCTCCCTGACCCAGGGTTCTCAGCAAACACTGGTTTACTAAGGGGACTATTGTCTTGAGATCTCAATTGTATTATACAATGCTGGGTGACTGGTATTCAGTAAGCCTTCAGGAAGTGTTAAAAATAAGGGTCAGTTCTGTGTTAAGACAGCCAGTAAACCCCTGTAATTTACTCCTCTCTCCGTCAAGAGCTCATGGGTGTGATCAGAGACATAGAGAAATTTGTATCAGCCAGGGCCACAAAAAACAGACTGTGGCCCTGCATTGGAGCTCCCTAAGAAGAGAACCAGAACACAGAGCCTCAGGCTACAAGCACAAAGGGAGAGCTCCCCAGGTCATACACACCTATGCATGCACACACACACACACAATCATCACAACACAGAAAAGTAGGTATCATTGTTCCCATTTTATGGATGGGGAGACTTGAGACCTGCAAGGCTCAAGAAGCTTGCCCAGTGTCACAGACTGTATTTGAGGCAGAGCTGACATTTGCAACCAGTACCTAATCTGCCCCTGGCACACACTGGGTACTCAACAGCTTCTTCCTCCATGGATGGCTGGCTCCAAAGCCTTCTGAGCAAAGCCTGTTGACTGCCTGCTTTGAGACCCAGTGTGCAGAAAGTAGAGATCACACACTTCTTGGTTTCAGTTGACCTGGGATATTCCGAGCCTGGGAAAGAAGGCCTGAGAGTGTGGCAGGGCTTCCATTTCTCAGACGCACATTCTCACAGCTGGATTTGCAACACTGACAGTGACTGTGATGAATCAGAGCGCCAGAAGAGGTCAGGCCTCCCACTCGCTCGGCTCAGCGGGGTGCAGTCCCGTCAAGTGTAACAAGCCCCACCTCCAGCTCGGCCAACTACTATCACAAAGACAATCTCCCCAGGGACAGTGGGGGAAATGCCATGGATGCTGGGTTTCTGCATTCACATTCCCGGTCACCTGTTACGTGTGTATGTGTTCACCCTGAAATCTGTCACCGTGTCCTTTCTCATTTTTTGCTGTCCTCTCAACTGGTTGTCTCTTCAGTATCATTAATGGAGAGAAGGAAAAGGAAGCACTCACCACAATGGGCGAGGGCTTTTCACTGATTCCACAAACTCCCAAATCCAACGGAGGAGGCAGCTCAAACTTTCTTCCTGGTGACATCCCCGGCTACCCCTCACCCCTCCTGCCTTGAAAGGCCCTTCCCACCCCTCATCCCAGGTATCTGCTGGGCTCCTACCATGCCATGGGCCAGCTCCATCCTTGTTTCAATCTGAGTTAGCCAGATCGCCCCATCATACCTGGCCAGGCCTACTGCAAGGCGTGCTAAATGGACGGATGAATGAAAGAACAAATGTTCTCTGAGCATTTAGGCACCAACACCTACTCTCCAGGGGTTGGTACCAGCCACTGCCAGAATTCCTTTTTAGAAAGGAGTTGCCAACTACAGGCCTCCTGGACCTTCCAAAGCATCTTCATTTTACAACGTGACAGACACCTGTCCATCCCTGGCGGCCCCCACCCAGACATTGTCTGTCTTCACCCTGGCAGTGCCAGCCTGACCACCTCTACCCCAGGAGGCGGCGGGCGCCCGCTGCTTACCTTCCGCTGAAACACACCTGCAATGCACCAGCGTCCTGTAAGTAGTAGGAGCCCGAGTCTCATTCCACAGAAGCCCAGGCAGCGAGAGAACGCGCCCGCGACAGCCTCTGTGCAATTCTGCTGCATAATCAGCAGAGAAAGAGAAAAAATGCCAGAAATAGCAAGCTTTATAAGCCCTCCTGACAACTCTTGGTCCTCTATTGGCTGGAGGCCCGGCACCCCCGCCCCCCATCCCATTCCTATAAGGTGAAATGGAAAAACCTGTTATTTAACCTCTTTTATCAAAATCCATCTTCTATCCCAATTTGGGCCTGTGCGTTCGGAGCTCCTGGCGGCAGTCACCACTCCAGGTCTCAGGGAGCGGAAGGGGAGGCAGCCCGGCTCCACATTATTTGTGGCTTAAGAGCCTTCCCCACTCATGTCGACTGCCCTGGGAGCGGGTGCTGGACTGCAAGGGCTTTCAGAAGGCAATTTGGCAGCACCTGTCAACGTGTGAAACTTGCACGCCGTTTCATTTGGCAATTAGACTTCCAAGTGTCCATTCTGCAGAAATACCTGTACCTGCGTGCACCATGCAAGCCCACTGATGTTGCTCATTACAGAGCAGAATTAGAGGCAGGCTAAATGTCTAAAACGGGGTCAGGCTGAATCGACTGAAGTGCATCCATTCTATGGAATATGATGGAATGGGGAAGACGTGTAGGTGCTGACTTAGAACCGGTTGGGAGAAAGTCAAGGACATGATCTCCTTTTTATAAGAACCATAATTGCGTGTGTATTTGGATACGCACTGTAAAAGATGCCAAACTGTTAATAGTGCTTACCCTGGGGAGTAGGAGAAGGAGGTATTTTCAGCTGCTGCTTTTTTTCTTTTTTTCTTTTCCACAAGCATGTACTACATTTGTAGTTTAAAACAAAAACATAAGCGCCTCCCTGGTTCCTTTCCCACTCCTCTGAAACCAGCAGGCCAAGCAAGGCCCAAGGTCACCCACCACAAGGCGGAATTAAGCCTTGGGACAGTGCTGCCCCGAAACACTATGGATCCCCGAGCAGCCTCACTGACATTCACACAAACGCAGTTAAATTAGGGCTCAGTGAAGAAGGTGGACTTTGGAATAAAACAGAACTGCGCTGAACTGCTGCGCTGCCTGCTGGAACAGTTAACTTCTCTGAGCCTTAGTTTCTTCATCTGTTAAATGGGGAGGACAGTGCCTACTAAATACCATGTAGTGTGTGGGGTGCTATGAAACCAATTTTCATCTTTTGGACATTACAGAACCATCAGAGGCTGCTGAGAAAGCACCACAGAGCTGAGGGCATCCAGGACTAAGTGAGGGGGTCCTGGGGGATCACCCCATTATCACAATAATAAACCACGAGACAGAGAGAAGGGCCTGGGCAACAGCAACTGCCACACGGTAATGGGCGTTGCTGCCCAGCACGTCAGTAGTAGGATGGGTTGAGAGGATTAGAAAAGGCTTCAGAGAGAATTCCCTGGCAGTCCAGAGGTTAGGACTCCATCCTTCCACGGCAGGGGGCACAGGTTCGATCCCTGGTTGGGGAACTAAGATCCCACATGCCACACAGCATGGCCGAAATAAATAAACAAATAAAAATAATTTCAAAAAAGAAAGAAATGAAAGGCTCCAAAGAGAAAGAAGTCCTGTTTCTGCCTCTGTCAGGCAATTCATTGCAACATTATTTTTGAGAATATGGAAACAAAAATAAAATCCACTGGGAGGGGACTGGTTCAATCATAGCTCTGTTGGAGAGTGGAATACTAGGTACCTATGAAACGGTCAGCATTCACTGCTATGGAAAGAAAGCTCACGTTTGTTGAATGTTAAACTCGCTCACTGGAAACCAGAGACACTGATAAGTATAAGGTGTAACTGACTGGCACATAGAGAGTATGAAGGTAAAAATCCTTCAATTATCATGTGTTCATTCATTCACTCATTGAGCATGTTCTGTTCCCTCTGCCTAGGTCCCGCATCAAGAAGGGCGGGGTTCCAGACACCAGGGCGATGTGTGAGCAGGGCACTGTCTGTGTCATCAAAAAGACATCCCAGGGGCGTCCCTGGTGGTCCAGTGGCTAAGACTCTGCACTTCCAATGCAGGGGCCCCAGTTCAATCCCTGGTCAAATAAACTAGACCCCACACGCAACTAAAAAGAGATCCCACATGCCACAACTAAGACCCAGTGCAGCCAAAATAAATATTAATAAATGTTTTTAAAAATTAAAAAAAAGACACCCTAGCTCACGCATGTAGTGAAAGGTTCTGGTGGAAGGAAGACAGTGCTCACAACTAAGGGCCTAGGGCCATGGGCTGAGTGAGGGCTTCACAGAGCAGCTGTCATCGGGCTGGGATTTGCAGGAGGGGCCAAGTGTGGGTGCACAGAGAAGGGAGGAAGCGTGTTAAGAGGGGGGCTGATACGGGATAAATGCAGGAAGTCCCGACATTCTCCATCAAACACAACTCCACCACGTGTTGGGGGAAGGGAGGCTGAGTCTGAGCACAGAAGACTCTGGATGTCTTGGAAGGAGGAACGCTGGGGTTGTGACCATGCTGTCCTCAATGTGCAGTGACAGAGCAGTGTCCCAACGTGACTCACTCACCCTGAAAGTCCCAGCCCCACGGGGCAGACGGTGCTGGGTGGGGCAGGAGCGCCCCTCTGGCAGGTTGGGTACCGGCAGCTCAGCTAGGTGAACCCCAGCACCTAGATTCCAGAAGGAGGGCTCTTGGCTCGACGCTGAGTACTTGGCCTAGCAGTGCAGGGTGACGGGGGTCCCAGCTCGAAAGATCCTCTGCTCAGCTGCCCGTGATGCAGAGCCAGGGAGGGGCCCCTGCACCATGACAAAACTCAGCATTTTTTTAGCTTTATTTTTATTTTTCAGATTTTCGATGGTTATGGTTCAAAACAAAGAGAGATGACTCAGCTTCCTGTGAAAGGGCTGCAGCCCTTTTGGAAAAGGTGGTTCTGTTCTAATGCTTCTTTCTTCCCGGTTCTCCAGGCAGCTCATCCTGGCCGTCTTGTTTTCCTTGATGATCAGCTGCTCCCAGAGTGGGGACAGGGACAAAAGTCAGGCTCTGGGGGGGGGGGGGGTTGGGGGGAGTCAGATGGCCTGAGTCTGAATGCTGACCCAGGTCCTTACTCGCTGAGAGGACCTGTTCAAAGTTAAACCCTCTCTGAGCCTGCGTTAAGAATCTCTCACAGGATCTATGTACAAAGCAGTGGTCTCCGATGGAAAGGGTCTTGGTCTGGTGCCTGGCACAAAAGAGGTGGACTATAAACATCACTGTTAACAACAGGAGGCACCCGTGCTGAGGCCCTACATTATCTTATTGAAGCCTCACACCTGCCCAGCCCACGTTCCTATTTTACGGATGAGGAAACTGAGGCTGAAAGCAATGAGGTGCCTCGAGTTCCCATTTTCCCGTTTCCGAGAACCAGGGCCCACATCCCAAGCCAACTGAGAACTGAACCTGTGTGAGCTTATTCCTTCCATCTGACTCTCCCAGCCAAGCACACACCAGCCCCTCACTGCCTCACTCTGGACTGGCAGCATGGAATCATTGTTCTCAGATGGTGGAAATTTTCAAGCCAAGGCTTCATAAAAATAATTCCATGAAGGGCTCAGAAAGAAACCTTCAATAATAGCACATCATTTCTTCCCCCCGGGACTAGGAATCCACAAAAGCTGCCCGTGTAGCATCCCAAGGAGATGCAAGAAGCTGTTAGGAAAACCCCTTCAGAGTGTAGAGAAAACTGAAAAGCTGAGAATGAGGTGTGAGCTCATGCAAATAAAAAGGAAAGGACTCTAAAAAGGACCCAGATTTCAAACGGCCACCGGCCACCCGGCACCACAACAGGGTGGGGTCTCTCAAACCTTTGTCCTAGAACTAATGGAAAAAGACAGATCTGGCACAGATGAACACAAGGTAACGCAAGACAGCAAGAACCCCACTTTCCAAGGCTCTTTCCCCTGCATCACCCCAAAGCATACACTGACAGAGCAACCTTAATAGTAACTGACTAATTTTAAACCCTGCGATTACCAGGGTTGATTTCCATGGAACCTTCCTTTCACAGCACCGAGACGCGCTCATGAGCGGTAATTGCCAAGTTCAGTTTTAGCTCTGTCATACCCAGTCATCGGCGCTAACTAAGGCGGCCGCTCCCTTGCCAGGTAAGCTGGTAATGAAGTCGGCTTTGCGGCTGAATTTCACAATATTGTGATGCCGCCGTCAGCACCTACAAGTGCTGAGAAGCTAAGGAGCTGCTTTGAGGTGGAACAAATCTCGCCCCGGGGAAGTGACTGGAGCCACTCTGAGCCTCTAAGGGGTCCTGCCTGGACCCTCACACCCACCAGGGATTGTGGTTGCTTAATCCCATGTGCCGCCTCGCTGGAAACGCTGATCACCGCGGGGCCACGTTGCACATGTCGGGGGTGCTCCCTGCCCTGCCTCCCGACGTCCTCTGCAACTGCCTCCCCCTTCCCCCTCTCCGTCCCGACGGCCCTCCCCACACTCAAACTCACGTCTGATCGCACAGTTTCACCCACGGGGCCCTTGCCGGTCCTCCAGCCACTGCATGGACTCGCCTGCGGTGAGTTCTGCACCAGGCCACGTGCCAGTCTCATTTTACAAACGTCCCCATTGGCCTTGGCCGCTGACCTGTTTTTTACTCTTTACTTATTTATTTGGCCGTGCCGGGTCTTAGCTGCAGCACGCGGGATCTAGCTCCCTGACCAGAACCTCCTGCAATGGGAGCGCGGACCACCAGGGGTGTCCTGTGATTAAACAGTGGCCGTGCCCCACACACAAAACCCTCCCCCGACTGTGTTCTGATGGCAGACCCGCACTTTAGAGCATGGGCAGGTATGTGTGCGCTGACCTCGTGCTGACTTCAAACGCTCACCCAGACACAGAGGTGCCGCTGCGATGGGACACAGGCCTGAGAACGACGCCCTCCAGGCGCCCGCTGCACACCCGGTGTGCACACGTACCTATGCCCACAAACAGCCAGACAGGCGAGACAGCAGGGGCTCATTCTCTCCCTGGGGAAGCTGAGCCCTGAGAACGTCCATAAAGCAGGTCAGAGGGGTCTCTCCTCGTTCCAAATGCCGGTTAAAGCTGAGGCGCGGCCAAGCCTCTTCCCCTGGTAAAGAAATGCTGGGATAAATTTATTTCCCTTTTCACTTGTCCACCAGGAAGCCTGGACAGCCAGATGTGTATGCCAACTTCAATAACTATAGGACCCAAAGCCAACATATCTGTTTTCATTTTCCACCTAGAATTTGTTCTGTTTTATATTTTCCTTGGCTCTCATTCTCTTTCTATTGGAGTGTAAGGGTTTTATAATGCTGTGTTAGTTTCTGCTCTTTAAGGAAGTGAATCAGCTACATGGATACATACATCCCCTTCCTCATGGACCTCCCTCCCCCCCACCACCACCATCCCAGCCCTCTAGGTCATCACTGAGCTGAGCTCCCTGTGCTATATAGCAGCTTCCATTAGCTATCTATGTTAGACATGGCAGTGTCCATATGTCAACCTTAATCTCCCAATTTGTCCCACCCTCCCTTTCCTCCCTCTGTGTCCACATGTCCGTTTTCTACGTCTGCGTCTCTATTCCTATTTTGCACATAGGTCCACCTGTAGCAGTTTTCTAAGTGTATTATACATACTTTTACATCTTCGTATGTGTTCCTGTGAAAGAATGACCAAAGTTAAGCAACCACCAAAAGCCAGACGTGGAGAGGTAAGACACCCATGGGTGTCCCAGGGTCCCACAGCTGGTCCAGGAGTCTGTCTACCCAGGTCCCCTCCATACTGACCCCATCTGCTTCCTCCTTTCCTCAACCAAAAAGCTAACAGTGTCTGAGCGTCTGCTTCCTGCCAAGCACAACAGGTCCTGCTATGTCCACACCAACTTCCCAGCAACCCCAAGAGGTAACACTAGTAAAAGCACATCCTGTGTCCCAGGTACTGTTTCCGCACATTTACGAACAGTGTTCCCCATGACAACCCTATTAGGCAGGTATGGTCATTATTCCCATCTTACAGAGGCATGAACTGAGGTACAGGTTGGGTAAGTTACTGGAGGTGCACAGCTAGTTAGGTGTCACAGAGAGGGCTGGAACTAGGGTTCTGGGCTCTATCGCGCATGCTCCCAGCAGGATGCTGTCAACTGAGTCCCTCATTTTATAGATAAGGACGTGAGGTTTCGAGAGACCAGTGGGTCGCCGCACTTGGGGTCTGACTGTCCAGTCCAGATGGCTGCAGGCACAAAGGGAAAAGCCAGGGGCTCCAGGAAACGCCTCTCCCAACTCCCGGCCAAGCCAAGGCCATGCTTCTAGGAGTCAGGGCACAAGTTCACTCCTGCCAGAGATGCAAAGGGAGACTGCCAGGGAGAAACATGAGGACCGGAAGGCTTTCCTGGTCTTCCAAGGCCACCTCAGGGCTTCCCCGGTGACTGAGTGTTAAAGAATCCATCTGCAATGCAGGAGACTCGGGTCGGATCCCTGGGTTGGGAAGATCCCCTGGAGAAGGGAATGGCAACCCACTGCAGCGTTCTTGCCGGGATAATCCCATGGACAGAATGGCCTGGTGGGATAATTCCATGGACAGAGGATCCCAGTGCATGGGGTCGCAAAGAGTCAGACACGACTGAGTGCACACACACACGCATGCATGAAGGCCACCTCAGCTGTCTCTCCACCACCGCCCTGGACCCCTGTGCTAGGGGCAGGCGTCCCAGGCCACCCACCCCCACTCAGGGAGCTCAAAAACTCCCTGTTCCCTGCCACACTAGTGACTGAGTGCCCAATTCAGTCAAAGGCAGTGTGGAAATTAGGGGTTTTTTTGTTGCTGTTGTTTTGTTTTTTTTGGTATTTTTAACTTAATTTTTTTAGGATTTTTTTTTTTTTTTTAATGTGGACCACTTTTAAAGTCTGTATTGAATCTGTTACAATGTTGCTTCTGTTTTATGTTTTGGATTTTTTTTTGCCAGGGGGTGGGGGGGGGTGCTGTGAGCCATGTGGGATCTTAGCTCTCTGACCAGGGGTGGAACCTGCACCCCCTGCATTGGAAGGCGACAAAGTCTTAACCACTGGACCACCACAGAAGCCCCTGGAAATGAGTTCTGAAGCATGCAGAACCAGGTTCAAATTCCAGCTTTGCCACTCACTAGCTGTGAACCCCGGATGAGGGTGAGCCTCTCCATATACTGGGTGTTAAAATCACCACCTCACTGCATGTCTGGGGAGACTGGCAGAGCCCACTGCACCCATACCCTCTCTCCCCGAGTAGATCTGCCACCAAGTGGTGGCTGCCTTGCCTCCATTCTCGTCCTGGCAAACCCTTCCAAGGCCTCCATCAGCAGATGCCAGAGGCCAGGGAGGTTTGCTCCAACTTATCTCATTCAAGACATGCCTTCTGGAACAAGATGGAAAAATAAAACTAAGTAATAAAATTTGAGTTTGAACAGAAAACCCAAATCAGGACTGATCTTTCCAGAACTTCTCCATCCTACCTCAGGAAGGGAGAGGGGTCAAGGAAGTCCCTGGGGGTCACCCCACCTCTGGTGGGCCTCAGTGACAGGCCTTCCTCCTGGCCATCCGCAGCGGGATGGGCTGCTGGCCCACGTGACACATCCCGGTTGCCATGGTTTCTGTTTATTCTGGGAAAGACAGCTTCCCTGACATCCAGGCCTGGTAAAGCCGAGTGTTTGCTACACTCTGACCATGTAATCACCGAGGTCCCTTGCTCTGTCCTCAGTTGCACACAGGCTAGAGCGTGAAAGCACAGAAGCAAAGGCACTGATGGTAACTCAGCCCCCCCAGGTCTCCCCTCCAACCCAATCCAGGGTGGATGGAACCAAACCCCATTTTCAGATGAGAAAACCAAGGCTTGGGCTTGGGCCATGACTTGCCCAGGGTCAGTGAGAGGCAGGGATTCAAACTTGGATCTGTCTAACCTGTCCCATTTTTTCTAACTGTGTCCTGGTTCATTTATGATCATTACTCTGACTCCCAGGAAACTCAGGCCTTTTCCCAAAACTGCACCTCCTGATATGCCTTGAGAGGACCCTATCCAATGCTCAGAGACATCAAAGGCAGCTCGCAGGAGTGAGCAGGGAGTTCCCCAGGGGACCTAACACTCAGGTCCCCACCCCAGATCTGACCACACCATTCTCAGTTCATGGTTCAAAGACCGCTGGCCCACGGAACTAAATCTAAGCCTCCTACTTAACCAGCACCCCACACATCCTCAGTTCTATGCCTATGACCCCTTCCTCGCTGTCTCTTTGCCCTTTCCAATGCTCAGATCCGTTCCTCTTCCATTGGGATTTCCTGGGTGCCCACGGGAGCATCAATGCCCCCCTCCTCCCAAAGACCACCGAGTCCAGCTGCCCCTGCGAGTGGGCCACCCATGGAAAGGTCTAGCCCCACTCCCGTGTGACATGGGACAGCCATGAAGCAAAAGTTCCATTCTCAGCGCAAGCCTGCTGACACTGAAAGGGAACTGGCACTTCACTGGGAGCTCAGACGTGCCAGCTTCTTCCCTCCACAGGGCCTTTGCACAGGCCATCCTATATGGAATGCTTCCCCTTTGTCCCTACCACCTAGCAACTCCTAGTTTTCCTTCAAGTCTCGGTTTAAGGGTCATAGAAGTCCTCCCTGACCCTCCCTGTTACCCAGTCAGGCAGACTCGGGCAGCCCTCCTAATCACACTTGTCATGGTCACATTGTGTTTCATTATGTGATTATTTATTAACTAGACTAAAAGCCACGTAAGTGCAGCACTAGGTCTGTCTTGTGCTGGGGTCTCTGGCACAGTGCCTGGCACACTGCAGGGGCTGATCAGTGTCTGCTGTTCTGAAAGAGCGTGGGCAGCTGCGGTGGACTAAAACGATACCACAGGACCTCAGGCTTCACAGGCACCCTCTGCACTGTAAAGCTACACCTCCTCCCATCGAGCACCCGAGTCTGTCTGTGCATGCCTTGAAGGCAGGCTTAACCATGTGACTTCATTTGGCCAACGAGACGGCAGCAAATGTGCCATGTGCTGCAAGCAAAGGCCTGAAAAGCACTTCTGCCCCAGGACGGGCTCACTCGCTGCACTCACAACCCGGGAGCAGCAGATGAGCACACCAGAGCGAGCTTGCTAGAGGAGGAGAGACTCTGGGAAGAGCTGACCCAACAATCAGCCCCCTACCTGTCATCTGCCAGACACATACCTCAGCGAGGCCATCCTCAACCAGCCAGCTGCCGACAGACCGGCCAACTGACCACAGATGCAGGACAGAGCCTTGAAGAGGCCAGCCTGGCTCGGAAAGCCCTCCAGCCAACCCACAGATTGTGACCAAATAAAATGGTGATTGTTTTACAGCACTAATTTGGGGTGACTTGTTACGCAGCAAGAGGTAGCTGATACAGGAGCTAAGATATGCTCACAGCCAAACAGCGCAGGTCTGATCAATACATCAAGCTGAAAACAACAAAAGCTTCTTGGGAGGTGGAAAGCAGCCGGGGGGTGAAGGTCAAGTCTCTGGGTTTGAGCCCTGCTGGTCTGTGACTTTGTCTTGAGCCTAGACAAGGTGGGCACTGCCTCTGTGCCTAAGTCTGCCCATGTCTGCAGTGAGAACGACACATCCCAAGCCAAGTTTCCCCAGGAGGGGTGGTCTGAGTCTAAACAGGGAGCGGATGTGAAAAAGCTGCCCAGAGGAAGCTAAAGATTCTTTGGAAGACACGTGCTGCAGAAGAAAGATCACAGCTTCAGAGCAGACAGATTCCGGATCCTGATTCTCTCTGCTGCTGTCAGGCTGAGTGACCTTGGGCAAGTTTCTCAACCTCTCTGAGCTTCAGGAGTCACCTGACACATGCCACCTGACCTGGTAACAATACATAATATGCAGGGCTGTGGTGAGGGTTAAATAAGACAGTATACAAAAGACATGGAACACAGCCTGGCACATAGGAATAGTGTAAGTAGTAGCTCCTCCTCTGTCCCATCACCTCTTTCTGCCACCCCGCCCCATCACTCCGCGTGGAGTAAGAGTTCCCATGTTTCAGATCAATATCTGGTGGCAGGTGACAAGTTGGGACTATAACTTACATAACATCGAGAGAGAGAAAGAGAAAGGCTTGCTTGGAGGATGAGATGGAAAGAGCTGCATGTTGGCAGCTCTGACAAAGGGAGAAAACTCAGGCTGTGGTGAACAGCATAAAGAAAAGTGGAGATGGTTCAGAACTGAGCCTCTGCCCTGAAGGCAGACACACCCCAAGCCCACATCTGTCTTCATCTGGGATGATTATCTCTGGTCCTTCCTCCATTCACCGCCAAGGCACCAGCAGGCAGCCTGGAACTGGCCACTCAGGAAGGATGCAGGTGGGCACATCACAGAGGCAAGAAAACCAGCTCTGAGACCCCTGACTGATTCCTAGGCTGCTGTCAGCAACTTGAGCTTCCCAAGTGTCTTAGTGGTAAAAAAGAAAAGTACCCTCATACCAATGAAGGAGATGCAGGAGATATGGGTTTGATCCCTGGGTCGGAAAGCTACCCTGGAGGAGAGCATGGCAACCCACTCCAGTATTCTTGCCTGGAGAATCCCATGGACAGAGGAGTCTGGTGGGCTACAGTCTATGGGGTTGCAAAGAGTTGGACATGAGTGAGCATGAGCACGTTGGCATCTTAGCCTGGCCTCTGTCCCACAAAGCACCTACCACAAAAGCAGAGGCCCCTCTACCCCAATGACCCTGAATGTCAACAGGAAGGCTCCAGGGTGGATTCAGCAACTGCCCACCCCCCGCCCCAACACACACTGATGAAGCTGAATGCAGGGAGGGCTGACATGTGGGGGAGCTGGCCCCACATGGGGACACTGGGTGACTCCCCCTGCGAGCATCTACACCTCACCATGGCCTTCCATGGCCCCCATTACAGGATCCAAACCCTGGGGGCTGGCACTCCAGGCCCTTCCCAAGCCCCAAACCCATATACTTTGGCCACCTGATGTGAAGAACTGACTCAGGGAAAAGACCCTGATGCTGGAAAAGATTGAAGGCGGGAGGAGAAGGGGACGACAGAGGATGACATGGTTGGATGGCATCACCGACTCGATAGACATGAGCTTGAGCAAGCTCCTGGAGTTGGTGATGGACAGGAAAGCCTGGCGTGCTGCAGTCCATGGGGTCACAAAGAGTCGGACATGACTGAGCGACTGAGCTGAAACTGAAACCAATCCACCCAACCCTAGCCCAGGCCCCAGCACAACCTGAGTATAGGGACCAAGGACCAATCACAACCAAAACCCTGTGAGGCTACAGCACAAAAAAGCAGAAGTGGCTTACCCAAGGTCACACGGCGAGCTCAAACAAGAGCCAAGAGCCCTGTCCACATCCACACTCCTGAAGGTCACTGTCAGGCCAGGATACAGTGTGGGTGCTGATGGGGTCTCCCCTCCCACCCCGATCTTCCTTTTCAGGCTGTGCACCCACTCCTCAGCGACAGTGCAGGCTGTTCCCTGCAGAACTGCTCTTGGCTGAAAGGAGACAAGCCTAGGGGGCATGACCCAGCTCCCCCACCCCTCCTGAGGAAGCCCATGGCCATGACCACCAGACATGGAGGTATAGAAGACCACCCTCCATGTCAAGATGGGACCAATTCTATAGCATCATTCATGCTTCAGGGATCCCTGTAGGATGAAGCAAATCTCCAGGGAGACCACCTCCTTGCTCACCTTCTCCCTGCCCTGCTTCCCCGACTCCCCTTCTCACGAAAGCACTCCCCACTGAATCTCTTTCACAAGAAGCAGCTCTGCTGCTAGGGAGCTCAGCCTGACACAAAGTCCTCAGTCCTCAAATTGTGGTCCACTCACCAGCAGCAGCACAGCGTCACCTGGACCTCAAGAGAAATGCACGCTCTCCGACCCCACCCAGATATACTAAATCAGAAACCGCCTTTTTATAGAAACCAACTTGCATGTGATTCCCATGCAAGTTACCATTTGAGACGCTCTGGCTTAACAGAGATAGTTATCCCATTGTGGGGATCATCCAACCCATCTGCCCATCTCTTGTGGCAATCGTATGGCTAACCAGCTATGTCATCTCCATGCTCCACGCTCTGGTTGGATGTGAGCTCCAACATAACCGAGGTAGAATCACCACGTTCTTCTGATTTGAGCTCCAGTCTCATGCACTTTACACGGTAACCAGAATTCTGCTTTTCTTTTATGCCCCCAGAAACCAGTCCCAGTGCTTGCTTAGTCAATTAGAGAGCTTGCCTCCACTACCTTCTTTTATCAAAAATTTATTTAGTTATTCATTTATAAATAAACAGGCTGTAGGGGTCTTTGTTGCTGCTCGGGTTTTTCTCTAGTTGCAATGAGTGGGGTTACTCTCTAGTTGTGCTCACACTTCTCACTGCGGTCGCTTCTCTTTTTGCAGAGCACGGGCTCTAGGCGCACCAACTCAGTGGTTGTGGCGCACAGGCTTAATCGCCCCATGGCATGTGGAATCTCCCAGACCAGGGATTGAACCCATGTCCCCTGCATTGGCAGGTGGATTCTTAACCACTGGATCACCAGGGAAGTCCTCTACTGGCTTCTTGAAGGGACCCCAACCCAACACCAGACAGCTAGGAAATTTTCCTCAAGGGCACTTTTAGGGGAAGATGGTGCAAAGAGGTCCAGATTCCCCAGGGCCCGGGAGGGTGGAGGGAGGGGGAGCAAGGCCACTGATGTTACTGCCTTGGAAGAAGAACATTCCTGACCAGCCATGAGTCAGAAACCCCTCTTCAGAGGCCCCATTGCAGCCCACCCCAGGGAATGAGCCCCACAGAGCCCCTCCCAGGGGAGGCCTATGACCTTTGCAAAAGGAAAGGCAATAACCAAGTCCTACGTGCCTAGTAGACCCCAGGGCCATTCCCGGAGTCTGCAATAATCCTTCCGGGTGTTTGGACAGGAGCAACGGTGCAAAGCTTGTCATCTCTGCCTGTTGCCTGAGGAGGGAAGCGGTTCACCTTTTGCTAATCGCTCTAATTCATTTTTTATTACTAACTTTCCTGTTTTCTATTTGCCATCTGATTGAAGGTATTACCGAAGGCATTTAAACAGCATCAGGCCGTACCACAATGGCAAACATAACTCTTCTGATTGAAATCTGCATTAATATACATATAATTCCCTGATCACAAAGACCTCATGATCCACATGTTAGACCCCAAGTGAAGGCGGATTTGGCAAGAGACATATACACAACTGAAGGTTTTTCAAAGGCAATCAGCTGTGCCAGGAGGCTGCCTTAAGATGGGTGCTTTCTTGGGCTGTTGGTGGACATGGCTGACCCTTTGGCACCACATCCTGAATCCAGAGATGTAAAAACATTCACTCCTTTGAGCCAGGAGTTCTACTTTAGCCATGGCCAACAGCCTAGGTCTGAACCTTGACACCCCATCTCGAGCATACCCCATAGCCAATCCACTCCCAAATCATACATATTCTACCTCCTAACATCTCCCATATCCTTCTACTTCTCTCCACTTTCATCCCAGCAGTACAGTCCAAACCAGAGTGGTCCAACAGAACTTTATGCAATGATAGGAATGTTCTATATCTGCACTGTCCATGGGGCATATAGAGAACTTGAAATATTGCTTGCATGATGAAAGAACTACATTTTATTTGATTTTACTTTAAATCTCAATAGTCACGTGTAACTAGTGGCGACCATATTGCAGTGTGCAGCCCTAAGCTATCATCAATCCTCTTCTAAACCACAGTAATCACCTCCCCACTGTCTCCTTGCATCCATTCTTTGTCCCATCCATTGCTTTCCCCAGAAGACAGCCACAAAGATAAATGCAACACACCTCAACTCTCACTACCATTGAGACGAAGTCCAAACTCCTGGACATGGCCTTCAGGGCCCCATCTCCTGGAGCAGAAACTACTCCAGTTCTCGGGAAGGCTATGGTGTGCCAGGTACTAGAGTGGGGCAAGCAGCAAAGGCCTCCTGGAAGAGGTATCACTTGAGCAGAAACTTAAAAGACATGTCCATAGGAATCTGCCAAGCAGGACGCCCAAACCAGAGGCACCACAGTGAGAGCTGCCCTCGTAGCTATGTCCATGAGCCACCGGCAGAGAGCCAGCCCTTGTGAAGCTGATAATCTAGTGGGACAAAAACAATACACAGAATGAATCAGCAAATGACACGTGAGAAGAGAAAAGAAAAAGATGGGTAGGGGTTTCTTGTGGACTGGGTGGAAGGGAGAAATCAGCAGGATTAAATTGTAAGGAAGGAAAGGGACCAAATACACATGCTCTTGAGTCTGTGTGGTTGAACAGTAGTGGGTGGTTTCTTCCCCAATCCTTAAACATCTTGGCAGGGAACACAGTCTTGACAATTTATAGTTTAATGAGAAGAAGCAGGTGATTTTGTGTGACCACACTGATTTTTTTATAGAAGTGTATTTTTTATCTATTTATTTATATTTATTTGGCTGCCTCAGGTCTTAGTTGTGACAAAACAGGGGGCTAAGATCCACCAGCCTGTCCCCCATCTAGTCAAAGCACTGATGAAAAATCCTAAGGGTTTCAACCACCAACCCTCTTGACTCCCATTTCAACCTTCTTCCCTAGGCTCGGCATGTCTTTATGATGTGAACTCACGTAGGATCTTTCGTTGTGGTGCACAGGTTCTCTAGCTGCAACATGCTGCCTTAGTTGCTCCATGGCATGTGGGATCTTAGTTCTCTGACTGGGGACTGAACCCGCGTCCCCTGCATTACACAGTGGATTAATCACTGGACCACCAGGGAAGTCCCCAACCACACAGAGATCTTGATTATAGCCTGATGCCACCACTTAAAGGAAGACCTTTAGCAACCTTGGTAAGGGGTAGTGCGTAAACAGTGGAACCTTTCTCTACAATATCTGTCATTCACTATGGATGTTTACACTTCAGTTAACTGTGATTTTGCTCTACATGGTTTATTTTACAGGGTGAATTTAGTTTTTCACAAGTAATTAAAATCTTTCCTTATAAAGTAAAAAAAAAAAAAAAAGTCCTGCCTGCCCAACAGAAGCATTCCCATGGACTAGAGAAAGATTTCCTTATCTCTGAAGGTCAGACTGACTGCACTCCAGCTCCCCCAACCCAAGCAACTGGGAGTGATGCCTCCCTCCTGAAAATGGCAAGGTCACCACCCACAGGGAGACCGGAAGTGGACAAAATGGGGCTGAGATCCACCAGCCCTTCCCCCAGAAAGTCAAGCATTGATGAAAAATACTAAGGGTTTCAACTGCCAACCCTCTTGACTCCCATTTCAACCGTCTTCCTTGGGCTCAGCATGTCTTCACACTGTGAACTCACACTTATTAACATTTGCAAAGCCCCAGACACTGTGTCTCTCATATTTATGCATTTAATCCTCTTGGCAACAATGCACAAAAACACAGTGGAGGCCCAGAGAAGGTGACACCAAATTATTCTTGGAAACACAGCCTGGGATATGTTATGAATGCTATCTCTGGCAAATATAACCACCACACTCATTCATTCATTCTTTCAACAACTTTTCACTGAGCACCTACTACACAGCAGACCTCACATTTAAGTGCTGGGGACTCAGTGTTGAAAGAAACAAGCGTGACTCCAATGGTTGGAAAGCTTACTGTCCTCAAGGTGGAACAGGCACTCAAGTCACCTTACAGATCTAGCATGCAAGGGGGAAAAACACACTGGGGGCTGAGACAGAAAATAACAGTGTAACTGCAAAGATGAGGGGGTCAGAATCTTGGAGAAGGTAAGGATAAAGCTGAGACCTGAAGGATGAACAGGAAATAGCCTTGTGCAGAATGAAGACAAGGACATTTCACACAAAGGCAATGGCATATGCAAAGACCTTCAGGCAAAAATAAGCATGCGGGTGGGGGCACCTGGGGAAAAGCAGAAGGTTGGGGTGGCTAGGATGGAGTCAATGGAGGCTGGTTTTGCTCCCCATCGTATCCCAACTCAAAGCCCAGGGCCTCGGACAGAGCAGCTGGGAGTGAGGCTGGAAAAGCAGGTTAGATCACACCAGGATATCTGGACCAAAAAAGACAATTAACGTTACCTACATACCCAGGGGAAGCACTGGAAGGTTTTAAGCAGAGGTCTGATTTTGGTTGGGCAGAGTTCACGAAGCTACCACAGAGACCCATGAGCAATTCTGCCCAGAAAAATGACAGGATCTCATTCACAAATCAAACAAAACCCGATCACGGTCGAGGTGGCTACTCAGCGCATCGTGCTGTGTGACTCGTGGCCATTGGATAGTGACTGACCCCCAAAGCTAAGTGTCCCCAGCTGGTATGTGGGAGGTGGCCACCTTTCGGAAGAGCAAGATAAAGCAGCAAGTGACAGGACCTGTTGACCGAGCATGGGACAGAGGCAAGGCCATTGGCAGAGAGAACACTGTGCCAAAGATGCTGCAACAGGGCCGTGGCTTGTTGTTAATGTGAAGCCATCAGGAAAACACACTTCTGTGCTTCACTGATACTGTAAGACATAATCTAAGAGACTGTGCAAACATTTAGTGCTCCGTTCACAAGGTAAGTAAAACAGCTAACAGAAGAGCCAATGGAGGAAATGCATTGTGCAGGTGGGAGGACAGGCCCTTCAGGTTAGGAGTTTTTTTCCTCTTTGTCTCATTTAAAATCAAACTTTGGCTCTTAGACATCCATAAACAGATCTGGAAAGGGAAAAAGAAATTAGGTATCTCAGATGCTTAAACACACTTTATTATTCATTTAATTTAATCAACAGCACAGTTAATTCCATATTGCAGAGGAGGAAACTGAGGCCCAGAGGTAATAAGTAGGTTTCCAAATGCCCTCTTAGCCCCTTCTATGCCTTTGCACATGCTGTTCCTTCTACCTGGAATGCTCTTCCCTATCTTCTTCACCTGGCCAATTGACCTCCAAGCACAGGCCAGGTGTCGGCTCCTCTGAGAAGCCTTCCCTGACTCCCCTCACCCCACTCCACCCTCTGCCTGGCCGGGCAGTCTCACACCCATTGGGATTGTTTCTTTTTGCCTGTCTCTCTAATATAACAGACTGTGGCTTCTCAAGGACAAGGACCAGGTGTTCATCATCTGTTCATGTCTGGCATCTACCTCCAAGGCCTACATACAGCAGGCAGAGAATGTTCTTTGCTTGGCTGAACGAATGAAGGAATAAATGAATTAGCTCTAAGTTTCAAAGCCAGAATTTGATTCCAGGTCAATATGACTCCAAGGCCTATCTCTTGACCAGAGTGTGAGTGTGTGTCTTTATATAATCAATCAGAAAACATACAAAAACATGGGATACATTTCAAAACATACTAAGAGCTTCATTCATCCCTCTGAAAGAGCTACTGAAAAGCGACACCACTAGGGGAAAAGAGGATGGTGAATGTGGATAAAGGGTTCACCAAACCCTTTTGCAAGAGCATTTCACCTTGGTTAATAGTCTAGCATAACTCCCCTGGAAACCTGAAGAAGGCAGGATGCTAACTGTGTTACTAGGCAACTCTGCTTATGGTAAAAATGACCCTTGACTGATAAATTGCATCTGGGCTGGAAGGAACTATAAATAAACTATAACTATCTGATTAAGAGGCTGTATTTGGGACCTCCCTGGTGGTCCAGTGGCTGAGACTCTGTGCTCCCCACACAGAGGCCCTGAGTTCGACCCCTGGTCAGGAAACTAGAGCCTGCATGCCGCAGCTAAAGATCCCACATGCCTCCACGAAGATCAAAGATCCTGAGTGTTGCAACTAAGATCTGGCACAGCCAAGTTAATACATATTTAAAAAAGAAGCCACATCTGAGGTTTCCCCCGAGTGTAATGACTCTTGTAACTGATGTGCCCCTTGCAGGGAAGTAGATACTAGAGAATGAGATGGTCCTTTGGGAACTGAAGCTTTTAAGTCAGGTGGTTTCCAAAGCCACCTACTGAGGCTCTCTTTCTCTTGCATCTGAACTAAAACCTGGCACTGGGGGGCGCTGACAAAGAAAAGAGAAGTCCACCTCCATGGACAACGTCAGAGACCTCTGCTGGAACTTCTCCTGCAGAGGAGGCACAGAGCATGTGTCCTGCTGGCCAAGCAGTGGTTCTTGTTCCAAGTCCTTCGAGGAGACAGGTACCAAGGGTCGCCCAAGTGAGTCTTATGAAGCTGAATATTTCATTGAACCTTAGAGTCTTTGTGAGAGCATCCATGAGAAAGAAGAGAGCTGATGGAGAGGAGGAAAGAGATGATCACAACCAGAAACACCACTACACTTATTCTGAACTTGAAAGCTCCTCAGAGCTCTCCTTTACAAAAGACATGAAAACCTGGGATGCGGACTGCCCTGGTGATCCAGGGATTAAGAGAGGGTGTGGATTCAATCCCTGCTCAGGGATCTGAGATCCCATATGCTGCGAGGTGCAGCCAGACAAAAAAAACTTGGGATGCCGCCTATGCTCACTGTCCTTCAAGGGCCCAGATGACCTGAACACCACCCAGGACTAGAACAAGGGAGGATACGACTTACTTGATTTCCCAGAGACCTCACCACAAACCTGAGATGCAAATAGTTTTGTGAGATAATTGAGGCTCAGAGAGGTTAACTCAGAGGTCCAAAGTCACACAGCTTGTAAGTGCCAGGATACGAACCCAAGTACTTCCACAGAACTCCAAAGTCATATTTGAATCCACTATTTGGTTTTGCACAAAAATTCACTTACAGCTCAGGTGAACGTATAGAGCAGAGAATGCATGGGGTAGAGGGGGGTTGCTGATCAGGTCATTTGGGCCCTTGAAGGACAGCAAGGAACCATCCCAGGTTTTTTTTTGCAGGGGCGCGGGATAAAGGGATCTCCTTAAATAATGTAGGTAACACCCAATAGGTGCTTATTAAATCTTTGCAGAACAAATGAGCAATGAAAGGCCCAGGGTCCACCTTCCACATCATCAAGTATGAGTGTGTAGGCTAAGTCACTTCTAGACTCTTTGCTACTCTATGGACTGTGGCCTGCAAGGCTCCTCTGTCCATGGGATTCTCCAAGCAAGAATACTGGAGTGGGTTGCCATGCCCTCCTCCAGGGGATCCTCTCAACCCAGGGATCGAACCTGAGTCTCTCATGTCTCCTGCATTGGCAAGCAATTTCTTTACCACTAGCACCAATTATCAAGTATAGTTCAAATCAAAACACAGCACAGTGCAACAACAAAATTTATGCATGAGATTGACCCTGGGTCAGACTACTGAGGTGGATTCCTTTCCAACAAGTTTCTAAATCATTCCTACAAATTAGGCCCAACTTCGAGATAAGCACGTTTTAATTAGCTCTAATGTGAAGGCATTCTACTACCAAATGCTGTTTGAAGTTGAAAACCAAGGCAGGAGGCCCAGCTGGGAATCCCCTGACCCCTAGAATAGACAATGCCGAAACAGTTGAAACAAGGGGTGAGCTGGCCCACTCTTGCATCCCTGAAGAGGGAGGAAGCTCTAGCTGGCACCACGGAGGCTGCAGGAGATAGGAGCGGGGAGGGCAGTCCGAACCCCAGCTCCGCCAGCCAGCTCCTCTGCTGCCTTCTGTAACGTGACTTATTAGGACCTCAGTCTTCCCACCTACACAGTGGGGATGTGTGTGTCTAGCACAGTTCTTTTTTTTTTTTTTAATTTTTTTAAATTTTTTTTATTAGTTGGAGGCTAATTACTTCACAACATTTCAGTGGGTTTTGTCATACATTGATATGAATCAGCCATAGATTTACACTTATTCCCCATCCCGATCCCCCCTCCCACCTCCCTCTCCACCCGATTCCTCTGGGTCTTCCCAGTGTACCAGGCCCGAGCACTTGTCTCATGCATCCCACCTGGGCTGGTGATCTGTTTCACCATAGATAGTATACATGCTGTTCTTTTGAAACATCCCACCCTCACCTTCTCCCACAGAGTTCAAAAGTCTGTTTTGTATTTCTGTGTCTCTTTTTCTGTTTTGCATATAGGGTTATCATTACCATCTTTCTAAATTCCATATATATGTGTTAGTATGCTGTAATGTTCTTTATCTTTCTGGCTTACTTCACTCTGTATAAGAGGCTCCAGTTTCATCCATCTCATTAGGACTGGTTCAAATGAATTCTTTTTGACGGCTGAGTAATATTCCATGGTGTATATGTACCACAGCTTCCTTATCCATTCATCTGCTGATGGGCATCTAGGTTGCTTCCATGTCCTGGCTATTATAAACAGTGCTGCGATGAACATTGGGGTAGCACAGTTCTTACAAAGACTTAGTGAGATGATATAAGTAAGAGAGCCTGACTCTGAGCTTGCAGTAAATGCTCAGAGAATAATTTGTGCTTATATAGACCCTGCTTTTCTCCATAAAACAGCACAAATATTAGAAATAAAAATCTGTGAGACTGGGATTTTTTTTTCAAGACGGTGGGTAGAACACATAATTTTACCTCTCCCCTTTTCTAAACCCCACTAGACTGGGGTTTTCTGGTTTTCGGTTCAACCCTCTTTCTCTTCAACATCTTACTTTCCAGCACCCTCTCACTGTTTCTGATGCCCACTCCTTTCTTGTTTTCTTACAGACCCTTTTGGAGTTATTCAGCTTTCATCTACCTGAATTATGAATATATATGTGTGTATATGAATTATGAATATCTGTGTTGTATCTGTCTCCCCTTTTTTGCCATTCTAGTGGGGTTCAGAAGAGAAAAAGCTACAGGAAAAGCTATTTTCTTAACCGAAACCCAGAAAATCCCAAAGAACAGGCAGCAAAGGCTGAAAGCCCTGGGAGACTTGACCTTTGTGTTAACCTATAGTCCTCTGCAAGGAGATCAAACCAGTCAACCCTAAAGGAAATCAACCCTGAATATTCACTGGAAGGACTGATGCTGAAGCTGAAACTCCAATACTCGGGCCACCTGATACAAAGAGCTGACTCATTGGAAAAGACCCTGATGCTGGGAAAGATTGAGGGTAGGAGAAGGGGACGAGAGGATGAGATGGTTGGATGGCATCACGGACTCAATGGACATGAGTTTGAGCGAGCTCTGGAAGTTGGTGATGGACAGGGAAGCCTGGCGTGCTGCAGTCCATGGGGTCGCAAACAATTGGACACACTTAGTGACTGAACAACAACAGTCCTCAGAGAAGCTGACTGTTGGCTTTAACCTAGGGTAAGCCAGGGAGAAGAACTCTTTAATTAAATAAGAAGTCTGTCTCGGGGACTCCCCCTTGCTATGGATGGGCATGATGCAGGAAAAACAAAGTGCACTAGTGCCCACGGGTAACTGCTGGCTGATAAGAGAGATAGAGGTCCCCACCCAACTGCAAGTGAGCTTGTCCCATGCTCTAGCACAAGTCCCCAGCTTCAAATGTCTACACATAGACCATACTCAGGGCACCGAAAACCAACATTTGCATTGCCTACCTACATGCTCGTGGCTTTCACAGATGTTGAGGAAACTTACAACCACAGAATAGATCAATCCAGAACCTTGTTTACAAATAAATGTCAAGCAAGAGTTACCAGGCATTTGTAGAAAATATCAGCATAAAAGAGGGACCAGGAAGTGAACCGAAGAGCTAGTCAACAAGAAAACAGAGTTAATGCAGCAAACAGAAAATGACTTTTTTAAACAATTGAATTATCATCTTCAAAAAGATTCAAGATGTTCATATATCCATTTAGAAAAGGATGCGCTACTATAACATAAGATCAATCAAGAAACAATACAATATTCTGGGAATTGAGAAAGTGATTACAGAAATAGAAATGATGCTTATTAGAAGCATTGAACTAAAGAATGGTTATGCCTGGAAGTATACGCACCACACTTCACTCTGTCATTAACCCTAGGGAGCAGGGCTGAGAGGGCAGTGGGGAAAATGAAAGAGAATGAGAGGCTCTACTTTTTTTTACTCTTAATATATTTCAGTGTATTTTATAGAGAATAAAAACAATCTTAAAAAAGAGAGAAAGGCGGGGAACTTCCCTGGTGGTCTAGTGGTTAAGAATCTGCCTTCTAATGCAGGGGATGCAAGTTCGATCCCTGGCTGGGGAATTAAGATCTTACAAGTCTCGAGGCAACTAAGCCCATGCTGCAACTACTGGGCCCACACACTGCAATGACGAGCCCGTGCCTCTGAAGGAAGACCCAGTGCAGCTAAAATTAAAAAATAAAAATAAAAAATAATATTGGCTTCCCTGGTGGCTCAGAGGGTAAAGCATCTGCCTGCAATGTGGGAGACCCGGGTTTGATGCCTGGGTTGGGAAGATCCCCTGGAGAAGGAAATGGCAACCCACTCCAGTACTTTTGCCTGGAAAATCCCACGGATGGAGAAGCCTGGTAGGCTATAGTCCATGGGGTCGCAAAGAGCCGGACACAACTGAGCAACTTCACTTTCACTTTCAGGACAAAGAGGGAAATGACAGAATGAAATGAAATTGGGAGTAAATTAATGAGCAAAAGATGTCCCA
The DNA here is from genome assembly GCF_019320065.1 of Cervus canadensis. NCBI lineage: Eukaryota > Metazoa > Chordata > Mammalia > Artiodactyla > Cervidae > Cervus > Cervus canadensis. The sequence continues at coordinate 70,955,598 of NC_057395.1, read as the reverse complement.
TGATATCCTATGCCATGCCTACAAGTGACCCAGGCATTTGCCTTTGAGCTTCTTGGTTGCTCAGAGAAGATGAAAAATTGGTAAGGAGACCACCATGGCTGCTGACTTACACTGGGGCAGGGCAAAGAGGCTCTTGAAGAAAGCGACAGGACTTCAGTCCAAAGCGAAAGCCAGATGTGACTCACGCAGGCAGGACCCAGAAGCTCCTCAGGAACCAATGTGGTAGAGTCTTCCCCACCACACAGGAAAATGTGTGACATCTCAAAGCAAAAACTCTGGAATCTTAGCAAGGAATGTGTCAGAGAAACTTGCTGGGTCCCAGAATATCCCACTAATGACCATTTTTCTTCATTTGGTCCTAAGAAGCAGTTATCCGCCAGTTCTCATTCACAGCATGAAATAAAGAAGAATCCAGTCAGTGACTCAAAACTCTCTAAAAATTAACAACACGCTGGCCCCTGATTTCTTGGGCTCCCTGAAATGGATACTGCAATGCTTCCCCTTCCACTCATTCACCCCCAAACTGCTGGGCTCACAGCTATATGTGGGGGCTGCCTGAAGCCAGTGAGCAGAGGACACAAGAATTCGAGGAGTGGGCAGCCCCCTTGCCTCAGTTTGGGACAAACTGGAGCCCAGCTCCAAAGCTCCCTGTGGGTCACTTTCAACATTAAGTATATTCCAGGCCAGCACCGCCCTCTGCCCAGTTGCGCCTCCCCTACTCTGTTCAAGGTGCACCTCCTGAGAACTTCCCTGCAAATACACCTTCCACAGGCAATTCTCCATCTCAGAGTCTGTTTCCAGGGAGTCCCATGTAAGGTTGTCTCCCAGATGAAGGAGACACTCCCCCTGACTCACAGGGGTCCTGAAGAAGGCAAGAACCTCAGGGACACCTGACCATGTCCAATCCAGGCTTACATGCCCCAGGCCAGCAGCACACCCCTACTGCCCTAAGCCAAGACACAAAATTCTCCCACAGTCTAGACGAGAGCCGGTTCTCTGAGTGTGCTCCCTAGGCTAGCAGCACTGCCATAGCCAACTTGTGGGCAGTGCACACCTTCAACTCCTCCCCAGACCTACTGGGTAGGACTGTGGGATGGGCGGAGGGGGCAGCACAGCATCGCATTCTGAGCTCTAACTGCCCGCCAGGTAATTCTGCTGCACGGAAGTGTGAGAAGCAGAGCATCTCTGACTACTGGGGGAAATCAAACATAAGTCATTAGACTTTTCCAGAGCAGAATGTAAATTGGTGCAGCCACTATGGAAAACAGTATGGAAGTCTCGTAAAAAACTAAAAATAGGGTTACCATATGATCCAGCAATCTCACCCCTAGGTATACATCTGGAAAAAATGAAAACTCTAATTCAAAAATATACATGCACTCCAATGTTCATAGCAGCATTATTTACAATTGCTAAGACATGGAGGCAAACTAAGTGTCCAACAAAAGAATGGATAAAGAAAATGTGGTGTGTGTGTGTTTATATACATACATATATATATATATAGAATATTACTCAGCCACAAAAAATGAAATATTGACATTTGTAGCAACATGGACAGACCTAAATAATATTATACTAAGTGAATTAAGTCAGATAGAGAAAAATATTATACGACATCACTTATATATGGAATCTAAAAAATAACACAAATCAACTTATTTACAAAACAGAAACAGACTCATAGACATAGGAAATAAACTTATGATTAACAAAGGGAAAAGGAGGGGAGGGATAAATCAGGAGTATACAATTAACAGATAGACACTGCATGCACGCTAAGTCACTTCTATCGTGTCTGACTCTTTGTGTTCCTATGGACTCATAGCCCACCAGGCTCCTCTGTCCATGGGATTCTCCAGGCAAGAATACTGGAGTGGGTTGTCATGCCCTCCTCCAGTGGATCTTCCTGACCCAGGATTGAACCTGCATCTATTACATCTCCTGAATTGGCAGGCAAGTTCTTTACCACTAGCGCCACCTGGGAAGCCCAACAGATACACACTACCACACATAAAATAAACAAGGATTTACTGTATAGCACAGGGGACTATATTCAGTATTTTGTAACCTATAATGGAAAAGAATCTGAAAAAAAAAAACATATATGACGACTAAGTCACTTTGTTGTACACCTGAAACTAACACAATATTGTAAATCAACTACACTGCAATAAAAAGGGAAAGAGGATGCCAGATCCATATAAGTGAAGAATGTTTTACAGACATTTATAATAATATTAAACCCTCTACCTAAAACAAACAAAAATTTTCCTACAGCAGAAGACCAAGAGACGGTCACCAACAATGGTCTGGATCCAGCAACAAGGAACATTTCATACTGAACAATAACTGTGGCGACCCCGCATCTTTTCACTTAAAACCTAAGCAGCTCGAATTCGACCCTCCGTATAATGACCCCTACTGGTATTCCTCTCTCCTGCAGGCCCGTCTCCCCAACTTAAGCTGACAGTATCCCCAGACCACCTTGCAAGAGCTGCCCCTCGGCCTAGAAGATCTTCCCACCACTCTGCATGCACCCCACATAGCCCGCTTGGTGTTTCCTGTAAGACTCTGCTGTATGAAGCCTACTCACACCTCTGACACTGTCATTTCCCCAGACGGTTATATAGTTAATTGTGACTCTGCATTCTGAGCCAAAACATCACGGATCCACATGGTCTTTCATCTAGGAGAGCCTATTGAGTCACTGAGCCTTCGGGACAGGGCTGAATCCCCTAGCACACAGTAGGCACTCAAGAAAACTTGTTGAGCATCGGAAGAACCCAGCAGAAAATCCAGCCTTGTAAAACCACAAGCCTGTTGCTCCTTCTTGCAGGCACCAGAAACAGCAACTGTACAGTAGGAAATTTAAGCCTCAGGATAATTGATCAAAATTTATTATCCTGTGTTATACAACATGTTTTCACTAAGTTATAAAATTACAATTTACCACGACTCATTAAGTTAATAATTACTTACCATATGTTTTTCCTGCTGCTCCCAAACCATGCTGAAACATCACTACGTAGGTTTTTGGTCCATGTAAACAAATAAAAAAGGATAATGGCCAACCATGTGGATAAAGGATTTGCTGACAGGGAGACACAGGACTAAAATACCAGACAGAAAATGTGAACCTCAAACTCTGCCACTCTCATCACGATCATCTCCTAGTTTACCTGCTCCACCTTCTAGATCAATGGTTCTCAAACAGGGGTGATTTTGCTCCCCAACCCCCAGGGAACACTTAGCAAAGTCTGGAAACATCTTTGATTGTCATGACTCGAGGGGAGGTGCTATTGGCATCCGTTGGTAGTGGTCAAGAATGCTGCTCCACATTCTATCAAGCATGGAACCACCCCCACATCAAGGAATTGTCAGGTCCAAAATGTCAATATCGCTGAGGCTGGGAAAACACTGTTCTAGATTACAGGGAACCTCCACATCTTTAACCTGAGCAATTCCTAATTACTTTAATCTGAGCCTCATAGCAACAATATGAGGAAGGCATTATGCCCCCCTTGTACAGATGAAAAAAACTGAGACTTGGAGAGGGTAAATGATGTGCACGGGTCACCAGTCCTAGCCGGTGAACCACGCAGCTGCAATTTGTACTGGTCTTCTCTGCTTCCAAAACCCACCTTCCCTCCCACACAGATTCAAAAAGGGAAAAAAAAAAAGATGCAAAGGAAGTGCACAGCTCCTTGTCCCTCCATAATGCTGTACAGAGACCGCTTCAAACCGGAGGCCCGGGAAAATCAGATTCAGAGAGCATGCATGAAGAGACCTCTCGTTAGGAAGACCCTTCCCCCAGCAGCCTGCGCCGAAACTAGATTCCTCTTGCATTTTAACTTTCAATTGTGCTGCTCTTTGTGAATAGAAATGAAAGCATTTCCTGCTTGCGCTGAGTGCCTTACAAGCAGGATTTCTAGTCCTCAAAGCAGCCTTATGGGGGTTGAGGGTGGGAGGGAAGTATTGATGTGTCCATTTTCCAGATGAGGAGACTGAGGCACAGGGAGGTGAAATAACTTGCCTGCATTGAGGATCAAAGCCAAGTCTGCTGGGTTACAGAATTTACACTGCCTTTCTAACCTGAGACCAGCACTGGGAAATCAGAGGAGCAAAATTAGTGCCCTACAGAATCACACGGGGCTGGCAGCTGTGCCACACGGGGATCCTTGGGATAAGGGTAAGGCTCTTCTCAGCTTACTGGCTGCTCTCCATGTGGGCTCAGTCCCCTGGGCCTACGCAGGGAAGCTCTTCTAGGAATGTCAGGTCAGCCAAAAGACTCTTGGCCTCTGCCCTGCCCTGAACACCATGCGCTCAGTGCAAGTCTTCAGATTATTAGAGTCAAACAGATGTTAAGTTCCTCAAGCCACAGGGAACAACAGGCCAGCCCTGAATTCATTCATTCAGCAGCTATTTACCTAGCATCTATGTGCCAGGCCAGCTCTGGGAACACAAAAGTAAAGGGAGACAGAGACGGTGGTTCCTACCTACTGAAGTATACGAGAGCCCTCATATACTGAAGTATATGAGGATTACGCTCTCTTCAAAAAGCATAATCCTCATCCTCGCCAGGGGGACCACACTCTACAGTTATAAAGGACATGCCCAGACTTTATTTCATTATATTTCCACAGCACAGCCCCCCATCTCACAAGGCCAAGGGTCACTAATTTGCTCTCCTTTTTGCACAGAGGGGAACGCAGGCCCAGGGTAGGGCACTTTCACGCTCAAGGTCACCCAGTAGACTGGGGACAGCTGTGCCAGACCTGGGCTGCTACTCCTGACATTGGTAAGGTACAGAAGTGTGGTCCTTGTAGAATCTTTGGGACAGGCTGGGGGAGGACTATAGAGAACATCCTTGGACAGAAGTGCAAAAGCCTCCTAACAGAAACACAGGCACCCTTCCAGAGTTCCCCCAGGACCAGCCAGCCCAGGGCTCCTCCCCCAGGGACCCGCCCACAGCCACCAGTGTCCCAGCAGAAAGATGCCGTGGGGACCTCACCTACCAGGGATGCTGAGCAGGCCTCTCCAATCTCAAGTCTGGGTGAAGGTGGGACCAGCTCCTCCCACTTTGTGGATTTTCGTCACAAGGAGCCGCCAATCATTCACTACCCAAGCTTGTCTAGATTCCATCCAGGGGCAAGATGCTGTGCCCAGAGCTGTGGGGGTGGATAGTTGAATCATTCACCCACCAGCACAATTTCCTGAGTAATTATCGGTCAGGCACTGTGCCAGGTGCTGGGCATGGTTCCTGCCTGGTGGGAGCCCACAAAACCCTGTATACAAACAACCGAACCGCTGCTACATAACATGTGGTCTCCAGAGTGGCAGCGGCAGGACTGGGAGCTCATCAGACACGCAGACACTCAGGACCCCAGCACCAATTAGCTGAATCAGAATCTCAGGGAAGGAAGGGGTGCCCTGGAACCCGTGTTTCAAATCTTGCCAGATGATTCCTATTGCGTACATGAATTTGAGAACTCCTGGTCTAGACCACAAGGCCTACCCCAACCTCACTACTTAAAATGGCAAACCAGTCCCTGGACCTGACACCCCTAACTCTCTTCCCTGCCTCCTTTTTCTCCATAGTTGTACTGACAGCATCGGTCACAATACCATAACAATCTCATCCATATATTTATGACTTCCCATGCTGATACATAAGCTCCAGAGGGAAGCAATTTGAGTCACTTTGTTTCACTTCTGTTGCCAAGTACAGTGCTTAGCACAAAGATGTGCTCCATAACTGTTTGTTGACTGAATGATGGATGGCAGAACATGCCAAAACCCATGTAGTAACCAGTTCTTGGGGGGAGACCTGGGAAAAGACAGAAGGTTGCTGACCATGGAGCACTGCATGGAGAAAGTGGTACCCAAGTTGGCCCTGAAAGATGTCTGAAACAGGGATGAAGGATATGTGGAACACAGAGATGCTAAGCCTCTTACTGGAATAGGTCCCAAGTGGTGGATACCATTGTTATCTAATTAGTAGCCGGTATGTGCCAAGAACTTTTATACCCTGTATCAACTCAATTAACTCTCCGGAACCTCAGAAGCAGACAGTGTTGTCCTTAAGAGGACACTGAGGCTCAAACATATTAAATAATTTGCCCCGTTCACAGAAACTTGTATAAGGATGTTCACAGCAGCTTTATTTATAACTGCCCCCAAATGGAAACAAACGCAAATGTCCATCGGCAAGGGGAACAAATAAACCAATACAATGTAATATTACTAAGCAATAAAATAGAACAAACTATGGATATACACAACATAGATGAATCTTAAGGACACTTCATTGAGCAAAATGAACCCAGATGCAAAAATGTATATGCTTCATATGAAGGTCTAGGACTTAAACTGACTTAGTACACGTAAATTGAATTTAGATAAACCACTGATAACAGAAATCAGGTAAGTAGTTTCCTCCAGAGGTAGGGGGTATTGACTGGAAAGAAGCAAGAAGAATTTTCTGGGGTGACAGAATATTCTATATCTGGATAGGGATAGGGGTCACAAGGGTGGTTATATTTGTCAAAACTCATGGAATAGTACACTTCAAATTTCCATTTTATTGCATGTAAATCATACCTCAATGAGCTAAAATCATTTGCCTTAAGTCACAAAGACACAAGTGGAGATTTGAATCCAGATTTGCTCAATGCCACTGGCCAGTTTCCACTAGTCTGCCACAGTTAAGCAGGGAGCCCCGGGCAATGCGCCCATCCTGATAAAGCACCTTGGCAAAACCCAAGTAAAGGGACTTCATAGTTACCCTAGAAGGATATCATAACTTCTGACTCTCAAACCATGACAGAGACCTGTGGGGAATACCAGAGAAGCATCAAACTGGGAGTCCAGGAACTTGGGTTCAGGCCTCCGCTGCGCTCTTCATTTGCTATGTAACCTATGAGTATACTACTCCATGACTCAGTCTCCCCTTGTGTGAAGGAAGAAGGAAGGGATCAGTGGCTCCCAGTCGGGAGACACACATAGAGCTACAAGGCCACAAATCCCTATGCTCAACCAGGCACCAATACTACATGAAATAAGTAATGTGCCTGTTTCATATCTTATAAGCTATTTTTCAAATGTATGCTAATAATATTGTGATTAATAAAATAAACATCTATTTCAAAGCAAAAATGAAACCATAGCAGCTTTGTCATTGTGCATTTTCTCAAATAAAAGATACCAAAAGAACAGCCACTGCTCATGACTTTGGTTTAAAGAGGCTGGAATCTCTGTGTTAGAGAATTGTTAAGGGGACAGTCACCAAGGGAACGGTCGCCATGGGCCCTTCCAGGTCAACTGCCCCATGGTTGTCCAGCATCACTTGGCAAAGGCTTGTCCTTGTGTTTCTCAGGTTTGGGTCCTTGTGGGGACCAGGCTCTTATCTAGACTCCAGTGACCAAGCCCCCAGTGTAGGTCACATCCTGCCTGTGCACCCCACTCTATAGATCCCAATTGTGGTCATGGCTGCATCTTGGGTGTGTCTCCCCTCAAATCTGGAGAGTGACCAGGATCTCCCCAATCCCTCCTTGCTGTACCAAGAAGCCTGGTAGAACAAGGGGCCTCAGTTCCTTGGTACAACTTGCACCACCACCCCCAACCACTAGCACAGAAGGCGAGGGCCCATTGGTGATCTGCTACCAACAGGCTTCTGACTCGTCCCTCTCTGAGCCAAGTGACATCCTCTGTCTCCCCCTGCCACCAGGCTGCAGGATTGAGAAGCAGATCCCACATCCAAGTAGAAAGTCAGTCCTGGTTTTCATCTATCCTAGTGACCCAACTGCCACCCTCCTCCCATCTGGACACACCCTCCACTCTAGGCCAGGGGTCCGGAGATCACAGACAGAAACCAGAATCACCAGCTTCTCCTTCCCTGAGTGGTTTCCTCCTACCAGGGTTTCACACTGGATCTTGGTGCTGAGTCAGAGCTTTACAGAACATCAGAATAAAGCAGGGGCCTCGGCTGAATGCCACCTCCCAAAGGCCCCCTTAGGAGACCACCCCACTCTAAAGGGGCTTACAGAAACACCACCCTGCAAAGGAACACTGCAGGCGACAGGCACCCACCTAACCAGACTTTGAGGCACACATCCCCAGACTCACCCATGCCCCCAAACCAGAGGCTGGAACCTTGGCAACTTCACATTTTAAAAAATAACAAAGCCAAGGGCAGCAGATAGACCACTGCCCCCGCCACATCCAACTGTCTTCTCCATCCTAAAGTCTCCACTTGCTACTTCTCATCAATTTTCCCTCCATCAGATGGAAGCGCCCAGAGAATCGGCCTTCTCTTGAAGACACCATTCTCCTATTCTGCTTCTGACTTTGCCGGTCACTGGACGAACGATAAATCGCCCCCCATCCTACGCGCGATCTCACTTACCGCCGGTCCCCGCCCCAGGTCTGGGGGCCCCGGACCCCACCCCATGCCCCAAGGGAACTGCGCTGGGCTCTGACCCTAGACTCCAGAGCCGCTCCCCAAGGCCTGAAGACGCAGCCAGCGAGGCTCAGCCTGGGCGGCCCCCAGGTTCCGCGCGGGGACGCCCCCTCCCCGCAGCATCCCCATAGCAAAAAGCTCGATGAAGAGCCTGCGGGGTAGGGTTAAGACCTTGGAGGGGCGCCGACCCAGCCACGGGACTGGCACTCACCACGCAGCGCCACGGAGCCCGCGCGTCTGCGCCTTGGCCGCGGGAAACCCACGCGCGCCGTTCAATCCGGGCTCCGAGTGACGAAAAGCCGCGCTCGGCTCCGGCCGGCCAGGGACCGACGCACCGACCTGCGGACGCACGGACCGTCTGGCTTCCTAACTTAAAGTTTGAAAGTTCCCTCCCGGGCGAAGGAAGAGTCTCGGACTGCGCCGCTGCCCTGCAGGATCCGGGGCTGGGCTGCGAGCGCGGAGTGGGGTCGGACGCCGCCCGTCCGGACTTCCAGAAGCGCGAGCTCGCACCGCGCCCGGGCGGGGCAGCGCGGCGGGGACCTGGCTGTGCGGGTGGGACCTGGTCGCGGGTGGGGGTGGCGATCTCGGGAAAGAAGGGGCGCCCCTCACCACAACTCCAGCCGGGAGAGCGCTCTCTCGCCGTTCCCGGGAGGGGACAGGCCTCGATGGGCCATTGCCTGCTCGGAATCCGAGGCCCCGGCGGGCGATGACAACCGATTCGTAAACGGCCTAATTCGTGCGCTTCGGCGGCAAGAAGTTAAAAATCCCGACGCGCGGGTGTGGACGGCCGGGCTGGGGGGAGAGGGGGCGGGATGCGGCTGCCCCTGGGTGTGACCGCGCGTGACTGGGTGGCTGTCGGGGTGATTCGTGTGCCTGAAGTTCACCGTCCATGGGGTGGGTGGCTGTGGGTGACAGCGTGCGACCGTGGGAGTCACTGGGAGCGCGGGCGAATGACTGTCGGAACGACGTCTTTGTGTGCTTGTCCCCAGCTGTGGCTGCGTGTGGCGGCGTGGGGGCCCGGGACGCGGTGTGCGGCGGCGGCGCGTGAGAACAGTGACTTGTACGTGGCGAGGTGACAGTACAGGCGCGCGCGTGACTGCGTGTGGTTGTGTACGGATGAGGGTGACCTGTCTGGGACAGGAGTGTGAGCAGGTGCATGGCTGGGCGACAGTGGGTCACTGCGCGTCGGCTCGTGAATGCAGGCGAGGCCGTCAGGGGGGACGTGGTGAGTTTGTCACCGTGACTTCGTGTGAGCAACTGTCGGGTGACTTCTGCCTGTGATCCCAACTCCGGGCGTTGAGTGTCCCCGCCAAGGGGATCGGCGTGATTGGCGTGTGTGCCCGTCGGCAGGGCTGGGGGGGTGCGTGTGTCCGCGCGTCCTCACCGCCGGCATCTCCCCGCGCGTGGCCCCGAGAGCGCCCGCGTCCCGAGCCGCCGGGTGACCGCTGCCCGCGCGCTCCAGCCCGGGACGCTCCCGCGCGGCGCGGGGTCCGAAGGCGCGGGCAGGCCCCGCCCGCCGGGCCCCCACCCCGCCCCCGCCTACCTTGCCGCAGTGGTAATAGTCCAGGGGCGCCAGGCCGGCCGGCTCGGCCCCGGGCCGCGCGCCCACCGCGGGCGCCGAGGGGTACAGGCGGACGTCCATGGCGGGCGCGGCGGCGGCGGCGGCGGCTCCCGCGGGCAGTGCCTGGGCGGGCGGCGGGTGGGAGCCAGTGTGCGAGCGGGTGTGCGAGCGCGGGGGGCGGGCCGGGGGCGGCGCCCGGCGGAGCGCCCCGCCCCCGGCCGCCCGCCCGCCAGCGCGCGCTATTGTTCCGGCCGCGGGCGCCGCGGAGGGCCGGGGGCCTGGGCCCTGGGGGGAGACCGCTCCCGCGGTCCCGGCAGCCGCCAGTCCCCCGCCCGGCTCTCCGCCCCCGCGGGTCCCGGAGGGTTGGCGCGCCCGTCCAGGCGGCCCTCTCCCGTCCCGCCTTCCGCCACCAAGGGTGAGGGGAGGGAGAAAGCCGTACTACACCCCTCCCCAGAAGTGGGACTCTCCCCGCCCTAGATATCAGGGCGTCGCTGAGCCCTGAAGGTGGCAGACGAGAAGGAACACTTTCGGAGATGGATGCTGCGTTACCCGGCGTAGCCCAGAGCCCGAGGCCGGCCGATCGTAGGGTGTCCTCGCTCTCGGTCCCACTGATCAGAGTCACTGAGAGAGTGGCCCTGAGAGGGCTGGGGGCTGCTGCTTAAATCCTCACTTTACAGGTGAAGAAACTGAGGCAAGGACTTGTGGGATCGGTAACGGAGTGGGCTCCACGGTGTCCAGAGGATCCAGGACTGAAACCACCTGGAGGAGTCTAAAGCATCCTTTAATGACAGAGAGAGGGAAGGGTCATAGAAATAATAGACTAGAAAGTGAAGTTCTGGGGAAGCGGCCAGAATCGACCACCCCCATCACCACGACCAACGACCACCACTAACCACCACGGTCTCCTGGAGTGAGAGACCGGAGGTGAGACGGCTCCCACAGTGGGGCAGAGAGGTGACTGAAACGGGCTCCCCCTCCCACAAAAAAAGCCCCTAACTCCTCCCAGCACCTGCAGGCAGCTAGCCTGTGTTGCTCCTCCCCTTCCCATCTAAGAATTGTCTACTCGGAGGGCCTCTCCTCCCTCACCTTCCACGGACTGGGCCACCACCCCTGCCCTCTGGCTCCTGACTCTGGCTCATTCAGGCTGCCTGGCTGGGAAGCGTCTGAGGCCAGGAGCGGAAGCAGGTCAGAATGGGAGTCTTGAGTGGCAGCAGGACATGCGATGGCATCGGGAGAAAAAGGAGTGAGCCTCTTGCTTGGAACTTGGCTCCCAACTGTGATCTGGGCTTTGCTGGTCCTGGCTTCAAGCTAGGACCACTTATTTATGGCCATAAGGATCCCCTGATACAAGATAGGTGAGGGAAAGAGGCTTTCACTAAAGGTTTGGGAACAACAGAAGGAAATTACAGCTCAGAAAGGAAAGAACTTCTAAATACATTTCATCAATCATTGTTTCTAAAATTCACTGTCATATCTCATTAGAATGAATTTCCCACTAGCCCCTCTCCTTTTTTTCCATCTGAACAGCCAACTGACCCAGCAGCGTTTATTGAAAAGATTGCCTTTCCTCACACATCTCTGCAGTGTTAACTTTGTCAAAAGCCAGGTAGTCCATATGCTCATCAGATGGTTTCTGAATTTTCTAGCGTGTTCCATTAGCCTGTTTGTCTCTTCTTGAGCCGTTGTCACGCTGACCGAATTTTTGTAGCTTTCAATAAGTCTTTAATGTCCCATAGAATAAATCTACCCACTTTTCCTCCAGAGTGCCTTGCCTATTCTTGACATTTGCACTTTCATAAAAATTTTAAAATAAGGTTGTCTGTTTACACACACACTGGCACACACACAATCCTGCTGAAATTTGATTTCTATCACATAGAATCTTTAGGTCAATTTGGGTAAAACTGACATTATTAAATATTGTCTTCCTATCCATAAACATAGTATGTCCCTTCATTTATTTAGGTTTTTTAAAAAAGTCATCTCAGCAGTGTTTTGTAGTTTATGTATAGAACTTGCACACGTTTTAATAGATTTAGTCCTGGATATTTTATGGTTTTGGTGCTATTATCAATGGTTTTTTTACATGTGAGGTTTTTTTTTCTTAATTTTCTGTTTGTTGCCAGTATAGTGTGGTGGTTTAAAATACATCAACAATTATTTGATACACTCCCAAATGGTGGAGCCTAATAACCTTCCTCTTTAAAAGTGTTGGTCTTAATGGTTTTTAACAAATTGAATGTAGCAGTAGTGATACAGAATTGAGTCTAGGTTATGAAAGTTGATATATCTTTTGCCTGGCTCTTTGTCTTGGGACATTTGTCTTTGGAACACTAAGCACTATGTAAGAAGCCCTAGGCTGCTGTGCTTTGAAGAAATCTAAAGTAACCCACACAGAGAATCCATATGCAGTGGCCTTAAGACTAAAAAAAGAGGAAAATGCCACCAGTCCCCTGCCACTCTAGCTCCATATGCTGACTGACTGTAGTCCTGAAACAATGAAAAACCCTGAAACATCCAGCTGAATTCTTCCTCAATCCAAAGCACACAGAAATCATGAGAGATAATAAAGTATTATAATTTTAAATCATAAAGTTTTGGAATGATTTGTTACTTGGGAATAGAGGTCTGGAACATACATAGAAATAGATTTTTGTGCAATGTCTTTATATCTAGCAACACTGCCAGACTCACTTATTCTAACAATTTTTCTGTAGAATGTTAGGTGGCACAGTGGTAAGAATCCACCTGCCAATGCAGGAGACCCAGGAGATGCAGGTTTGATCCCTGGGTCAGGAAGATCCCCTGGAGGAGGAAATGGCAACCCACTCCAGTATTCTTGCTTGAAAAATCTCACGGATAGAGGAGCCTGTGAAGTTACAGTCCATGGGGTTGCAAACAGTTGGACACGACTGAGTATCTGAGCAGGAACATGTGCACACAGGCGAACATTATATTTCATCTACAAAAATGAGAGTTTTCATTTTTCCTTTTCAATCTTTAAACATTTATTTCTTTTTCTTGCCTTGGTGCACTGGCTAGTATTGCCAGAACATTTTGGAAAGAAGTAATAGTAACAGGCATCCTTATCTCATTCCTGATCTCAAAGGAATGCTATCAATATTTCATCATTTATTATCTTTCTTGCTGTAGTTTTTTACTTGCTTTTTTGTTTAATTTCATTTTGTTTTTGCAGATTGAGGAGGTCAATCCTCACAGCAAATCTTCTGGGTCAGGAAATAAGACTGCTGTGGCCATTTTACAGATAAGAAGTATGAGGCCTAGGGAGGAATCCTCAGTATCACAGTGTTAATAGCTGGACTAATCAATCAGTGGTACCTAAGCCTGGAATCCCACTTTCCATTGCCCATATTTCCACAGTCTTGGTCTCATTGGCTCTGGTTGGGGCTGTAGAAGAATAACCACCAGAGTATGGAGGCCCAGGTGCAATGGGTCAGCTTCGGGAAGCAGCTCAGCCACCCTGTCAGTCGCCTATGTTCATCCCTGTCAATCACCTATGTCCATTCCCTTCCCTCAGGCGAGGTCAGCACCAAAGAGGTCTCTGGGCAGTCTGGCAATGGAGCCCAGCAAGGAAGCCATGCAGACCCCAGAGCTTGGGCTTGCCCATTTTTCGTTGGGAGTTGATCAGATAGGAAGTCAATGACTCATTTCCCACAAAGAAATGCCTCAGCCTCATTTGTTGTTCTCAGGACGGGAGTGGGGCTTCTCTTCCTCTTCGAGACGGGAGTCTCACAGCTGGTTGAGGCTGGGTTGGTCTTGCCCTGCCTGCCACAATCCAGCTTGAGGACCCAGAGTATCTGCTTTTGCGTCTCTCAGTTCTCAGTTTCTGATATCATCAATAGCTGAGATATCAGAATATGGATGTGTCTTAATAAGTTTTATTATTATTTAGCTATGGTAAGGAAGATAGATCGGGAAAAAATTGCCATTGAAAAGATAATTTGTTGCTCACAGTTTCCAAGACAAGAGGCAGGCCATACTGTAGGGGCCACATGGGGAAACACCAGCGTCAGTTAGGAGGCAAGGGAGAGGGAATAATTGTAGGCAAAAACATTTATTGTAGTTTCCATGTGAAGAAACAGGCTTTCCCGGTATCTCAGTGATAAAGAATCCCACTGCCAATGCAGGAGATGTCAGGTCGGTCCCTGGGTCAGGAAGATCTCATGGAGGAGGAAATAACCCACTCCAGTATTCTTGCCTGGAAAATTGCATGGACAGAGGAGCCTAGCGGGCTACAGTCCATAGGGTGGCAAAGAGTTGGACATGACTGAGCACACACACACACACACACACACACACAAGTGAAGGAACAGCCAAAGCAGCATAAACAAACTTAGGATTGGCTAGTTTGCATCATTTCCATATGGACACGTGGTAGAATTGTACTTCCCTACCCACAGGTACTTAGGTATGTGACTTGCTTTAACCAAGGGAACATGAACACAAGTGGTGCGTGTCACTTCCAGGTGGGAGATTTAAGTGTCTGGGCATTCTTAACCCACTCCTCTTCTCCTTCCACCACGAAAACCCTAACAAGTTCTAACTCATTCACTAAGACTCAATGAAAGTAACCCCTCTTCAGTGAAGACTTCTCTAAGAATCCAACTCATTGCTCCAATTTGCTGCTCCAATAACTGTCTGCACACAAGACTGTTAGTGTTAGATTTCACCCAACTGTAATAACACAGCTGCCCTAAGAGTACCTTAAGGAGGGATGACGGCTCATTCATCTTGGTACCTCTAGTGACTAACACAGGATGGATGTTTCATGCCCACTTCCAGGGGAGGTAGAGCTCTCAAGGGATTTCCTATCTATACACACACGCACACACACACACACACTCACACTCAGGAAGAAGCAGCCTCTGAATTGTTCAGATTCCAGGGAACAGATGAGCTACATTTGCCAGTGAGGGGAGTCACAATGCAGCACATGTGGGTGGCTTCCAGCAGTGTCTGCACCTCTGTCTCTTCCCTCCCAGTGGCCGCTGTGCAGAAGATCTGACTTGGGCTTCGATGTGATGGGATATGTTAAGCTGGGTTGGGGAAAAGCTCACCTCTTAGTTGGAATCTTCCAAAAGCTGATTCTGAAGCAAGCGTCCTAGTGCATGTAATCTACTGGAGAGGGATTCCAAGACACATGGGAAAGGGGGTGGAAAAGTGATCCCAGGAAAGAAAGACAGTCAGTAAAGGGCACATTATCAAGCAAATTACTACTGCAGGCGAATGGAGCCTCACTCCACTGGGGAATTCTGTAAAACAGTGTAGAACACTGCTGTAGAGTCATTCCACTTGAGGGGCAGAGACCTGGAGTCTTTACCCACCAGCTCCTCATAGTCTTGGTTGAAGGTTGTTCTCAGAAGGCAGTTCAGCCTGGAAGGCAGAATGGGGCTCTGGCAACCAGAGTCAATAGGCAAAGAGATGCAGGGACCAAGAGCTGGAAGTTCAGGCCTCATGCACTGGAACGGTGAGTTTCTGGGGATGTGGGCAGAGCCCCAGTAGTGTCTGCCATGGGGTTCAAGTCCATCTAATAGCAGAGCAGAACTCTGCTTTCTTTAGGTACTCTCATGTCATATGTGTATGTGTGTGTGTGTGTGTGTGTGTGTGTGTGCATGCATGCATCTCCTTCAGGAACTTGGTTGAGGTGGATGGCTATTATCTGGTGCATCTGTTAGGCATTCTTGGGGCCCTAACCATTGTATCCCCTCAACAGTATTCCAACCTAAGATTTCTGACCATTGGCCAGCCAGGTCAGCCCACAACTTCCACTAAAATGTCTGCTGGATGAAAGATCAAATGAACCAAATGCATGTGTGGCAGAGACTTTAGCACAGGATAATTCATTCAGGCCCTGCATGTAACAGCACTGAGACACCAAAGGCTCTGAGTTCGAATCCCCAGTTCTGCTCAACTCCCTGTTTTGCCCTATCCAAGTCAATGTACCTCTCTGAGCCTCAATTTCCTCTTCTGAAAAATGGGAAGGTAGTGCCTACTCCACGGGTTTGTTGTGAAAAGCAATGAGAACATTGACAATAAAACATTTCTAAAACTTTGAAGCACCACTCAGCTGTGAGTCACTGTTATTAAGGCATGTTTTCCTAGTCAACAACTCTAAAGTCGCCTCAGTAAAGGAGGGAACTTCACCCTGATGTCCCACCCGTGAATCCCTCTCCAATTTTCCAGAGGGGCAGTGCCAGAGCCCATCTGGGAGACTTTACACTCTTTGGACTTTCATGGGGAGAGGAGGGGGTGCTGGGAGGAAGGAGGAAGGGTGGAGAACCCTTGGGAGGAACCCTTAGGAGGGAACTAGAGCTCCTGGAGCCCTGCTGTGGGAACCAGCACATTATCAGATTCCCCCACCAGCCTTCATGGTGGACATTATTATCAACGGACTTTTTACAAATGAGGAAACTGAGGCTTAGAGAAAATTCCCTAAACCTCAGACACACAGCCAGAATTTGGCAGAGCTGGGATTCCACATGAGTACTTGGAATTCATGCTCCTTCTGCAACAGCATACTGCACGTGAGTTTAAATTACATCGTGCAGATTGTCTTACAATACAAAGAGCTTGTAATGAGTGAGCTATCTGGAACACATTCCCTGAGAACGCTCAAGGATTCCTTACCTGTCTCTGCTGTGTGCACACCTGTATATTACCATGCACTGGTTACAGAAGGAGAGAACCCAGAAAAATAAAATGTGAATGAACCCCACTCAAAAAAGAAACAAGAAATCTAAATAAACCACTATCTGCAATTCTCTAAGAAGAAATTAAGAGAAGTTATAACAGCTAAAAAGTACCGAGTACCAGATGTGTGCCTGACTGTGTTAAATGTTGTACATATAATACCACGGTTAATCCTGACAACAACTCCATGAGGTAGGTTCTACTCTTATCCCTATTTTACAAATGAGGAAACTGAGGCATAAAGAGACCATATAACATATTTGTAGTTAGCACACAGTGTAACCAGGATTTTCAACTAGTTAATTTGACTCCAAAGCCCACTCATAACCACCAGACCTCGTTGTGTGCGTGTTTAGTCGCTCAGTCATGTCCGACTCTTTGTGACCCCATGGGCTGTAGCCCGCCAGGCTCTTCTGTCCATGGAATTTTCCAGCCAAGAATACTACCCAAGGATCAAACCCAGGTCTGCCGCATTATAGGTGGATTCTTTACCAATTGAGCCAGCAAGGAAGCCCACTAGACCTCACTATATCGCTCTAATCTTACATGTAAATTTCACCTTATACAAAAAAGAAAACTCTGTTAGTGTTTTATTGGAATTGTATTTAATTACTAAATTATATACATGGTCTTCCCTGGTGCCTCAGTGGTAAAGAACCCACTTACCAATGCAGGACACATGGGTTTGATCCCTGGATCGGGAAGATCCCGTGGAGAAGGAAATGGCAACCCACTCCAGCATTCTTGCCTGGAGAATCCCATGGACAGAGGAGCCTGGCAGACTACAGTCCATGGAGTCGCAAAGAGTCAGACTCGACTTAGTGACTAAACAACAACAATGACATATAAAGGAATACTATTAAAGTTGTGGATGAATATCTTGTGTCAACAAAACCAACTAAACTCTCTTATTTGCTCTAACAGTTTTTCTGCAGGTTCTCTTGAATTTTCTGCATGAATGGTCCCAAGATCTGTACAAAGAGGATGGGAGGGAGATTGAATCTGCTTTTCTGTTCCAATCACCTTATTGGTTGTCTGTTTTTTCTTATTGCATTGTCCACCTTCTCTAGAATCAATGCTATATAGAAGTGTTGATATCAGGAATGCTTGTCTTGTTCCTTACTTTAATAAGCACATAGTTTACATTTCACCATTAAGCTATTAAGTAAAACACTTACTGTAAACTTTTGATAGTACTCTTTATCAATTAAAAAGTTTCTTTTTAGTTCCTATTCTGCTAAGAGATTTTTCTGGGGAGCATGGATTAATTCTAATTTATAAGACTTTTTAAGCATTTATTAAAATAAATAATAAATAATGATTATTAAAATAATCATCTGGATTTTATCTTCTAACCTACTAACATTGTAAATTATATTATGTTAATATGGTTCGTGGTGAACCATCCTTGAATTCCTGGGATAACTGTTGGAAATTCTATTCAGTCATAATTCATTTTTTAGCATACTGCTAAAACTATCTGCACTATTTCATTGAGAATTTTTGCATCAATGCTAGTAGTTGAAACTGGTCTTAAAATTTTTTTCTGTTATTGCCAAGCTTTGCATGTCAAGGCTATATTCATTTTGCATAATGAGTTGAGGGAGAATTTTGGTAACTGATTCAACTGCTTAAATTATAATTGTATCATTATGTCATATTTTTCTCCAGTAAATGATGGCAAATTATATTTCTAGAAAGTTGATCATTTTCTCTAACTTTTCAAGTGTATTAGTGTAAAGGTGTTTTAGTCTTATGGTTTTAAGAATACTTCTGTATCTATTATCTATTCTTTCTCTCTCCTTTTCTTTATCAAGGTTTGTCTTTGTCATTAGACTATATTTTTTTCCATATTATATATTTTTACTCTATATTCTCCTCTAATAAACAAATTTTCTATAGCAACTGGATTAAAAATTAATATTTTTAAAGAAAAGCAATTATAAATTATCTGGCAATTAGAAAGTATTTGGCAAATATTAGTAAAGCTAATATGTGAAAAACATTTTTGATCACATATCAGAGACTAGAGATTGAACTATGATAAAGACTTAATTTGTGCTCTCAAGGAGCTCACAGCTGAATTGAGAAGGCAGACAAACAAATAATCAATTAAGTACTGTAGGAAACACAATAGAGTTGAGAAAAAGAACGAGAATGGGAACACAAAAAATGGCTTCCTGAAGGCGGTGATGATGAACTGGGAACTGTAGGATATTTAGGAGTTAGGCAAATAAAGAAATTGGGTATCTCTTGGTCCTACCCTTGGGCCCATCTTCAGTTGACTCAGCTTGAGAATATCTGCCAATGTTTCCCTCTTCTAAGGAAAACAAGGCTCCACTTTGGGCCCAGACACCCCTCTGGTCTATATTCTCCATCACCTGTAGTAACCTCAGTGATATACAGGCTTGGGCAAATGAGAGTAAATATAGAGTTCATTGGTACTTCTCATGTTGAAGAAGCTATCTGACAAAGCCCCTTAGAGTGACAGCCACTCCCCAGCTGCTGATTGTTTGTAAACAGGCCCAGCCTTAGAAGAAATATCAGAACAAGTACATTAAAATAAAAGCTATACAACTCTCTGATCACTCTCTTCCAATTCTCTTCCTTGGGGGTCTCAAGAAACTACTTGGGAGAAGCCTAAATTTCCTGGTCCAAAGATGTTCAGAAAAGTAGGGCTTAGAGTAGCTGAAATTGGACAGAGAGAAATCTGTTTATGGCCATGAGAAATAAGAAGGGATTCTCAGTCCTGGAATACCGATAGCAACCACTCAGCTATGGACTCTCTGAAGAACACCACTGAGCACTTACTACGTACTAAGTGTTTGACCTTATTATTCACCTAATTCTCTCAACCACCTGCGAAGTCATTGTCACCATTCCCAGCTTACAGGTCAAGAAAGTGAAGCTCAGAAAGGTTAGGTGACTTGCCCTGCAGAACTCTGGACCTGAGATTCACACACAGGCAACTTAGTTCCAGAATCCTTGTCCACCATCTCGTATGGGGTCATGTATCCAATGCCTGGGACAGAGCAGACCTTGGGAGACTAAAGAATGGAATGAGTGAAAAGCACAAGTTACCATGAAGGCTGGTAAGCAACATGAAAAATTATTTTACTACAGCAGTTAAGTGAAAAACAACAAAATGGTGGCGGTGGTGGTGGCGTGTGTGTCTGTGTGTGTGTGCGTGCACACACACGTGTGTTAATGATAGACTGGGAAAGAGCATGAGGGAACTTTATGGAGTGACCCTAATGTTCTGTATCTTAATAAAGGTTTGGGTTACACAGGCATATGCAATTGTTAAAACTCAGAGAATGTACATTTGAGATTTGTACAGAGCTTCCCTGATGGCACAGTGGTAAAGAAACTGTCTGCCAATGCAGGAGACACTGGTTTGATCCCTGATCCGGGAAGATCCCACATGCTGCAGAGCGACCAAGCCTATGTGCCACAACTATTGAGCCTGCGGTCTAGAGCCCAGGAGCTGCAACTACTGAAGCCCAAGCGCCCTAAAACCTGTGCTCGGCAGTAAGAGGGGGTTTCTGAATCGGGAACACATGTGAGCCCATGGCTGATTCATGTCAATGCTTGGCAAAAACCACTACAATATGTTAAAGTAATTAGCCTTCAATTAAAATAAATAAATTAATTTAAACTTAAAAAAAAAGACAAAAAAAAAAGAGAAGCCACTGCAATGAGAATCCCTCACACCCGCAGTAGCCCCCGCTCTTTGTAACTAGAGAAAAGCCCATGCAGCAACGAAGACCCAGCACAACCAAAAATAAAAATGAATAAAATAAATAAACTACCTTTGTTAAACATCCAGTATGCACTAGTCATTGGATTAGATGCTAACTAAACAAAGCAGAAAAAATGTAACAGACTCTCAATAAAAGTTTGTTTAAAAAAAAAAAAGATTTGCATGTTTCATGGCATGTAAATTTCAAATCAAGAGAAACAAATGTAAACAAATATCAGACTCTTATTAATTACACACACACTGATGTGTTCTAGGGGAGTTAAAAGATGCCAGCTTTTGAAATGCGTCCAAAAAATAAGGATTGATGGATGAGTGGAGAAATGGCTAGATGGATAAATATGTAATAAAGACAAAAACAGTAAAATGTCAATAGCCAAATCCAGGTGGTGGGCATACGGGTGTTGGCTGTAATATTCCTTCAGTATTGTTCATTAAACTGTTATGGAAAAGTGTTGAAGGAAAAGATCTTGGTATATTGTGGTGGCGATTGTTTAAAGACCTTTTTTGTTTGCCTGCTGCTTTGCCTGCATCCTGCTATTTACGATGCTTTCCCCTTTAAAAGAATGGAGAGAGAGCCCTGCCTCCCACTCTTCCTTCCTTCCCTCCCTTCCTCCCTCATTTCATCCAGGAAATAGCGACTAAGTGCCAACACTGGGTTGGCAGCAAATCCCTTCTCAGGTTCCCCCTCCTCTATGCTGCTGCTCCCCTTTCCCCAAGCAGCACTGGCTACTCCCTCTGATGAGCAACTGTCTTAGGCTCCAACTAAAGTCCATTTGGAGTTACAAGGAGAGCATGGTACTTGGGAACACCGCCATACCATCCACCTTGGAGTGAAAGAATCTGCCTTATCTTTGTATCCCTCACCCCAGGTCTTCGTCTGGCATGCAGTGGATCATACAGGACTGTCTAGGGAACGCAGAAAGAGAGAGAAAAAGTGTCCTGAATCCAGCAGGTAGAATTCTAGATGATTTTACTTTCAAACTTTCTTTACTGGTGTCCGATTGCCTTTTGGATAAGGAGAACACACAGCTTACCCAGGGGCCCCAGTGATGCGGTCGACAAGCCTTTTCACCCATCAAGGGAGGACGAACCTGCTTGCCGACTTGCAGTGATGTTCGTTTGCTTGGCTATGTGTTTATCGTTGGCTTGTTTATTTTCCTTTTGTTTGCCATATGGTTCCTTTAAAATATCCAGAGAAGGAAACCACTATACATAAAGAAATTTGAATTTTTGAATGCCCGCTTCCCATCTGAAATGTCACTTGCACGTTAAGTCTCTGTCCCTGAGTTGCTGTGGCAACCTCGGCAGCACTCTTTGCCCGGGGTGACAAAGGGGCCCTTTGTTAGCCGGGAGGCCAGGTCTGGGTGCAGGGACATCCTATTCAGCCCATCGTAACAAAGGAGCACACGTCCCCCTCTCTGAGCAGGGCAGCCGCCTGCCCGATTATGCCTGCACTGTTGACAACCTTCCATGGGGAGACCGGGAAAAGAAATCCCCTATTATTGGCATCTTTGAGCCAAAGTTGTTTTTTTCCCCCTTTTTCTCTCTGTGCTGCTCGCTGTACAAAAACCCCTGCAAAGGGCCCCACTCATGCTCTTGCAAAGAAAAAATACCAATTGTGAGGCCTCCTTGGAAGAGGGACGCGGTTCCCAATCTTAATTGAATCTCCTAAACTTGGTTATTAAATGGCAACTCCGGCAGCAGTGGGTGAGCAAATGGGTTCTTCAAATTTTAGCAAGTGGACTGGCTCTGGCCCAGAAAAGCATGCTGGCCACCCTTGGATCTGGAGTGATCTCTGTTCCCAAGAGCAAGGGGCTTGTGCTAAGGGCAGAGGACCACCCCTCACATACCAGCATCAGATCTGGGGCTCAAGCGTGTCACTCAGCCTTGGGCTCTCCTCGTCCCTCAAAGTTGAAATCCCAGGGAGGAGGTGGGGCTAGGCAGTACCTAGGGAGATGACTAAACTGGTCCTGTGACAGCAAAGCCAGGAACCCAGCATCCTGACTTCCAGGCCTAGGCTCTTCAAGGTCACTGGTGGGTGGAGAACAGCCCCAGACCCAGGCTACATCCTTGGCCCTCCCACTGCTGCAGAGCCTTCTGCCCGCAGGTGAGGCTCAGCTGAGGCTCTTAGGGCCTTTTTCATGTTCTCTATCACTATTCCCATCAGCGTCATCTTTCACATTCCTCTTTCTGATCCAGCAATGTATGTATTAACAGAAGCTAAGACTGGATCTCCAACAGAGCCAGAACTGTCTTATTCACTGTGCGCAAGCACAGTGCCCGGCATGAGACGTGTACTCTGAAAGTATCTGTTGAGCCAGTGAATCAAGAATGAGCGAATCTCTCAGTCCGGATTCATTTCATTGTACCAACCACTCCTTGAGGTCAAAGTCATCTTCCTCACTTAATTCCATTCCTGCTGTCCTCTGTTGGCAGGCCCAGTGCTGGAGCAGGCTATCCGGATGACAGACGTGGTCCCTGCCCAGCAAGGGCTGCATTCAGACAGTTGTGTGTGCAGACCGTGCAGTGGAGGACAGCGAGTACCCAATATGGGAGTGACCCTGGGCTGCAGGAAGCAAGAAGGGAGGATGCAAGGAGCACAGAAAGACTTCCAGGCCGAGGACACTCCCCAGCAAAGGAACGGCCAGAGCGGGCTGAGCAAAGAATAATGCTTTGTTCAGATAAAACAGCAAAAGCAAAAAGGCAGAGTGGTGAAGTATTAATAGTCCATGATATGTAATAGCCCCGTGAAGCTGGCAATAGGTAGAGAGTACAGAGCATGGCAGGGAGGCCTGGATACTGCTGGAGAGACAAAGCCAGAGGGAGGACCCTATGAGCCAGGCTTAAGAGCTCAAAGCCAAGGCGACCATGAACAGTTGTACATGTTGTGTACTGTGTAAAGAGGGTGAGTAGAGTCGAAATCCAGCCTGCATTCTGTTGGCTAAGCCCAGTGGCCACGTCCAAATCCTTCTACTTAAAAGGGCAGTAAGGTCAGTTTGCAAAAACATAAGTTACTCAGATGCCTATTCCCAGGGGTGGAAAACAGTGTCCTCAGTCCAAACTCCAGGCAGTGTTTGTTGAGGGGAGGGGGTGAGAAATCCAAAGGAAGGCCAGGCAAGAATCAGGATAAATTACCAGTTTCACCAGGATCATTAGGGCCTACTTGGGTTGCCAGGAAGATGCACACTCCAGTCCACCCAAATTTTCTAGCCTTCCACAACACAGGGTGAAGGTATTTGCAAAGGAGCAGCGAAAACTCTCAACCTCCTAATTAAGAGAAGAGAGGGCAGGAGGGGACAGAGTATGCAAAGGGGTGGAGGTTCTGGTTTTTGAGGTCTCCATGGGATGGGGCTAGAGGAACTATGAGAAGGCTGAGGATGGTATAGTGAGGCCCGCAGGTTTTAATTTAATACAGGGGAGTGGCAGCACTAAGGGAGAGACAGTCTCTTGGGTGTGTCCTCAGCAGTGAGGGTAGGCTGGCCTTCAGAGAGAATGTGAGGTCCAGGACCAGAAGACTGGGCCGTGAACTGGATCCTGAGATGGGAGGATGAAGCCTCAGGCCAGTAACTGGACCATGAGCTCCTCCAGGAAGGACGGGCTGGAATCTGCTTTGTGTTCCAGGTGTCCAGCCCTGCTTCTTATACACGGCACATGAGCTATAAATATTTGTTCAATCAATGACTGAATTGATAACATCAATGACCCCAATATTCTGAATGTTACCTGTGAATGTCTGAGAGGTTTGGAAGGGAAGGAAGCAGGAGAAGGTGTGCCAGGGGAGGCGAGTACACAGAGACAGTGTCTCTTTTAGGGTAATGTTAACTGCTGTAACAAATAACCCCCCAATGTCACTGGTTTAAACTCACTGTTACTCTTTGATTGACAGCTTTCCTCCATGTGGTGATTCAGGGATCCATGCTTCCTCTCTCTCAGGCTCTATCATACCCCAAGGGTCTTGGAGCCCTTTGCATTGAGCAGGCAGATAAAGGCCAGGAGAAGGGAGAAGTTCCAGCTACTTCATACAGACCCCAACCAGGAAGTGACCCGTCACTTCCGCTCCCCTTCTCTGGATGAGAACTAGTCCACAGCTCACCCTGGATGCAAGGAAGGCTGGGAAATGTAGTCCCCGCCTGGAAAGACACCTCTTCAGAACAATGGAAGGGGCGGCCCTGATGTTTGGTTCATGGACACAGGAGGTGACAGGGATGTGAAGAAGGTGGGTAGACAGATGTGGTCATGGCCAAGGACAAGAGCAGCCATCAAGTAAGCCTTGAATTGAGCTCTCAGCCTTGCTTGAGATTCTAACTGGACCATGCAGGTGAGTTTTGTGGGGGTGGGGATGGACTCTCTCACATTGGATCCTCATGGAGTCTTGGGAAATAGAACTCATCAGCTCATGACCCCATTTAGACAGATGAGGAAACAGGGCCTCAGAGAAGACCTTGGCCAAAGTCAGAAGCCAGAACTAGAACCCAGGGCATCTGTTTCCCAGTCTTGTGCTGACCCACCTAGTCCCCGACCTCTAAATCAGTTCCCCAGAACATGACTGAGATTTTTGTGTCATTTCAGAAAAATAGCCCAGCACATCACTCTCTTCTGCCAGAGCTTGGAGAGAGCAGCCTGTGGCCATCAAGACTGAGTATTTGCTTTTACTGACAGCTGGGAGGAGGAGCCTTTATTGTCAGCCTCTGTGGGCAGGGCTTGGCCAGGCTCTCCCTGCTGGGTCAGGAATTCTTCCATTATTGCTCAGCAACTCGGTTACAAAATATAGGATCTTTGAACTTGTTTTTAAACACTATCAACTGAGCTCTGTGTTCGTTAATATCCCTTTGTCCTGAAACTGGACCCCGACAACAACATCTTTTCCATCAAAAATTCAAAGGGACCCTTACAAAGTGACAGAGGATTAGATAGCAGTATTTATGATAAAATCCCCCCCTCCTTTTTTTTTTTTGGCTTAGCACCAAAAATCAAATGCCAAAAAGGCAACCCATCTCAGCTGCTTTCAAACTGGCTGTGTCAGTTCAAAGATTGTTTCACTGTGGACATTGTGTGACCCTGTGTTTGCGCCTCCATGAAATTAATAAGCAACGGAGGTCCATGAGCCCTTTATCTCAGTGTCTCCCCTACACCTAGCACACAGCAGGTTTAGGAAACAGAATGGAAACCCAAACCCTGGTTTTTCTCCCCAAGAAGGCAGTGACTTAGAGTTGCTGAGAAACCTGTTATTCATGGTTTTCCATTTTAAACCTGTGTTCTCACATTGCCTTAAAATGTGTCAACAAAGGCATGGAGAATATTCCCAGCACCCAACATGGTGTGGATCAGAGCAAATGATCAATAAGTCATCTTTGAATGAATGAACCAATTAAGTAATTAATGTCCCAAGATGGGCTTTCATACATGACATCATTTCCTGAAAACAAGGACATGAGGGTACCTCCTCTTTAGCAAAGGGAACTCACTGCAAACTGGAGGATTGGGGTGTGCAAAAGTGACATTTCTGGGGCCTGTGACACTCCCCTCTGACCTCAGATCCTACCCACCTATGGCTCTCATCCCCACATCTTCTCTTCCAATCCCTTCCTTGACGCTGCTCACAACCTCCACATCTCCCTCCCCCCATCTACCCTCAGGCTGCACACCTCTTGCCCCCTACCCACCGGTTCTACCCACTCACCCTCCAGGGTGGATGCCCAGGATGGCCTCAAGTTCCCTGGGATCAGCCTCAGGGAAAGAGGACTTGGATGACTCCTCCTGGTCCCCATGGCTACCCCTTTGGTGGGGAGGAACAGGAGGATCCGTGGGGGCCTCTGGGTGGAGCAGTGGGGTTCTTTCAGCTCCTGGTACTTAGCAACCTCCTCATGGCCCAGCCTGCCCACCTGGAAGATGAGGTGGAAACCTACTGGAGGAAGGGCCAATGGAGTCTAAGGCAGTGAACCTAAGCATTTATTTAACCTTCAACTTTAACCTCAAAATTAATCTTAATGCTATTAACCCCTTCTCTCAGATGTTTTAAAGTTTTTCTTCCACATTAGTGTTTATCTTTTAGCTTCAAGCCTTCTTTTGCTGTATAGAAATGTCCTCTAAAAAACAAAAACAAACAAAAAGAGAAATCTGTTCTCTTGCAATTTAAATCTGTCAATCTTTTCCTTTAGTTTTTCTAAAAGATCACTAAAATGTTCTCTTGAGTTTTTTTATGCTGTATGGGTTTAAGGATTGCTTCCCCCCGACGCCCTTTTCATCTTTGATTTATCTCTGAAGTTTATTTTGGAGTAAGACCTGAGGATAGTTTTTAACTTAAATTTGTATCCCAAGGGCGAGTCAATTTAGATAGGATTTAATAAATAATTCATCATTTCTTCCTCAAATGTGAAATACTCACTTCGTTATATGACAATAGCCATGGACCCTTCAGTCTATATTTTCATTCTGGGGCCTCTTCACTTCATCACCCCATCTCTTTTACTGACAACATGTTTTATGAATGGGTGAGTCCCACTCATGCTTCCTTTTGAGGAAAGGCTATTCTATTCTTTCAAACCTAATGGTCATGATTTATAATAACTGTTAAATCCCCATCAATTTGAGGGAGAGGTTTTTATTGGGATTACCTTGAATTAAAGACTAATCTAAGAGGACTTCCCTGGTGGTCCAGTGGTTAACACCCTGAGCTCCCACTGCAGGGGGTGCGATCCAACCCCTGATGGAGGAGTAAGATCCTGCATGCCATGTGGTATGGCCAAAAAATTTTTTTAATTTTTTAAAATAAAGACTAATCTGGAGAAGGAAATGGCAACCCACTCCAGTATTCTTGCCTGGAGAATCCCATGGACAGAGGAGCCTGGCAGGCTATAGTTCATGGGGTCGCAAAAAAAATAAAAAATAAAAAAAATAAAGGCTAATCTAAGAAGAATGTACATCCTTTCTATACCAATACTTCCTATTCAGGATAGGAAGCCCTATTATGTACTTATTACTGTATTGATTAAAGTCCTATTTTATACCCTTGAGCAGAGATTCATGATTTTCTCTTTCTCGTTCTTTCATTATTCTCTCCATATTAAACCATTTCCTGATCTTGTTTCCAGGAACCCTCCTTGATGCACTGTTTTGCTTGACTCCCAGGACATCACATTCCCCTTCTTTTCCTCCTACCACCCAAATGGCTCCTTCATGGAATCTTTTGCTTGCTCCTTCCCTGCTCCCAGACTTCTCAAATGGGCCCTGGAGCTCAGACTTAGAATTCTCAAGGATTCTCCTAAATAAGTGAGTACTTAAGTGACAGATATCTCTGTGCTGGGATTTCCCTGGTAATCCAGTGGTTAAGAATCTGCCTTCCGATTCAGGAACGCAGGGGTTTGATCCCTGGTCAGGGAACTAAGATCTCACTTGCCATGAGGCAGTGAGGCCTGGGCACTGCAACTACTGACACCATGTGTCTTAAAAAAATAAAATCTTTTTACAAATGGGTCTTCCCATGGTTTCAGTATTTTTCTCTTTATGATTCCTCTCCAGTGGGAAACACTGAGCAAAAGAGCCAAGTAGGGTAGAATTCCTTATTATGTCAGTACTGACCATGGTTGCTTGGCTCAGAGCAGAGAGCTTTGGGATGCTGGGGTAAGAAAGCTACTTTGTCTTTGAGTTAAGCTTCCATGTTCATCTATGAGGATAGTAATCTCGATTTGAAATGCCAATGCAGGAGCTACATTTAGAAGGAAATTATGGTAGATTGCAAAAGTGGCCCCTCCTCTACATGCAGAAGAATGATTTCTAAACTCCTCAGTCCAGGCTTCAAAAATCTATTCATACTCTGTTTATAGTGTGGCCTTGGGGAAAGTAACACCTTCTGAACCTCTGTTTCCTGGTTAGCAAAATGAAGGCAATAATATGTAGTTGCTGTGGGCAATTCATTCATTCATTCAACAAGCATGTGCCTGCCATGCACTTGGTCTTGTTTTCAACACTGGGAACCCAGCATGTTTGATAAAACAGACAAAAACACTCATGCCTTCATGGGACTTACATTCTAGGAGAGGACAGACAATAACAAAATAAACAAAATTATCAGAGCTAGTGTAAATGCTAAAAAGAAAAACAAACAAACAAAAAAAGGAAATGGGATGGAGTGAGGGGCTTGCATTTGAGGCAGGAAGGACTCTTCTTAAGGTGACATTTGACTGGAGCAAGTCAAGGGTGAAAGAAGCAAGATAGTTTAGGTGCTAGAGTGATTATTGAGGAGAGAGGTAATGGTGGCTTAGGAAGGGTAGCCATGAAGATGGTAAAGACACCGTACCCTGAGTGTGTGTGTGTATGTGCGCGTGTGTGTGTGCATGCATTCAGTCATTCAGTCGTGTCCGACTCTTTGCAAGCTCATGGACTGTAGCCTGCCAGGCTCCTCTGTCCATGGGATTTTTCAGGCAAAAATACAGGAGTGGGTTGTCATTTCCTCCTCCAGGGGATCTTCCTGACCCAGGGATCAAACCTGCATCTCCTGTGTCTCCTGCATTGCAGGTGGATTCTATACCGCTGAGCCTTGGGGAGGCAGAGCAGGAAGAGGAGACGTAGTAAGGACTAGAAGGTTCAGCCTGCCAAAGTATAAGAGTTGAGCTACCATTGAGATTGAGGGTGCAACAGGCATGGGGGAGATCAGGAGCTGTTGGAACAAATTCACTGGAGAAGTCTGTTCACTTCCAGGTGCAGAAAGCAGGCAGGTAGGAGGATGGATGCATGAGTCTGGAGCTCACGGCAGTAGCCCAGACTAGCAATACAAATCCAGGCTTAAGTAAAAGAATCAGATAAAGTGTTTGGACCCCTGTGAATCTTAGGAGACAGACGGGTCCATGCCAGGCTGACTTCCTGCTAACTTAAACATATCAACTGCACAATTTAAATTGATGCCTCTGTAAAATCACGCACTTTTTACACGTCACAGTCCTTCCGAGTCTCTCACGAATGGGTCTGAGCATTATCATCAGGAGGACCTTCAGAGCTCTCCCCAAACACTCATTCCCGAGTTAATCATGCCTTTGCCAGATTCTAGCTCAACGGGTCAGGTCTTCATTCTATAAAAGCTCCCCACGTGGTTTTTGTGGACACCCAAGTACCATCCATTGGTCAGAACCTTGGGTGCTAAAGTCATAATGCCAAGAATATTGTAAAAGGGCAGACCGAGGGGCCGCAATAAGGCGGCCGTGGCGGCGGCTGAGCAAATAAGATGGCAGGTTCTCTGAAAGCACTGTCTGTTTACAACAAAAGCAATTTTAGTGGATTTCATGCCGACTCTGGGTGCAAAGCCTCGGTCTCCCTGCCCACTAGGGAGTACCCATCTGAACAGGTCATCGTGACAGAAAAAAACATTCTTTTGCACTTCCTACATCAGCAATGGGACAGAAAGAGTGCCGCCAAGAAGAGACCTGGAGGATGAGAGCTTGGCAGCCCGCACCCCCGCGAGGTCGCGCGGACGACGGCCCGGACGTGCTCGAGGACACTGAAGACTCACGCTCAGGCGCCTGCTGTCTCCTCGGCTCCTCGCCCACCTGCCTTGTGGAAGCGCCCCCCACCCCCACCCCTCCAGCGGCCCACCACGCCCCTTCCACACCGCCTCCAACCTCATAAGAGCCAGTGTATTTATTTTCCTTGAGTTTTTATTTATGCTAGTAAAACGTACCAAATGATGGTTACAGGGGACGTCAGACCCAGTAATGTGATGTGGTAGATGCTTAAGAAAATAAAAATACTCACCTCCCCCCTCCGTCCAGGTCGCCTTCCTCCTCTTGCCCCCCAGTTCTCCTCTGGAAAACTGGAGCATGTCAATGAGGGTCTAGAGCTGGAACCCTGCTGTGGCTGGCCAGCAAAAGTGGGGGGCCCTTCTCCCAGCCCCCTCCTACCAGTCCAGGCCTTAAAGACTTTGCCTTGTCTCAAGTTACACTGGGACCTATTCTGTGCCCAGACCTTGCTCTAAGACTGAGTACGGGGGAGAAGTCAGCCCTTTCGGATCTTTCTCTTAAGTCATTTTATCATGGACTAGTGCATGCTTCGCGTCCACCCCAATAAAAGGATCTTTCCTTAAAAAAAGAGAGAGAGAGAGAGAAAAGAAAAGAAAGGGGGGAAAGAAATATCCAAGTAATAGAGGTGGGTATGCTTATCCTCGCTTCCCAGGTGGCATGTGTGGTAAAGAATCCGTCTGCCAGTGCAAGGAGACACAAGAGACACAGGTTCGATCCCTGGGTCAGGAAGATCCTATGGAAGAGGGCATGGCAACCCACTCCAGTGTTCTTCTTGCCTGGAGAATCCCGGGGACAGAGGAGCCTGGCGGGCTACCATCCACAGGGTTGCAAAGAGTCAGACATGACAGAAGTGACTCAGCATGCACGCACGAATGCTTATCCTCATTTTATAGGTAAGGAATCAGCAGCTCAGAGATGAGACAGGTTTCCTAGCGTCACATAGCTGGTGGCTGACAGCCAGGGGTAGACACAGGTTTCCAGGTCAGATTCAGTGGTGTTCTTAGCACCACACCACTCTGCTGCTCGGTCACTCATCATCCCACCGAGGCGGAGAAAGCCTATTCTGGGAGTTTGAGTGATAGATACGTGTCAGGGGTAAGTTTCCCTGTCCTCTTAGCCAACTCTTCATCCTGAAAGAGGTAAGGATTGAGTCAATTTGTCCCAAATCCTAGTAAAGTCAGAGTCGCCGGGAGAATTCCTATGCCTCCATCCCCAAAATTATGCTTCGTTAGATCAGAGTGAGAAACACAGTCTTAGATGCAAAAGTGCTGGCTGCTCCAAACACTCAATCATTTCTCAGAATCTTTCTTCCGTTTCCTCAGGTGCCCAGCATCAGATCGTGAACCTCCCCCAGCTTGGCTCTGGTCCTTGGGTCCTGGCAGGAGAGGGTTAAAGCCCTGAGAACTCGGGACTCTTCTCTCATGAGAATGGAATGTGGAGGGGAGCAGCTGAGCGGGATGCGGGCTGTCCAGGGCTGAGCTTGGCCATTGTTGCAGAACAATTGACCCCCAGGAACAGAACAGCAGACGCTAATTATGGGACACTCGTGTTGTCATGTAATTATGAGGCCTCTGGAACCATTAGCATAAGAAACTAAGCCCACTGGCTTGTTTTGGTCATAACTTTTCCCAAACTGCTCTGCTCAGAAATCTGAAGAAGTAAGACTATTAACTCAGTTTCATAAAAGACTCAGTCCAGAGATTCTTGGGTTTTGGTCACGCTAAAATCTCCCAGTTGCTTGAAACATATGCGGATTCTCAGGACCCACTTCCAGAAACTTGGGTTTGGTGGAACTGAGTGGAAAGGAAGGTAGGTTAGCCATTGAAATTCACAGAAGTCCAAATTTTGCCCTCCTTGAGAGTTGACAGAAGTCCTGGCAACCATACTGGAGTTTTCTAAGTACCCTCGCTCCCTTACCAAGGACTCTGATGCTCAACTGTTGTTGCCTGAGCCTTGTGAGTTAATCAACACACTCTCAAACATGGACTGAACCCCAAGATAGCTCACCAGGAAGACCAAGTCGAATGACTATTTCTCTGCACACAACCTCAGATCTGATGGGAAAATAAGAATCACAGAGAAGACAATGATATAAAACTGGAGTGATTAAGGCTCTGAAGAGAGGAAAGGATGAAGGAGGAAAATGACCTCATCTGAGGGTCCTTCGGTGTCTGATCACTGAATTAGGTGACTTTAGACATGAGTCAGAAATCTATGGTAATCTAGCTTGGGCAACATAGATTAAGTGATGTGTGTGTTTGTTTAATATGGAAGGAGCTACAGCTGCTGCAGAAATAACCAGAAACCAAAGAGAAATGCCTCCAGAGAGCTCTCTAGGCTTCATTCTTACACGCTGACTTCCTGGGCCACCTGCACACCACCAACTTCCTGCCTCACACCTTCCACACTCTGCCATCTGAAAGATGCTACACCTCTTCCTTTAACTCCAATTTGAAAACTCCTAGGAAGACTTCTGATTGGCCCAATGGGCTCCATTCTCCAGCTCTGGTCCAGGGAAGAAAACTGCAATGATTACAGCCCATAGAACCAAAGGGTGAAGACAGGATAGGAAGCCTCTCCCTCAATAAGAGGAGACAAAGATTGAGCAAAATTTGGTCCCTATCACTACATACCCTATTCCATTTAATTCTCACAACCAGGTTGGGAAGAGGTAAACACTGCTAAAGTGTTCTAAGACCTTTGCATTGACTGGGAAGAAGATAAAAACTCACATTAATGTTGGACTTTTATCAGTCAAGGACACTTGTTGTAGTCTCTATGGTAGCCTTTAAAGGAATAGTAAAAGTATGTATAATTACTAAGATGACAAAAGAAGAGGCCACATAAACACAAACTTCAACAGAAAAAAATAAAGGATAGAGGAAAATAGAAATTACACAGTAAAATGGTAGACTCAACTTAAACACATTCTTAATTACACTAAATATAAATAGTCAAAAGTGTCAAAATAAATACAAAGATAAACTATATTAAAAAGTATAAAACTCATATGTTCTTTAACAAGAGATAAATCTGAAATAGAAGGATACAGAAAAGTTGAAAGTAAGATGTCAGTGGGTTGCTTTTGGGAAGAGGACATCTAAACATCTCTTTCATTCAGAGACCTGAATGAAATGAGTCCTATGCATGTCCAAAGGGACGTGTTGCAGAAAGAGGAAACAGCACGTGAAAAGTTTTGGACATGAGAATGAGTGGATTTTGAAGGAAGCGTTAATAGAACCTGGGATGAATTGGGAATTGGGGGTTGATGAGGGAAAGAACAGAATAAAGGATAACTTTTTGCTGTTTGGACCTGAGCAGAAAAATGCATGAAGTCATTAACTGAAATAAAGAGGAGTGAGGTGGTTCAGCCATAAAGAATCTGCTTGCCAATGCAGGAACTGCGAGAGATGTGGGTTTGATCCCTGGGTCAGGAAGAACCCCTGGAAATGAGAAGGAAATGGCAATCTACTCCAGTATTGTTGCCTGGAAAATTTCATGGACAGAGGACTGTGGCGGGCTACAGTCCATGGAGTTGCAAAGAGTCGGACACAAGTGAGTGACTGAGCATGCACGCACGAAGGAGAAACAGATTCTAAAGTAGGGAGTGAGGGGATCAATCAGTACTTCGGTATTCTGCTTTGGATGGTTTACATTGGAGATGACTACTAGACATCAGTTGGAAGTGTTAGGTTGCCAGGTGAATATATAAGCTGAGATCAAGGGAGATGTCAGAAGGTATAAAACTGAAAATCATCAGTGTGTAAATGATATTTAAAAACAACTGTACTCAAAGCCTGCTGATTGTTGGATCAAAGTGTAGAACCAGAAATAAGGAGATCATGATGAAAGAGGGCTGGTAATTAGCAATAAGATCAATTCAGTACGGAATTTACTCTAAGTATTACATATTTCTAAAAATTAACTCTCAGAAAAGAATTGCCCTAAATTTTAGTCCTTACAAAATCTCTCATATTATGGGAATTCACTCTCAATTTCTTTGTTTCGAACAAAATCCTGTGTGGGGTAGAAACAACGACCTGAAGTGACCTCAATCAATGCTGGTTTGGGATGATTAGAGATGGCACCTGACAGAGTCAGTAAATAAGGAAGGCAAGGAAATTTGACACAGATTTAGTAATTATTGCTGGAGGTATCACCTCACAATTGCAGGCATCCGATGTCTTTGTAAACAAGCCTCTTAAAGCTCGCTTTAAAATCAATACAGGAAATGGTTGTCTGTGGAAGTCATGCACAAACACCACCAGGACAAATTAAACAACCCAAACCTGTCCTGACATAATGCATTATTGTGGCTTGGGATACAGGTTTCTGTGAAAGCAAAAATATAGATTCAAACATTAATGTATCTCAAATGCCTTAAACAGAAATAATGTGGTGTGGAAAACTGTTAAGACGATTCCCCTCAAAATGGCCCTTCAGATGACAAGAATACTGATGCTCGAGATGCTAGTGAAGACCTTGAACAAAACTGCTCCTTAAAATATGAGTGGCAAGACTTCCCTGGTGGTCCAGTGGTTAAGAATCTGCCTACCAACGCAGGGGATATGGGTTTGATGCCCGCTGGGAAGATCTCACACACCTCAGGGCAACTAAACCTGTAAGCTTAAACTACTGAAGCCCATGTGCTCTAGAGCCCATGCTCGGCAACCAGAGAAACCACCACAATGACGAGTAGCCCCTGCTCATCACAACTAGAGAACGGCAGCAGTGGAGACCTAGGGCAGCCAAAACTAAATAAATAAATAAATTTTGTTAAAAACAAATGGGAAAAAGCAATAAATAAAATTATTTTTGTAATATATAGTTTTAAATGTGTGTAATTATTCCAAAAAATTTTGTAAGTAAACACCTGTTTCCACTATGCCCTAAAGGTTTTTTTTTTTTTAATATTTAAGATGACTAAGAATCTGGAGGCTATTCTAAATTGGAAAATGGATGGAGATATGTGTTATATTCTGGTTTGCCCTGTATTTGAGCACGTATGGTATTGGATGTTCCTATGGCTGTAAAGGGCTTCCCTGATGACTCATATGGTAAAGAATCCACTTGCAATGCAAGAGATCTGGTTTTAATTCCTGGGTGGGGAAGATCCCCTGGAAGAGGAAATGGCAACCTGACTGTTGAGGGGCTTCCCAAGTGGTGCTAGCGGTAAAGAACCCACCAGGGCAGGAGATGTAAGAGACTTGGGTTGGATCCCTAGGTTGGGAAGATCCCCTGAAGGAGGGCATGGCAATCCACTCCAGTATTCTTGCCTGGAGAATCCCATGGACAGAGGAGCCTGGTGGGCTGTGGTCCATAGAGTCACAAGGAGTCGGACTTAGTGACTTAGCACACATGCACACACGGCTGTAAAACTAATGCAAAGTTATGGCGCTATCTCACATAGGAGGCATGAAGAGAAAGACCTAGGTGAGTCCTGAGAAAATCTGAGACCAGGTCCCTACATAAACAGCATTCTGAAGTCATGGTAATGGAGCCCTATGAGAGCAAAGCTCCTATCACATTTCTCTGAGCCAGAGTCCGACTACTGCTGAGGGTACAGCATTCTAAAGAATGAGGAGTGTATGCACATACATGTGCGTGTGTGCACACACACACACACACACTCGCCAGATGTTATCAAGGTAAAGGCAGAATCATGGGGACAGACGATGGGGACAGTCATCTTGAGACTATTCTCACAAACATAGACCAACATCATCAACAAATAAGGTTAGTCTTCAACATAGAAAGCTTACAGTTATGAGCTTTTTCTTTAGCTTGACATCTCTTCGATCTGATTGATCCACTCCCAAAAAGGGGAAAAAATGAGAATCAGAAGACGTTTCCCCCCACCCCCCCACGGTGGGCCAGGGCACTTCCCCATCTCCACGTTGCCCAGTAGGTAAAACAAATATAGAAAAATGTACCAATTTCCAGTTAAAGATGATGAATTGATGAATTGAACCCAAGCATTACGCTCTGCTCTCTTTAAAAATTCCATGAAAGCAACAAAAGGGGATTTAGCAACAACAAATAAAGCACAGATTAAGAAGGACCAATAGGAGGAAAAGCAACAACAAAATTTTGAAAGATGAAACAAGTGAAACATATTTAATTGAGAACTAAGAAAGCTGAGTTCTAAGACAGCAGGGGTAAATCCAAGAACCAACTCAATTTATATAAACCCCCTTCCACCTTGCCAAAATAATCAGCAATCGTTATGAGCAATCTCTAGAGGCAGAGAAGCTTCAAGTAGAAGCTGGATGGTGGGTTGAAAGTCTGTTGGAGAGACAGTCCAACATCCCTGCTCCTTCCCCTCCCCGACTCTTAGTACCCAGACGGAGGACTGAAGGTCTAGTCTCTGCGCAAAGGACACCAAGCATCACTGAAGGAAACAAAGAACCAAGTCAGCACTCACACCCTGAGTCTTGGAACCCCGGCTCCTCCCTGACTCATCTTCAGAGTGTGAAGGCCAGGCCCTCTTCCTCCAGGCAGGCCACTGGGAAAGTTTTTTCTGGGGATCAGAGCAGGGCAGCAGGAAAGCCCCGAAGCTACTAACACTGGGTTTGCCCACGGATACGTCCAGTGAAGGGGCTTCCTCAGTGGCTCAGCAGGAAAGAATCCGCCCACAAGGCTGGAGACTCAGGTTTGATCCCTGGGTCAGGAAGATCCCCTGGAGGAGGTCATGGCAACCTACTCCAGTATTCTTGCCTGGAGATTCCCATGGACAGAGGAGCCTGGGGGGCTACAGTCCATGGGGCCGCAGAGAGTCAGACACAACTGAAGTGACTGGTGGGCACGTATGCATGGCCAGTCAAATCACTCACAGGGAGTTTCACAATCAACAAGCTTGGCTCATGCTTTCAGAGCTTCTGATACATTCCTTAGTCCCCCATTATTAAATATGCTCAGATAACTAAGGCCTACCAGATATCTGAGAAAACCTCTAATGTGAAAATCAGAACTCAAACTTGTTTTTTTAAAAATGGCAGGCAGGATAATGACCCCCTCAAAATGTCCATGTCCGAATCCCCAGAATCTGTAAATATGTTAAATATGTTACATGGCTGCAAAGGCAAGTAAGTTTGATCATCAACTGACGTTGAGATGAGATTATCCTGGATTATCCGGATGAACCCAATCTAATGACATGCATCCTTGAAAGCTGAGGACATTTCCTGGCTATGGTCAGAGAGAGATGTGACAACTAGAGAGTCAGAGGGTTGTGAGTTTCCGGCTTTGCAGATGAAAAATGGGGCTGTAAGGAATGTGGTGGCCTCTAAAAGCTGCGAAAGCCTAGAAAATGGAGTCTCCAGAAAGGAACACAGTCCTGTGATTGTAACCCAGTGAAATCCGTTGTTGTTCCGTCGCCCAGTCAGGTCTGACTCTTTGCAGCCTCATGGACTGCAGCACGCCAGGCTCCTCTGTCCTCCATTATCTCCTGGAGTTTGCTCGAATTCATGTCCATTGAGTTGGTGATGCTATCTAACCATCTCATATTGAACTTTTTTTTTTTCCTACAGAATGGTAAGACAATAAATTTGTGTCATGTTAATTTGTTACAGCAGCAACAAAAACCAATACAAAGGGATTTCAAAAAAGAGATATGATTCAGGAAGAAGACCTCTTTTTAATAAGTATTCATTTCCTCAAAGGTATGAAGGATTGCAAGCATGAAACGGGAACAGGATTCTATTTTTGAGCAAAGCAACATTCTGAGAACAAGAGGGTAGTGCTCTTAAAGTTAAAAATAAGATAGGAGAAATTTTTTTTTTTTAAATCAGCAGCAGGGTTGGAAGATATAGATGAGGAAATCTCCCAGAAAGTGGACCAAAAAGACAAAGATATAGAAAATTGGCAAGAAAGGTAAGAAATGATCCAAATAAGAGGAGTTCCAGAGGAGCATAGGAGAATACATAAATGGGTTCTGGTAGCAATTTCAATGTGGGAGAAGGTCCCCACGCCAAAAAGCAATTCTCAGACCCCAGCTGGGAGTCCTACAATTCAGCTCGATTCTGACACCATCTACCTGGATGAGGCATCAGATTCCACGGGTAAACGGTTCAATCCTATGTGACTCCCTCACCCAGGCCAATCACAGGTCCAGCTTGTCACCTGTGCTTCTGACCCCACTGGCTATAAATCAGATTCCAATCACCCCCTCCTCAGGTTTCAGCAATTTGCTGGAGTGGCTCATAGGACCCAGAGAAATAATTTATTTACTAGATTACTGATTTATTATAGAAAGGATAGAACTCAGGAACTGCCAGATGGAAACGATGTGCGGGGCAAGGTGTGGAGGAAGGCACCGGGCTTGCGAGCCCTCTCCAGGACAGACACCAACTCCGCATCTCCTTGTGTTCACCAATCTGGACACTCTCTGAACCAGGTCCTTTGGGGGTTTCTTGGAGGCTTCATTACCATCTGCCACTGGTGATCTATTCACCCTCCAGCCCCTCTCCCCAACTTTGGAGGTTGGGTACTGAAAGTTCTAACCCTCTAATGACGTGGTTGTTTCCCCTGGCAACCAGCCTCCACCCTTAGGTTACCTAAGGGCTATCCAAGAGTGACCTCATTAACATAACAAAACAGTCTTCTCACTGGAAATTTGAAGGGTGTTAGTAGCTCTGTGCCAGGAAAGGGGTCAAAGACTAAATGCATGTTTCTCATTATAAATCAGAATATTACTGTATGTCAGTAACAAAATAATAGCAATTCCCCCTAAAGAGAAGGACCTCAATTTCCAGATTGAAAAAGTCCATAACTATCTAGAAAGATGCACCAAAAAATGGACTAAAGCGGGGGTCCCCAACCTCCAGGCCATGGACCAGTACCTCCTGTCAGATCAACAGTGACGTTAGATTAGAAATTTTAAAAAGAAATAAAGTGCACAATAAATGCAGTGCACTTGAATCATGCCCTCCACCCTGATTCGTAGAAAAATTGTCTTCCACGAAACTTGTCCCATGTGCCAAAAAAATTGGGGTCACTGAAAGGATATCATTGTGAAATTTCAAAACACTGGGAGCAAATAGAAGATTTTTTTTAATATTTCTGATTATTTTTAGCCTGCTTAATCTGTCCATTTCAGAGCAGAATATGATAAAATATCTAATGACAAATAATGAATTATCAACATCTCCTTGAGGTTCTGTCAATTGTTGCTTGATCCATTGCATCTCTTATATTCTTTCCTTCAGCTATTCTGTTTTTCATGCTTAATATCGCTTCTTTTAAACAATTTCTTAGTTTTTCTTCACAGTCTTTCCATCTTCCTTTATTTCTTTGAGTCTTTTTATAATGCTTATTTTAAATTCTGATCCATCTGTCTCAATAATTCTGTATCAGGTGGGATGCATTTAGTTTCCTATCTTTCTTCCCTAAGAAAGGCACTCCCTGTCTTGTTATTTTGGGGGTTATGAGTTCATGATTCCATGATGCCAGCAGAGCACCTGTCTGTTCTGTGTTTACTCCACGGACACTGGAGGTCTGGGCTGTTGCTTCCAGTTTCTATGGTGAAGTGACCATCAAAGGTGGTATCATGGCATTTCAGGAGCAGCAAAGGCAGGACTTTTAAAAAGCTTTCCTTCATCCCAACAACGGGTTTTTATCCTGGTTCTTAAAAGTGCCAGCTCATCACACAATGATAAAATCAGAATACCTGGGAATTTACAATACACATCTCCAGAGGTCTGGGGATGCACATTGATTTTCTCAACACTGTATTTTAGGGGAAAAAAATTCAAACCTATAAAATAGTTGAAAAAAATAGTATAATGAACACGAGTGTGATCTTCACCTGATTCACCAAATGTTACCACATTTGCTTTCGCTCTCTGTCTCTTTCTCTCCCCACTTCATGAGAGCACAGAGTGTTTTGTTTTATTTTGCTGAACCATTTGAAAGTAACTTGCAGACATCATAACTTTTCATCTCTAAGACTTCAGCATGAACCTCCTAAGAACAACATTCTTCTATTGTTATCTGGTGTGAATATTTTTAGAGGCTTCCTTGGATAATATTTAATGTGCAGCCAGGATTGAGAATCACTGCTCTAAGCCATCTTCCCACCATTGCCTCTACTTGCCTTATCCCCTACCCATCAACACACATGAGTGTGCACACACACACACCCCAAATGCAACACACACATATACACCACACATATACATATCACCCACATAACGCGCCACACTACACATATACACTATGAACATACACTCACACCACACACACACACACACACACACACACACACACACACCAGCTCAAGGCAACCTGGCAAACTTCAGACTCCTCAAGGATTTTCGACAGTTTTTTTGCTTTTGCTTCTTTGGCCACTCTGACCAGGGATCAAATCCTGCAGTAGAAAAGCACAGATCTAACCACTGGGCTGCCAGGCAATTTGCCACATTTCTTTGTTAATTCCTCAAATCTAAGTTTCTACAGTTTCTCCAGGGTAGAATTTGAGGACAAGAGCCACCAACTAGGGCTCAAAGGTCATCTTGTAGCCCTTAGACTTTGTATGTATCTATTTCCCAATGTTGATGCATTTGGTATATGATAAAGCAGTGGAGAGATATCAGCCTTGTAGGTGAAATATCACAGTCCAGAAAAACTGAAAGCAACCTTAATGCAAAATTAAGTCTGATCTTGAATTTGTTCATAGTATTCTTAAGAGTATATGAATTATTTTTTCATTGAAAGCAAAATATACTAGGACTAAATTCACCCACTCTATCCACAGCCCCATTTCAGTCTGGGTTTTAAATGCCTGAAATAGCATTTTCAGTTACATGACACAGCTTTAAAATTGCCTTTAAAAAAATTTCTTGTAATAGTGCATCTTCCCGCCTATTTTTACCAAGCTAGATATTATAGAATTTTAATGTTTTTTTCAAGAGATAATGTTTCAGTGTTGTTTTAATTTGCATTTCAATAGATATCAGTGAACTCAAGCATCTTTTTACAAGCAAATTTTATTTGCCATTCATAACGTTTGCCTATTTTTAAAAAGAGACTTTTAAAGAACAAAATTGAGTTCTTCTTTCCCTCTACTCCTACCTCGAAGTAATTGATTGATTCTGTTGGCTTTGTATCCCTCTTAATTTTTCTCTAATTGCATCCAAATATGTAGACACTTAGATTGTACTTGTAAGGTGGTTCCAAAGCCACTCAAATACATAAGGATGGAGTGTGAGGTGTGGGGAATCACCAAGGAAAATTTGGCCATGTTCAGTTCAGTTCAGTTCAGTCACTCTGTTGTGTCCGACTCTTTGCAACCCCATGGACTGCGGCACGCCAGGCTTTCCTGTCCATCACCAACTCCCGGAGATTACTTAGTAGGTGATGCCATCCAACCATCTCGTCCTCTGTCATCCCTTTCTCCTCCTGCCTTCAATCTTTCCCAGCATCAGGGTCTTTTCCAATGAGTCAGTTCTTCACATCAGGTGGCCAAAGTATTGGAGTTTCAGCTTCAGCATCAGTCCTTCCAGTGAATATTCAGGACTGATTTCCTTCAGGATGGGCTGGTTGGATCTCCTTGCAGTCCAAAGGACTCTCAAGAGTCTCCTCCAACACTACAGTTCAAAAGCATCAATTCTTCTGTTCTCAGTTGGCCATGTTAGTCTGAGACAAATAAAAATCCTAAATAGAATCATAGTCAAAGGTGAAAAAGGAGACATAAGCAAAAACTTCACCACAAAAGAGAATGAGACAAACACAGCAGTATAGAGATGTGAAGAGTATGTTTCTGAAAACTGAACCCATATGAAAATTTTGGGTGAATCAATTTTCAACAGAATGGGGGAAAATCAAACACTCTTGAAGAAAAAGGACGAAAAATGAGGTCCTATAACAACAGATCAGGTTAACAAAAGAATGGGCAATACTAAGAAAAATATTAAGAAAATGAACAATGATTTTGCAACATTTTAAAAAATGGCATAAGAAGCAATGAAAAGCAAACTCATCATTGAAGGAACCCAAATCAACAAGATTGTGGGATTATGTGAGGAAAATAATACAGAACGTAGAGGTGAAAAACAGGAGAATAAGAAAACCCAAATAGGAAAAACAACAGAGATCCCATATATGGTAATTGGTATTCTTAAAGAAGAGACCTGAATAAACTGTTTCAGAAAAAAACATTTGAAACATAAAAGAAGAAATCTTTCCTAATATGAAAAGGACTTCAGATTGAAGCCGGGAGCAACCCACCAAAGAGAGGAAAAAGAAAAAGACAATAGCAAGGCAAATTCTGATATCATTATTTCATTTTACATATAAATAGAAATTTATGTAAATATCCATAGAGAAGAAATAGAACCTTGACTTTTCTGCCATTCAGTTTGCTGCCAGAAGACAAAAAAAGTTTGAAAGAATAAAAGGAACTTGGTCCCAGAATTCTAAGCCCGGACAAGATGCCTGTTACCTGTTAAAGAAACAGACAAGATGTTATGAAACATTGGACAATCTGAGGAAGAGTTTACTTTAAAACTCTTCCTTAAGAACT
This sequence comes from Cervus canadensis, assembly GCF_019320065.1. Classification (NCBI taxonomy): domain Eukaryota; kingdom Metazoa; phylum Chordata; class Mammalia; order Artiodactyla; family Cervidae; genus Cervus; species Cervus canadensis. The sequence goes on along the minus strand of NC_057395.1, from coordinate 70,913,073 downwards.
ACTTGAATAAATAAATATTTTTGAATAAGAAAGTTGTGTCATGGAAGGGTTGCGGTGAGCCTCAAATCCCAAATATGGAATTGACTTAATAACTATGAGAAATATAAAACAGAATGAAGATATTCAATTCCTTGACAGAGAAAGGCATATGATACAAGAATTAATAATAATTTCATTATAATACACTGGAATCACTAGTGGTAAGAAACCGTTTGCCAATGCAAGTGATGTAAGAGACGTGCATTCCATCTCTGGGTCGGGAAGATCCCCTGGAGGAGGAAATGGCAAGCCACTCCAGTATTCTTGACTGGGAAATCCCATGGACAGAGGAGCCTGTTGCGCTACAGTCCATAGACTCACAAAAAGTCAGACACAACTGAAGCAACTTAGCATGCACATAATACAATGGAACAAAAATTCAGGATACATAGATAAATAAATCTGGTTGTTTAGATCTGGAGTTGAGATTGACTGAGGAAAAAAATAAAAGGAAGTAAAAATGTATATTTTCTTACTCTTATAGAGAGAACTGAAAGACCAGGTCTTCTAAAACTGATGAATTACAGAATATAGGGTTAACTGTTTAATAGATCCAAAGCATGGAATCTATATGATCGTTAATTACTTTTAAAATTATAAGCAATACAGCAAAAGACACAAAGCAAATAATGCTGCCGTGAATCACAGCACAAAAAACACAATATCTTAACAACACTTTGAAACAACAGGAATTATTATGGCAATAAATGAAAATGGGATAAACACATATTTTTTAAAAAAAAACTTGAATTAAAACATAAAGCACAATTCCAGAATGTCTACAAAACATTTAAGTAAAACAAAATGATTCAAAAAGATTATGAGTAAGAGGAAAAGCAAAGATGTTCTAGAAATTGCAAACAAACAAGAAAAAGGCAGAGCAGCAGTGTTAGCATCAAAGTAGAACTCTCTCAAACATTCAAATACGATAGCAGTCTCTTGCCATTTAAATAATTCCAATGCATAATGAAGTTAAAATTCAATTATTTTTACAAAGTATGCAGACTCAAGTGTAAAAAAGGGGACAAAGCATGAACTGGGCCACTATAAACCCAATTCTGAATGTACCTGCAAACACACTAAATAAAATAAAGCAAATAAGAGACCATGTGAGATGAGATTAAAAATGTTAACAGGAAAAAAGTGTGAGGTTAAGCAATGATTGCTCTAAATTTGATAGACTATCCATATAAAAAGAAAAAGAGTAATCTCAATAAATGCCTAAAAATCATTTTTAAAAAACAGTATCTATCTTTGAGAGCAATGTTTCATAAAATAATAAGAGGGATATTTTCATAGCACGAACTAACTCCCCCTCCCCCGGAATTTCACACTGACGACAAATGACTGTTAGCCTCACAATCAATGGGAGGACATTCAGGAACATTCCCCTTAAATCATGAGAAAAACAAAATAGACTGCTATTACTACCCTTTCTGCACTCTCTTCCGAGGTGCTATCAGTGTCACTAGGCAGAAGAAGCTTAGATATTAGAATAAAAGCAAAATGATCAATATTTGCACATTATATAATTTTCTATGTAGGGGAAAAAAACAAGAAAATCAATTAAAAACCTGTTAGAAATAATCATCATCTCAGTGAAAGCTGGTGGTTTAAAAATAAATACACTGAAATCAATAGTTTTCCTAGATTTTCAACAATGATCAATTAGAAAATATGGCAGATTTAAAAAATTACATTCATGTAAGCAAAAAAGTAAAAGATACCTAAAAACTAACTTTAAAAACTATTCCTGATCTAAATGGAAAAAAAAAAAAACTACTACTTTATTAAACTATCTGATAGTTTAAAAAAATTAAGAAAAAGAAAAATAATATTTTGGGGGATAAGAACAATTTGGTTGCAGTAAACACTTTTAGAAGGTAATCGACAATGTCTATCAATGTGGCAAATAACTATACCCTTTTATTCAGCAAACCCAATTCCAGGGACTCTACAGAAATTCTACCATAAAATACAAAATTACTGTATGTAGAATGACTCAAGAATTTTGACCTGAGTAGTTGGGTACAGTTTCTAAAGTTAGCAAAGTTTATCAAATTGACAATATGTAGTGAAGCCTTAAAAGATGTTACCCTTGTTTTTCTATTCCTAGGAATTTATTCTTAGGAAATAAGCATGGTCATGCTCAGAGTTAGTTTCTGGGAAATTTACTGCAGTGGTGTTTATAATAATGAAAAAATGCAAACAACTTAAATGTTAAACAGAGGAATATTGGGAAGCACTTTAACACTGATGTAGAAGAATGTTCAATGATAATGAAGATATACATGATACACTGTAACATGAAAAAAATCACGTTACAGGACAGTAGTTTCTGAATGTATAATGTGTTTGAAATTTGGCAAAAAAAAAAAACAAAAACCCAGCATATGGCTATGATATGAATATGTCTAGAAAAAAAGACTAGAAAGATATAGACCAAGTGGTTGACAGTAGTTGTCTCTGGGTTATAGATATGATTCTTAATTTTCCTTCCAGCTATCTTTTCTGAATTTTCTCTAATAATTGTGTCTTACTTTCATAAAATAAAAATGTTTTAAATCCCTTTTTCTTTTGTACAAGGTCCCAAGGGAACTCAACTTGCCACCTTGACATGCTAAGAGTACTTTATGATTTTGGAAAAGTTTCTTTTCCTCTTTTCCTCTGGGGACTTCAGTTCCTCATCTATAAGCCAGAGCGCTGGTGATGGCCCAGGTCCTCTGAGCCCTTGTCACTTTCTGGGGCTTCTTTTAAACCACCACCATTCGCCCCAAGAGACCCTTTATGGTACTGCTCAGAGTCTGTTGCTGGTAAATTCATTCTGACCCCTGGACCCTAACCATACCAGTGCTGACCCAACTTCTAGCTGCCATCATCTGCATATTGCCTAAGGGCTTTCCCTGGTGGCCAGAGCTCTCTCCCCACCCCTGCATCTGTCTAAGTTCTGGGGACCTAAAGGAATCCCCAACCAGGAGCAGCCTTCAAGCTAATACCACCCAGGCTGGCATGTAGATACCCCAGCTTCCTCTCCTCATGGGTGGATCCCAGAATTCCCCACTGGGATGGACCTTCAGTTGCCCGCTGTGGCCAGGGGCTTGACCATGCACCTCTTACTGGCTTCCTCTCCTTCTCTGCCTCGATGCCCTGCCTGTGTATCTTGGGATCACCTTCCAAATAAACCACATGCTCTGGGATTCTTGTCTCAGATACTGCTTTTGAGCAACCCAAAGGAAGATAACTCACACTCTTCATCTCCTCTCCTCTCAAATCTCCAATCTCCACCACCTCAACTGTGGACCTTGTCTTTTAGTTTGTAGAGGAAATAGAAACAGTCAGGCATCCACAGGCATTCTCAGAAGAAACTTGAAAGGCTAATACATAAATGAAAATACACTCAGCGTCACTGATGATGGTGCTTGTGTGCTAAGTCGCTTCAGTTGTGTTGGACTCTTTTCAAACCCATGGACTTGGCCCGCCAGGCTCCTCTGTCCATGGGATTTCCCAGGCAAGAACACTGGAGTGGGTTGCCATTTCCTTCTCCAGGGGATCTTCCCCCGCAAAGGGATCAAACCACATGTCTCTTGTGTCTCCTGCATTGGCAGATGGGTTGTTCACCACCAGCGCCAGCCAGGAAGCTGGATGACCCAGGAAATACAAATTAAAACAACTGATAGACCATCTCATAAAACCAGTTTGAGGAGAGTGATCTGACAAGACCAAATGTTGTGGAGGAGGTGGGATAAACAGTACCTCTCATACATTCTGGGTGAGGGTGTTGGTACTCTCACCTTGGAGATTTGGCAAAACCCAGTAAAGTTGGAGATGTGTCTGTCCTGGGATCCTATGACCCTATGATCCAATCCTCCCACTTTTAGGAAAACACCTAGAGTAGCTCTGAAACGTGGGCTCGAGGATAATCACTCCAGCATTAATATAAACAGGAAGAAAAGAAGGAAGCAAACTCATTGCCTGTCAGTAGGGTACTGGATAAGGAAATTTAAAACCATTCTTATGCTATAACACCATGTTAAGGCAAATGAACTACATCTACTAATAGAAAGGTAAATGGATCTTAAAAGCACATGCTGAGTAAAAATAAGTTGTACACATTATGTACATACATTGTGACACTATTTCATGTAAATATAAGAAGTCCCCAGAACAGTGTAGTATATTATCTGTGATCATATACAGTGCAATGAGTTTTAAAACTTGGGGAGAGCTTGTTACCTTTAAATACAGTTAGTAACAGTGGTTGACCTTCTCTAGTTGCTCAGTGGTAAAGAATCTGCCTGCTAATGCCAGAGACACAGGAGACGCGGACTGGATCCCTGGATCAGGAAGATCCCCTGGAGAAGGAAACGGCAACCCACCCCAGTATTCTTGCCTGGAGAGTCTCATGGACTGAGGAGCCTGGCGGGCTACAGTCTATATGGGGTCACAGAGAGTCGGACAGGGCTGAACAGACTAAACAAAACAAGAAGTGACTGCGGTTACCTTTGGGGACTGGAATGAGGAAGTCTCCAGGTGTATCTACAACGTTTAATTTCTTCAAAATAATTTTATTCCATTTCTTTAAAAAGGGAGAGTAGATGAAGGGAGAGGAAGAGAGAGAGTGAGAAATAGAACAAACCAAAGCAAATACAGCAAAACAGTAACCTTTGCTAAACCTTGGTGGCAAATTCGTGCTATTTTGTAAAACTAAACTCTGTATTTTTCTGGATGGTTGTAATATCTTTAAATTAACAAAAAAATGATTGAGGTGACAGAAATGTTCTGTCTTGATTGTGATGGTAGTTACATGAATGGGGGCCTCGGTCAAGGCTCCTTGAACTGGACACCTAGAATGGGTGCATGTTCTCACATGTAAATTATACCTCAGCAAGTTGATCTTTAAAAGAAAGTGAGATGTTGACTGGCAGGTGTGAAGGTCTCCCACTTCTACATGGAAGTGTCCAGAGGGAAGAGTTGCCACAAACTCAGGGCAGCCTTGAGGGTCTGTCCCCCAAACTTTGGGACCTCGGGGCAAGTGGGACACCCGTTGTTTTGGGGGAGCAGTGGACCAAGCCGTCCTCACAGGGTCTAATCCGAGAGTTTTGGGGGCTGGGGAAGCTCTCTCCTGCCATGAGTTCATCACGTTCTCTGACATCTCAATGTTCTCACCATTTAATTTTAAGAAGCACCAACACATCAGAAAAGAAGTCTGCCCTGAAATCGCTGTTTGGATGAAGGTGACATTTGTAGGCCAGCAACGGAAGCTGGAGGAGCTGACGTGTTTGCCACTCACAGTCTTGTCTCATGGCCACCCTCCCAAACAGCGCACACACTTGGAGCGCGGGGGTGGGGGACACATTTGTCTGGTTGGAAAAATACAGCTCGGTAGACAGACTCTCCATGAGGCAAGAAAAGAAAGAGGAAGGAAGAGAGGACAGGCAGGCTGGCGAAAATATATCCCTGTGTGCCAGGTCCACTGTGCCATTTAATGTTCAAAATCCGTATCGTTACCCCCAATTGAGGGATGAGAAAACAAGCTCAGAAATGGGATGTGTTGTTTTGCCAAGGACACAAAGCTAAGTTGGATTTGACCCAATCTGTGTGATATCAAATTCCTTAGAATATGCCGACAACAAAGAGAAGGAACTCTGTTTCCTTCCTCTTACCTTTCCTTCTCTCCTTTTTCTTCCTCTACAAGGAAAGGGGTCCAGCGAGACTGGGGGATGTATGATTGAGCTCTGTGGGGGGCAGAGAAGGACAGAATAACTAATTGGATGGTGAAACTGAGGAAGACTGAAGAATCCTGGACAAGTCACCGGTTGCCGTGCTGGGGTCGGGCACAGAGGTAAGGAGCCTTCACAGGAAAAGCAGCTGCTGGCAGGAAATGGAGGGCTGGGATTGGCTTGAAATATCTCTGTCCTCCAATAAAGGAGTCCTGAGACAACTGAACTTCTCGTTATAGACTTATGGAAAGAAGGGTACGCTAGGGAGTTAGTGATCCTTCCAAAAATGAGCCTTATTGTGGTTAGACTTTCTTCTCAGAGTCTAGGATGACTTCTCAAAGGGGTCCAGGTGGAAAATTCCAACCCAAGGTGAGACAATACTTTGGTGAGATTCCTTCCACTTCCAACAGGCAGGGGAGAAAACCACACTCACATACCATTGCATTTCTAATAACATAATAATGGTGAATGTTTACAGTTGCCCAACAATGAGATAGAAAAAGAAATAACAAAAATGTGAAAACCCTGGGTAGTTGTTCCAGTTAAGTTCAATTAAACATGCCCGTAGGTAGAATAGATACAGTGGAAAATGTCTTGTCAGAATCCAATTTCCTTGATCAACATACTTGCCAGCAGACAAGGAGGTTATTATTTCATTTGTTGATAAAGATTGCAGTGTAGCGGAAAGGACAGAAAATTTCAAGTCAAGCAGATCTAAGCCACATTGGCTCTCTAGCCACAGACAAGTAAAACCCACTAAAACATGGGTATAATCATGTTTACTTCAATAGGCTGCTGGAGGATTAAATGAGATGATGCACAGGAAATAGTGATTTGAAAATGTACCCCCCAGTAGGCATAGGAAATCAAATAACTGAATTATTTGTAAGGTTTTCTTTAAAATTATCTGAAACATTCAAGGAAGATGGAATAGTCAACATGGGCTTACTAAACATCCCTTGCTGCCAACTGAATAGAATGAGCAAGAATACATTTTATCTTTTAAGCTTTTTGTTTCATATTGGAGTATAGCCAAATAACAACGTTGTGATATTTTCAGGTGGACAGCAAAGGGACTCAGCCATACATTGGCACGTATTCATTCTCTCCCAGGCTCCCCTCCCATCCAGGCTGCCACATAACATTGAGCAGAGTCCCCTGTCTATACAGTAGGAAAGAAGACATTTTAAATGACCAAGAATTAGCCAGGAATTCTGAAGCTAGGAATGGACTGCAACCCCCTGGGTTGAATTTTGAAAACTGTCTTCCTGAAAAAGAAAAAAATAGGACCGATTTGGAAACAGGAAAAATAGGACTTAAGAACAGATATGTTGATTACCCCTGCAATGATGAAAAGGTTGAATGGGTGACATTCAGAAGAACCTCATGATATCATCCAGTTTGGTGGGGTGGGGACCAGGAGAATGCACTGTCCAAGAAAGAGGCCAGGGAATGTCGGTCTAGAGCAGGCTTTTCAATCTCACATGATGAAAACATGGGACAAGAGAATTGTTTGCTTTTCTTGGTGGTGTGGAATGCTTAATAGCATCCTTGGTCTGTCCCAGGTTTGATCCCTGGTAGCTTAGTCGGTAAAGAATCTGCCTGCAGTGTAGGAGACCTGGGTTCAACCCCTGGGTCGGGAAGATCCCCTGGAAAGGAAATGGCAACCCACTCCAGTATCCTTGCCTGGAAAATCCTATGGACAGAGGAGCCTGGTGGGCTGCAGTCCATGGGATCGCAAAGAATCGGGCATGATTGAGCGACTAACACTTTGGTCTGTCCCTCCCAAACTGTGCCAACCAAAAGTATCCCTAGATTTTGCTGAATGTTTCCTGGGAGGAAGGGCCAATATCACTTCTAGGTGAGAATCACAAGTCTGGAAGACCACCCTCCTTACCCCAGAAAAGAGTGAGCTGGCCAAATGCAGACAAGCCTAGGATCCCTGCCTCTAGCTGAGAGGGAAGCAAAACTCTTTTAAGGGGACGAACATCAGGACAAACGGTCTGACAACAAATAGAGGTTTTGCAGAATGAAGAGAGAAAACAACACTTCCCGTGAGCAAGGCAGCCCAGGAAAGATGTGGAATGCAAAGGATAACCCACTTGGCCTCTGTCCCTCCCTATCAGTAGCGGGAGGAGCTGGGATCTTTAAAATTCAATCTCATAGGAACGGGGAAGAGCATGACTGGACCCATGGTCTGAAACTGATTGTTCTGATGGCCAAGACATGGTCTCCAAAGGTGGACTGTCTCTGAAACTGCTGGCACCATCTGAAACTAAAAGTGTCCCCCCTCCCCACTGTCCCTGACTGGATGTGTCCCTAACCGCGCCGAGTGACTCTCCTGCATAGCTTTAAGCTCTCCATGTGCTATATGGAGAAAGTCACAAAAGTTTCACTTGTAACTGCTGCCCAAGTCCCCAGCTCCTCCTTTGTCACCTTCTAGGCACCAGAAAAGCAGCCTTGAAATTCAAGATGTGATGGGTACAGAGAAAACCCAGGTAAACAGAGAAGGAAATATGGAAGACTTCAGCTATTCTGGATCTAGGCAAATGATAGACATGATAGAACTCTCCAGTTCAAAGATAAATAAGTTGAAATAACCACAGCAATAACAACAAAATAACATTAAAACTATAGAAATTTTCAAAACGTAGCAGGAAAGGAAAGGAAAGGATAGATCATGTTAAAAACAGACTCTGGTTTGAAAAAAGACATGGACTAGGAAACAGAAAAAAAAGAAGACCACAAATGTATCACAATCCCGAAGAAACTGAAAATAAGATGATAACAAAGTAAGATTAGAAGAACTGCAGAGCCAAGGTAAGACATTATGGATCAGAATAATACCACGATGCTGCTACTAAACAGATAAGAAACCATAAGGACAGAACTGACACAGCAGAAAAATAACTTGGGAATGTTAAAGATAGTCTACCTAAAAAAAAGAAAAGAAAACCATACAAAATGCAAAAGAAACACAGAGTTAGGAACAACTTAGAGAAGATAATTGTTATGGATGACAGACAATGGAGGTCAACATAAAGATGAGTCGCCTTAAAGAAGAGAACAAAACACATACATCATGAAAACAATCCATCATATAAAAAGGGAGAAGTGAATATGAAGACTGAAAGTGTATATGAAAATCTAGACATTCAAGATGTTCAACTTAAAGGATTTAAGAGGCAATTATATAAACACCCACCCAGGAATACCAAATTATTAGCAAGAGGAAGAATATCAGAATACTTCAATGTCTCCACACTAAGGGTTTTTTTTTTTTTTTCCATTTAATTTTATTAGTTGGAGGCTAATTACTTTACAATATTGTAGTGGTTTTTGTCATACACTGACATGAATCAGCCATGGATTTACATGTATTCCCCATCCCGATCCCCCCTCCCACCTCCCTCTCTACCTAATTCCTCTGGGTCGCCACACTAAGGTTTGACGTCCAAAGACCAAAGTAACATCTGCAAAGTTTTGAGGGAACACAAGTGTGACTTAAGAATGTTATACCCAACAAATACTTTATCCATACATACTCAAGGACTGTAAGATCCACCAACATTTCTCTTTAAACAGTTTTGGCAATAAAACCCAGACAGCCACGCCATGCATGCATATTCAGTTGTGTCCAACTCTTTGTGACACTATGGACCGAAGCCCACCAGGCTCCTCTGTCCATTGGATTTTCCAGGTAAGAATACTGGAGTGGGTTGCCATTTCCTCCTCTAGGGGATTTTCCCAACCCAGAGATCAAACCCATGGCTCCTGTGCCGTTTGCATTGGCAGGCAGATTCTTTACCACTGCGCCCTCTCAGATCATAACTAAATTGGGTTGGGGAGGAAATATCAATCCTCCAGAGAAAGCGGGAGGCCAGGAGAAGGACTGAACAGAAGTTGAAAGTAAAATGATTTTCTAGGATGTGCCAGGCAAATGCAAACTAAAAGAAACCACAATCAAGTCAACTTTTAAAGTTCTCACCAGATATAAAAAATTATAGCTATGTGAAGTGATGACTGTGTTAACTAACCTTATTGTAGTAGTAGTATTGCAATATACACATATATCAAGTGATTACATCATATGCCTTAAACTTGAAAAAAAGAAACCACAATCCATGTTATGAATATCAGAAAAGGTTGAATTGAAAACAAAAATTATTGAATGAAAAGAAAAGCATTGCCCATAACTATAAAGGCTAGAAAACATTAGAATATCTGTCATGACATTTTATGTTCCAGATAATGTAGCATCAAAATATATGAAGCAAAAATTATAGATACAAATACAATGTGGAATCAATAGAAATATAAGAGTTGGAAACTCCCCTCTTTTGATTTTTGACAGTTAAGTTGAATAAGTAAAGATATAAATGATCTTAATAATATGATTAATAAAATTGATTATGGACTTCCCCTGGTGGTGCAGTGGTTAAGAATCTACCTGCCCATGCTCGGGTTCAATCCCTGGTCTGGGAAGAGTCCACATACCATGAAGCAACTAAGCCGACCAGCCACAACTACCAAGCCCATGTGCTGCAAATATCGGAGCTCATGTGCCTATAGCCTGTACTCCACAACAAGAGAAGCCACTGCAATGAGAAGCCCGTTCACTGCAGCAGAGTAGCCCCCCGCTCACGGCAGCTAGAGAAAGCCCATACAAAGCAACGAAGAACCAGGGCAGCCAAAAATAAAATAAGCAAATTAAATTAAAAACTTAAAAAAATTGATCAAATATGAGTATATATGGTATATTTACACTCTGTACATGGGGTGCAGAGAATATTACTCTTCTTTGGGTGCCAATGCGATTATTTGTAAAAGTTTGCCATACGCTAAGCCACAAAGAAAACCTAAAAATTCTAAAAGTAGATATATCACAGGTCATCAACACTGGCCTTGATGCAATAAAAGTGTACAGTAATAGTAAAGGCAAAAGAAAACAGAAATTGAGACATTTTCTATCTTCAACCACTTTTGCCTCAAAGAAGAAATCAATGCAAACAGCTCAAGCCATAATGAGAAGAAAATTCATAGGCTTAAACAGTTACATTTCAAACAAATGTTAACTGATACGCCCTCAGATTTCAACAGTCAATGGCCACAAAGTAATTTTAAGACCCAAATTATTATGACTCTCAGCCTTCCATCCCACTAATCAGAGTCCATCATTCTGCCACATTCCCCATGAAAGCATTCCTGGGTACCCCACAACTTAGCTCAGGAAAACAACTCATTACAAAACTGTAAATAATAACAATAGCTAAATAACAATAATAATAGCAATAGCAAATATTTGTCAAGGATTTGCTGGGGACATTGCCATCAAATAGGTACCATTTTTAAGGTACCATTTTTATCCTTATGTTAAAAATGAGGAAGCTGAGGCTCAGAGAGGCAAGGTTACCTGCTCACAGTCACATGGCTTGTGAATAACAGAGCTAGGATGGAAATTCAGGTAGTCCCATTCCAAAGCCCATGTGTTTAGATACATCAGGGGCTGCTATTTCCTGTCAGCATACTCACATATACAAGTAAAAACTAGTCAGAAAATACTATGGAATAAAAGACTCACTTCTCAATAGTAACAAAAACAAGAAAATACTTAGGAATGAACATAACTGGAAACAGGCAGAATCTTTAATGCAGAAGAAAAGAAAACACACATAGGTACATAAAATATAAAAAAGATTTGCATGAATAATAATAGATACCTTTTTCTAAGTAGAACCTAACATCAAAATATATAAATTCTTCCCCAAATCATATAAAATTCAACACAATCCAAATTAAAAACTCAAAAATACCCTTTGTGATCTTAACATGATAATTCTAAGTTTTGCCAAGAAAAATAAATGTACAGAGCTGTGAAAATCCTTTAAAAGAAAAAAACAATAAAGGGGAATTTTCCTTACCAGGTATTAAAATGTACTATAAAACTACAGTAATCAATAATGAGATAGGTTGCCTAAGGCGATAGACAAATCAGTGAAACAGAATGGAGAATCCAATTTGGAGCCAAAAATATATTGAAGTTTAATTTATAATAATGGCAGCGTTTTAAGTGAGTGAGAAGATTATGGTTTATACAGTAAACAGATGGTGGGATAATTGGTTGCCTCTTTGGGGGGTAAAAACCCAGCTACCCTCCTAATACCAAAATATATTCCAGAGATCAATGGTTTACATATTTTTAAATAATTAAAATGCTAGGAAAATACACCAAAATTGAGGAATAGGACACCCTAAAAAAGGTTAATTTTATCATATAACATTTTAAAATGGTAATGAGCACCATAAACAAAATCAAAAGACAAACTGTAGTATATACACAGAAGAGCCGAGGTCTCTACTGTACAAAGAAGTCTTTCATATCAATAAGAAAATAGCTGAACTTCATAGAAAATGAGCAAAATAAATGAGTAAGCCTTTCAAGTAAGAAATAACATAAAAAGATACTCAGCCTCACTGATGATTAAAGAATGCAAATTACTACATTGACAGCTCTTTGAAACTCTACGATTGGCAAAATTTAGTAACTGAAAATACTAAGGGGGGTGCAGTAAAAGGACGGAGGCACTAGTCAGTGGCCAAGGGCATGGCGGGGAGGGTGGTCGTGCTAAGGTCCTGGGGCCTGTGGGCCGGATGACCGAGGAAGCTGAGTGGTAAGGCAGGCTTGCGGGTTAGCCTGGAGACATGAGCTGGCAGTCACAGCAGCCAAAGCTGCAGGATGACAACGGGGATGCTGAGCTGGTGGGCAAAGAAGACAGAAGGCAAGGTTGGGAGGTAGGTGACATTAAGCAAATAAGCCAGTCAATTAAAGAAATAAAGAAAAATGTTGAGGATAACAACAGCCAAGATTTTCACTGCCTAAGAAGATATTTACAAACATAAAAGGGGAAGCCTGTAAAGAACCTTGAGATGTTGGATTGGAATTAGAGGTATGGATATAAACTCATGGTTCTGTAACATACATAGAAATACATTAGAAATAATTTATAAATGACTATATGTGTATATAGTTACACAAAGGTAAACGGATCCAAAGATAGATGATACATACACAGATAGGTAGAGATAGGTCAGTTCAGTTCAGTTCAATTGCTCAGTCCTGTCTGACTCCTTGTGACCCCATGGACTGCAGCATGCCAGGCTTCCCTGTTCATCACCAACTCCAAGATAACCAAGCAATAGATAGACAGAAGCAATGACATACTAACAGCAATAAGCACACTGAGCATGCATATCTTGGTTTTTAAGTATTATTACCATCCTCCACTAAAATGAATAAAAACTAATCAAATAAATGGCTGATTCCAAGGCTGAGGGCGGGAAAATACAAGAGGAGAAGATGAACCTAGAGATTCTCATTGTGCCAAGAAATAAGGAAATGATCAGTGAAACATGGAGGCATGTCAAAAAGGCCACAGGAGATACTTTGTCCTTGAAGGGGCTCCTCCTGGACACGATGAGCATGAAAATAAACAATGATAGAAATTTATTATAAAATAAGAATCCATGAACTCTTGGTGATACAAATAAAAAGAAGGGGAAAAGTTTTTCCTTACAATAGAAAGCCAACTAATACATGTAGATGGAGTGATGGGAATAGAAAATCTCCATTTGGCAACAGGCACAGAGGTGGTCGATCCATCAGGAATAATCCATGGAGATTTGACAAGGAACAGGATATTGACATAATCTCAGAGAGCCTACCCACAACATACAGATCCATTACAAAAGGGGATTGTGAGTTTAGGTAGAGAAAGCTGGCAAGCGCCAATGTGACCAGGGGACCAAGTTTAACAACTCCAGGTGGGATGAAGCACTGCCACGTGCCTCCTGATATGGGGCACTGATTTTTTTTTTTTTTTTTTTGCCACACCACTCAGCTTGTGGGATCTTAGTTACCCAATCAGGGATCAAACCCACGTCCCCTGCTTTGGAAGCACGGAATCTTAACCACTGGGCCACCAGGGGAGCCCCATGGTGCACTCATTGACCACAGCGTAATTTCTGTGGTCCTTCTGCCCAGGAAGCATGGCCTGAACATGGAATGAAGGGAGTTTAGGCAGCTTTGGATTGAGGGTCATCCTACAGAATGTTAAGACTCGTACCCCTTAGCACTGTTGAGAACTCAAAAGACAGGGGGACATGGAGGAACTGCTCTAGATTGGAGGAAACTCAAGGTGCCTAAGAACTGAATGCAATACATATTCTTAGAGAACATCCTGGACAAGAAGAGAAAAGGCACAAAGTCGGCACAACTGATTCTGTGGATCGGATGGTGGTGCCTGTAGCAATGTTGTTGATTTGGAGGGTTGCATGGGGGTTGTGTAGCAGAATGAAGTTGGTTTGGGGAAATATGCACTGCAAGTGTTTAGAGATGAGGGATGTTATGTCTGCTGCTTGCCCTCCAAGGATTCAGAGAAAGAATCATGGAGAAAGAGACCACAGATGTGATAAAAATGTTAATTTGAGAATCTGGGTGAGGGGGTCTATGGGAGTTCTTTGGAGTTCTCTAGCAAGTTTTCTATTAGCTTGAAAATTCGAAGTATATTATTTTTTTAAATACTCAGTGATGGAACAGAAAAACAGATTCTCTGGTGATAGGATTATAAGTTGGTACAACCAAAAAAAAAAAAAAAGTTGGTACAACCTAGAGAAAGGGAAATTTGGCAATACCTATCAAAATAAACCTGTCTCTGAGTCTAAAAAAATGCATAAAGAAGTAAGCAAAAATATATATGTTACAAGGATATTCAGTGCAGAATAGATATAAGCTTAAAACGTTGGAAGCAGCCCAAGTTCAAGTACCAGTAGTGGTTATTGAAAGTTAATCACATCCACACAATGTAATTCTCAGCTACCCTGTAACAAAGAAATATCCATCGATGGACAAACACCAAAAGGTGTTTATGACGTAGTTTTGAAAAAAGTTCGCTTAGTCATTCATTCGGTTATTAGCTCAGCAAATATTTGTTGAATCCTATTATGTACAATTTATTTGGCTAGGGTTTAGATTTATAAAGATTGGTAAAGCATAGAATGGCTACCCACTCCAGTATTCTTGGGCTTCCCTTGTGGCTCAGCTGGTAAAGAATCCACCTGCAAAGCGGGAGACCTGGGCTCCATCCCCGGGTTGGGAAGATCCCCTGGAGAAGGGAAGGTTAGCCACTCCAGTATCCTGGCCTGGAGAATTCCATAGACTATATGGTCCATGGGGTCACAAAGAGTCGGACACGACTGAATCACTTTCACTTTCACTAAAACATAGATATCTTCCCCCTCTAAACCCAAAATTCCAGTTAAGGAGACAGACATATAGGCAAATAACACTTGTGGTATCTTAGGTGAAAAGCACAAGTTATAGAACAATTTTCATAGAACACTATTTGGAAAAAAAAGAATTAAATGAGTGGTAATGTGAGGAAGCACACACGCGATGACAAAAGGCACCCATGATGCATTCTGCCCCGTTATCAGTGATTCTCTGGGGAACAGGTTACAATGGGGGAAATTTCACTTTCTGCAGTGTTTGGAATTTTTTACAATGAGCATGTAATCCTTGTATAACTGAAGGGGAAAAAAGCAATACAAATATCTATGACTCAGAACAGATAAACAACGTAATGTTACCTGAACACAAAACAAGAAAAACACTGGTCTTGTCTCTAAAATCGAGATGTAGCTTCGCCCCAGGAAAGATTGACCTAAATTTTTATTAATTGCAGTTGTGGGCTTGAGGGCTTTGCCATGTCTGCAATTTCTAAAGTAAACAAACATTTTGTTCTCGAGATAATCTCGAAATGTTTATATTTGGTCTTCCTAAGAATGGACGGTTTGTGACTCCCAGGGGTTGAAGGGAGGAAGGGGCAGGCCCAACACAGTGACCAGGTTTGCCTGTTGAAGAGGCTGCCCCCAGGAGCCCCCATTTTAGCCAGAGGGGTACACTTGTCAGAAGCATCTCTCCACACTGAAAAATCATGGGGTCCAAGCTCTTCCCAGCTCACCTCTAATTCCATTAATGACGGGATCTTAATGGAGAGGGCTGGTTTGGATGTTAAAAAAAAAAAAAATTGTCTTTCTCTTTACTCACCTCTTACTGAAATTCACCGTTTCCTTCCCTTGTGAAGACCAATGACAGACCACAGTGTTTGCAGTGCCTGTGAGTGTTTGTCACCAAGAGAAATCACAGATATTTTCATATCACATTGCTGTTGCTGCTGCTATCTTGAAAGGTGACTTATGCTCATCACTGCTTCAAAATTATGGTACTAATTAGACCCGTCCCTAGCTCTTGGTATTTAGTTCATTAATAAAGAAACAAATTTATTACTATATCAAAATGTCTTCTTTTAATATTTTGATAACTGCAGTTCAAAATAATTAGAATCCTTTGTAATCTAATGTATCTTATGCATTCAAAAGATTTGCTCAGTGAAGAGATCCATGGCTCAGAAAGGAGAAGAATCTTTGATCTCAAGGATTACAAGGGGCTGAAAATCCCAGGAGACCTTCCAGATCACCCCCAAATCCTCCTGCTGTGGACTGAATGCTTGTATCCCCCCAGATGCATATGTTGAAGCCTAATCTCCAGTGTGATGGTGTTTGGAAGTGGGACCTTTGGGAGGTGATTAGCTTTGGAGGAGGTCATGGGGTAGAACCCCAAGATGGGATTGGGGCACTTATAAGCGGATGAAGAGCTCAGAGTTCTCAGCAGACATTGACTCTGAGTGCCGGCGCCTCCAGAACTGTGAGAAGTAAATGTTTATTGTTTAAGCCACCCAGTTTAAATTCCCTGTTCCTGTGAAATTTAATTCTAATCAGGGGCAACAGACAATGAGCAAATAAGTTAAGTACATAGGCAGTGATAAGTACCATGGGGGGAAAACAGGGTAGGGCAAGGGAATCAGAAATGTGAAGGTGAAGAGGGGGGTGTGCTTTGAAATCTATCATCAAGGAAGTTCTTTGGGGCAAAGACCTGAAGTCAATGAGAAAACAAGCCATGTAGATATCTGGGGGGAGGAACAGTGTCCCAGGCAAAGGAGACAGCATGTGCAAAGGCTCAGAAGTTTGAGAGAACATGTAACAGTTGAAAACTGCAGGGAGGTTGATACAGCTGGAGCAAAAGAGATAGGGCCAAGTGGTGAGAAATGAGGGTGGAGAAGTACTCAGGGACCAGGCCAGGAAAAGCCCTGTGCTTCAGGCTATTAAATATGGGCTCTGTGCTGAGGGAATTCCGGAAGGAATTACCCATCAGACTGTGTGTGGAGGGCAAGGCTGTGGGGCAGGCAGAAGGCAGTCTGGTGCTGGGGCTGTTACAATTGTTCGATGATGATGACGACTAAGTTACGGGCAGAGCTATCTGAGGCCAGATGGTGTGTATTCGTTTCCTGTCGCTGCTGTAACAAAATGCCACAAACTCAGCGGTGTAAGGCAGCAGACGTTCATTCTCTCCCAGGTCTGGAGGCCAGACATCTGAAACCAGGATGTCAGCAAGGGGACACTTCTTCTGGAGGTTCTAGGACAGAATCTGATCCTTGCCTTTTCTGGCTTTAGGGGGCTGCCCGCATTCCTTGACTTGCGCTGTACCCTTCCGAGCTTGCCTCCGTGGTCACACTGTCATCTCTGGGCCACATCTCCCTCTGCCTCTATTACAAAGACAGCCAGATAATCCAGTGTAGTCTTCCAGTCTCAAAATCCTTAATCACAAATGCAAAGACCATTTCCCACTGTTAGGTAACAAAAGGTTCCAGGGGTTAGGACCTCACATATCTGGGGGCTGTCATTCAGCCTGCCATGAAGGTAAAAGGTAAGTCACCCAGACCTGGAGAATTACGGCAGCCAGGCTCCTCCCACAAGGCCACGGATGACCCCCTCGTTCCTAAACCTGACTCACTAGACCCGTTGCATCATGTTTCTCCTACTTGTCCTCCGACCTCAGTGGCCACTCCTGTCTGCCTCTTCCGTGATCCTTCTCTTCTCCCCACAACCCCGAGGCTTAGCCCCTGGTGACCATCCAGGCCATGGCTTTATATCCCCTCATGCCAGCAACTCCAGCCTAGGCCTCACTCCCCAACTCAAGCTCCACAAACCCAGCTCACTCTCAGCATCTCCACTTGAATGTCTAGGAGGTCTTTCAACCCCCAGATGTCCAAACTGGTCTCCTGGTCGTCTCCCAACCCCGCTCCACCCACACCCTTACTCAAGTGTCGGCAACTCTGTACTTCAATTGCTCATGCCAAAACCTGGGGGTCACTCCAGACTCCTCTTTTCCTCTCACGTTCCACTCCAATTCATTAGGAAGTCTTGTTGGCTTAATCTTCCAAGATTCCCAATTCCTCTTATCCACCTCTATTTTTTCCATAGTACTTTCCATCTTCTAACACATTTCATTTGCTTCTTTTTTATTTTTATGGTTTAGTCGGTCTCCCTGAGATGGAATGTAGAAAGTTTTGTCTATTTGGTTTGCTGATTTCTCCTTTGAGCCTAGAACAGCGCCTGGCACATAGTAGGTGCTCAATAATTGTTTGTTGAATGAATGAGACAGTGAATCCCTGGCTGTGAGGTGGAGGGAAGGGCAAGTTCAGGTGACTCCAACCAGGCCTCATCCTGGAACCATGTGACAGTTAAAGCAAACATTGGTGACAGAGGCTTTCAGCAACAGTTGAGTCCAAGTTAATGGGCCTCTACCCATTTTCCTGGTTGACTCATTAGTTCTTTTTCTGCCTTGAAGACACAGAGGTCTGCTGGCAGAGATGCCTTCACTGATGAGAGGGCCTGGGATCTGGATCAGCTACCCACTGGCAGGGAAGTCTGGCCTCAGCAGCTAAAGGTAGAACCAAGAGATGCAGGGTGTTGGCTTTATCCCACACCTCTCTGCTGTGGAAGGTGTCAAGGTCTCCACTGACTTCACCGCAGCCCCAGCATAACCCCCACCCCCAGGTTCCTTGGAGAGGTGATGCGTGCACACAGGCCAGGCTGGAAGTGCCCGGCCCACCCTCTTACCTAACCTGCTGGCCCAAGATCATTGCTGGGGGAACATTGGTTAGAAGCTGGGCTCACAGGCAGGAGGGCAGGATCAGGTCTGCCCCTTTTCTGCCCCTCCACGCTGGGTGGCTGGAGTGGAAGGCATGCAAGGCTGAGATGAGTGTACACAATGGATACCCTCCCTCCACCACTATCAGCTTCACCCCATCTAAGCCCGCCATCAGCTGGTCCCACTCATTCTCCCCGAAGCCACTAGAAGGCGCTATTCAAACCACAACTACAAATCAGATTTGGACACTCCCCAGTTTAAAGCCTTTTGTGGGCACTCCCTCAGGCTAAAGACCAGAAGCCCTAGGAAAGGCTCCCGGCTCTACTTGCTCTGGCCCCAGCCGGTCTCTCAAGCCTTTTCTCTCACCACGCTCCCCCTCGATCACTCTACTGCAGCTGCTCCAGCTTTGTTCAGCTTCCCAGCACACCCCACTCCTTCCCGGCATAGGGCTTTTTCGAACATCGGACTTTTTGTTCCTTCGGCCTGGGATGCTTGTCCCCGTTGTTGCCTAGCTACCACTGACTCATCTTTCATAGCTCAGCTCAAAGTCATTTCCTCTGGGAAGCCTGCTTTGACTCTATAACAATATGATGATAAATGAGGATGATGATTTTTTTTTTTTAAAGTAGACTTTTAGCTCTTACCATGTATTCAGAACATTCTAAGGACATTGCAAGTCTTATGCAAGTAAACCTCACAACAAACCGATGAGGCAGGCACCTTAGTCATCTTCATGTTCCGGGTGGAACCTGAAACACTGAAAGGTTCATCAATTTGCTCACGGTCACACTGGAGTTCAGCTCAAGAGTCCTCCCTCCCTGGACCAAACCCTCTATTATACACATTCAGCACCACTCTCCTCACCTTCAGAGCATTAATCATCACCCCCACAGCTAACCTTTACTGGGTATTTAGTATTGGGTTAGCCAAAAAGTTCGTTCGGGTTTTTCTGTAAGATGGTACAGAAAAGTTAGAATGAACATTTTGGCCAACCCCAACACACTCCATTCACCATTACAGGCATCTTGTGAGCATTACCACGTTGTCAATTAACATTTGTTTGTAGGATCTTGGCTGTCTGACAGTTCAAGTTGCTCACATTCTTACTCATGCTCTGTTTCATTTATACCCACAACAGAATATTGGTTAAGGACAGGAAGCCTGGGGACTCTGAATTTGAGACACAAGTGAATGAGCATTGTTGCCTTGATAATAAGTCACTTGTGTGCCTCGTGGTAACTCCCATTGGTTGCATCTGATCACACTCCTTATAAAGCACATCTGTAGGCTTCAGGCCCCTCAAAAACCAACCACCAAGAGGGAAAATTCAGGGATGAGTACAACTGACTTGAATTTTCACTTATTGGAGGCAAAAAAGGAACCCACAATGTGTTCCTTGAGAAGGTCTCACCAACACCAGCCCAAAGCCGTCTCTCCTATTTAGTCAATTTGAAACAAAAACCTCAAAATGAACTAGTAAGCTGGTGGCTTTCATTTTAGCCACAAAACGCAAAGCTCCCTAACATCAGGCTATGGAAGCCATTTCTCTCTGCGTCGATGATGAACACATGATTAAATGTCAGTCTACATTTTAATATGCATTTGTTCCCCCAAATCAAATATAGTACATCATTGAAAGATGTATTTGTGAGCAAACTGTGTAGTTTGTTACATAATTAATCCAAAAGAAATCAATTTTGTGTATATCTTTTTAAAGGAGCAAGATAAGAAATGTCTCTCTATATAACAACTGTATTAAATGTGAACTTTGTAATACAATCCTTAATAGTATGCTGATTTAAATAATTAACTACTTTTTAACATCAGCTTCCCTGGTGGCTCAAATGATAAAGAATCCGCCTGCAATGCAGGAGACCTGGGTTCAATCCCTGGGTCAGGAAGATCCCCTAGAGAAGAGAGTGGCTATCCACTCCAGTATTCTTGCTTGGAGAATCCCGTGGACAGAGGAGCCTGGTGGGCTTCAGTCCACAGAGTTGCAAAGAGTCAGACATGACTGAAGCGACTTAGCAAGCAAGCATATAAAAATAAATGAAATAGAGGGTTGGAGAGATTATTTTGGCCATGAATGGGGAATGCTGATAGGTACTCCCTCAAGGCTCAGTCACAGAGAAGGACCCTACAGAGGGGTTGTGACGGTCACTTGGGCTAGAAGTGAGGACACATGCCAGGTCTCCTACCCACCACCCCAGCTCATTTCTGATCTATCCTAGTACCCCTCCAACCTCTCGCCTGGAGGGTCTCTTTCACCTACTACTCACCTGCTACCACTCTCCACCTTCACTTGCATCTCTCACATCCCTACTGGCTTGTCTTTGGTCTTATGTTTCCCTCACCTTCTCCAGGAAGGCCTCCACCTTCCTGTCATCAGAATTCATCCCCAACTGGAGGAAGCCTGGCCGGCTACAGTCTATGAGGTCGCAAGAGTTGGACATGACTGAACATCTGGGCATGCATGCTACTGAAGAGAACTTGGGCAAATCACTTCACTCTTGGAGGCCCCAGTGTTCTTATCACCTGGGAGAAATCTTCTCCATACCCCTCATCCCCAGCCTAGAGAGAGTCTCCAAAGACCCAGAAGCCGGCCTTCATAGGTGTCCCTTTCCTCCACCAAATACACCTGGGTCTGTCCTTGACGCTCACCTTCTGACCTTGGTCTCCCCAGACCAAGCCGCCAGCATCTCTCACCTGGCTCCCTGCCGCCAGCCTGGCCCCCCTCCAGTCTACTCTGGGGCAGAGGGCTCTTGTATGGCATATGTCACTTCGTGTCTCTTTTCTGCTCTGGCCCCTCTGACAGCAGCCCCGCTTTTCCTTGCCCAGGGCTGAAATGCGCTCGGGTTCTGGTCCTGCTGACCTGGCCCAGACCTAGTTGCCACTCCCTCCACAGCCTCACTTTCCCACCCCACAAGACAGGAAGCTAAGCCTCTTCTGGGCTCCACAAACAATAAGCTTTTTCTCACCTCTGAACCTTAGCACACACCTGGACCACTCTTCCTCTCCATCTTCAAACAGCTGGCTCCTTCCACCCCCTCCTTCAGTTCTCAGCCTGCAACCTCCATGCCTCAGGGAGGCCTGCCCTGGCCGCCCCATCGGAAGAAGACTGCCTCCTTGACGCCTGAACCTCGGCAACACTGGTCACCTTCATTGTATGGGTCACAGTCGTGAGTCATTCATTTGCTTGCTGGTTTATTGTCTGTGCCACCCACAAGGCTTTGGCTTGTTCACTGTTGTTTCCCCAGTGTCTGAGACAGTGCCTAGCACATAACAGGTGCTCAAGAAATATTTGTTGAATGAACAAATGAACAAGCAGCTAATAGTGACCGCGTGTAGTACCCAGTGAAGGCCTCGATGGATGTAAAGGGAGGTTTGTGCTTTTTTCTTTTTCAAATAATTAGCAATATTTTAATTTTTAAATTTATTTTATTCAACTATAGTTGATTTACAATATTGTGTTAGTTTCAGGCGTACAGGTTTAGATTCTTTTCTATTCTAGGTTATTATAGGGCATTAAATATAGTTCCTGTGCTATACAGTAAATCCTTGTTGCTGATCTGCTTTATGTACAATAATTAATCCCATACTTCTCTCCCTTTCCCCTTTGGTAACCATAACTGTTTTCTATGTCTATGAGCCTGTTTCTGTTTCATAAATAAGTTGATTTGTGTTCTTTTTTTTTTTAGATTTCACATATAAGTGATATCATATAGTATTTGTCTTTCTCTACCTGAATTACTACACTTAGTATGATGATCCCCATGTCCATGCATGTTGCTTCAGATGGCAATATTTCCTTTTATGGCTGGGTAATACCACTATATATATATATGTATATATATATATGCCACATCTTTTTATCCACTCATCTGCTGATGGACATTTAGGTGGTCTCCACGTCATGGCTATTGTAAATGGTGCTGCTGTGAACATTGATTGGTGTACACATATCTTTTTTCAATTAGAGTTTACATCTTTTTGGGATATATGCCCAGGATTGCGATTGCTGGATCATATGGTAAGAAACCTCCAGACTGTTTTCCACAATGGTTGCACCAATTACATTCCCACCAACAGTGTAGCAGGGTTCAGTTCAGTTCAGTTCAATCACTCAGTCGTGTCCGACTCTTTGCGACCCCATGAACTGCAGCACATCAGGCCTCTCTGTCCATCACCAACTCCTGGAGTTTACCGAAACTCATGTCCATATCGAATCAGTGATGCCATTCAACCATCTCATCCTCTGTCGTCCCCTTCTCCTCCTGCCCTCAATCCCTTCCAGCATCAGGGTCTTTTCTAATAGGGAAAGTGAAAGTCGCTCAGTTGTGTCTGACTCTGCCACCCCATGGACCATACAGTCCATGGAATTCTCCAGGCCAGAATACAGGTGTGGGTAGCCTATCCCTTCTCCAAGGGATCTTCCTGGGGAGGTTATTTATAAATAATTCAAAACAGACAATAGCTATTCACCATGAGAGAGGTCCTCTGCAGCTTGGCCTCTGTCCAATCCCAGGCCCTGACTCTACAGACCCTTCCTCATCCTCTCCCGTGGTTCATCCCAGGATAAACACATTCCATTCCACCCAGCCATGCTGGTCAAGGACTGGTCAAACCACAGGCAAAGCATGTTTTTAAGACAGTATATGGACAGAGGAGCCAGGTGGGCTACAGTCCATGGAGTTGCAAAGGGTCAGACACACACACATACACACACACACGACAAATCCCCACCTTGACTTCAGGTGGGAATGTGATTATTTCTGTGATACAGACTTAACACCCCCTGAAATGTCACTGTGCTGAAGACTTGCCTCAGTCTGAGACTGGGAGTCTGAGACTCCCAGTGGCCTCAATTTGTAAAATGGAGATAATTCCACCCCTCTTACAGTGTTGGGAGGCTAAGACGCCCACATATATGAAGAGGTCCCTGCGGCTGCCTGAGGCATGGCAGCTCTCCGGGCCCACACTAGTCCCTCTCCAGTCCCTCCCCATCTTGTCCCCATTGGCAATCCTTGAGTCAGGAGAATTCTGAAATGCAGACTGCGTCTCTCAGTATTCTGAACTGATTACCAAGTTTCTGTGGGTGTCTGGCTACCTCTAGGGACCATCAAGTGTCTTAATTAATTATCATCTGAAAGGGATTGATGTTCTGTTTCAAAAAAGGTTTAAATAAAAAGGCATGAGGTAGCCCAGACTATTTTAAAGAATATTAATTTTTGATAAACATTATTTGTAGAAAATTGAGACTAACAATCAAATATAAACTTAAGGTTGGGGTCACTGTGATTATTTTGACCCTAAGTTCCATTCTCTCTCACGCTTATTAAGAAGAAGCTATAGATCTAGCAGAAGGAAGAGCAGGTTCTAGTCTGAACTCTGTCACAGCTTTGCTGTGTGACTTCAGGTGAGTCACTGTCCCTCTCTGAGCCTCAGTTTCATCACCGGTTAGAGTCTGCAGTAGGTGGTCCCCCAGGTGCCCTAGAACTGACACTCTCTGGAAGAGATGAACAGTACCGGAACCAGGATCATCTCAGAGTGTTTCAAAACTACCCCATCTTGAAGGAGAGTCTGGGGGAGAATGAATACATGCACATGTATGACTGAATCTCTTTGCTATCCACCTGAAACTATCCCAACATTGCTAATCAGCTCTACTCCAATATAAAATAAAAGGCTTAAAAAAGAAATACCCCATTCAGGGCTCACTGCCAAGGTTCAATGGGTCCAGGACGGGGTCCAGAGTCTACACTCTAATAAAGCTCAGACTAAACCTCTCTTCAGGGTTCTTTGGACCACACTCTGAAAAAAGCTGGCTGTAACTCGTGGTACATCCAGGGAGGACCCTTCAGAGAGGATTTGGATTTGAATGATAACCATTTTTATTAGCTTCCTATATGCTAAAAGGGTGTGTGAAATTATATTCAAGTGGATTCACCCAGTTCTTGATTTTCCTTTTCATCAAAGTTCATGTGGTTAATTCTGGGGTGTAAAACATAAAATCTTCTAATTATCTCCTAATGAGTTCACCACAGTGACTCCCCCAAAATAAGCCATAATTCTTGTCCACAGAAACTGAAGATGACACATAGATAAGCTC
The DNA here is from genome assembly GCF_019320065.1 of Cervus canadensis. NCBI lineage: Eukaryota > Metazoa > Chordata > Mammalia > Artiodactyla > Cervidae > Cervus > Cervus canadensis. The sequence goes on along the minus strand of NC_057395.1, from coordinate 70,888,157 downwards.
TCTGAAGAGAATACTCATACATTTATTTCCTGAACACACAGAGGAGAAGCTTGACTCTGAAACCCTGGGAAGTAATCTGTCTACCCACCCATCTACACACCTACCCACCCATCTATCTATTCATTCACCCATCCATTTATCCATCCATCCATCCAAGAAATGCTTACGGAGGACCTACTATGTCCCAGGCATTGGGGATACAGACGGTAAGCAATACAACTTTGTCTCTACCTGGATATACAGGCATTAATTAAGTAAACAAACTAAATAATTACAAACTGTGAAAAATGCTATGAAGGAATCAAATAGGTCTCTGAAACAGAGACTAGCAGGATAGGAGAAGCAGCAGCCTACCTTGAACGAGTAATCAAGGAAGACCCTTCTCTGGGAGGTGACATTAAAGCTAACACCTGAAGGATGAGAAGGCACGTGGGAGAAGTCTTTCAGACAGAAAAAAAAAAAAAATCAGTCAATGCAAAGACCGTGGGCATGAGCTGCTTGGGAACCTGAAATATTCCTCAGTGCAGCTCCCTTCCCAAGTGGTCAAACGATCTTCTAGCTGCGTTGTTGCTGCTGTTTAGTTACTATGTGTGTGTGCTAGTCACTCCAGTCGTGTCTGACTCTTTGCAACCCTGTGGACTGTGGCCCACGAGGTTCCTGTCTATGGGATTCTCCAGGCAAGAATAATGGAGTGGTATCCTCCTCCAGGGGATCTTTCTGACCCAGGAACTGAATCCACATCTCTTACATCCCTTGTATTGGCAAGCGTGTTCTTCACCACTAGTGCCATCAGAGTTCGTCCCCAACTGGAGGGAGCCTGGCCGGCTACAGTCTATGAGGTCGCAAGAGTCAGACACGACTGAACGTCTGGGCATGCGTGCTACTGAAGAGAACTTGGGCAAATCACTTCACTCTTGGAGGCCCCAGTGTTCTTATCACCTGGGAGAAAACCTCTCCATACTCCTCGCCCCCAGCCTAGAGAGAGTCTCCAAAGACCCAGAAGCCGGCCTTCACAGGTGTCGCTTTCCTCCACCCAATACACCCGGGTCTGTCCTTGACGCTCACCTTCTGACCTTCGTCTCCCCAGACCAAGCCGCCAGCATGGGAAGCCCATATGTGAATATTACTCAGCCTTAAAAAGGAATGGAATTCTGACTCTTGCTACACACGGACAAACCTGGAGAACATTATGCTAAGTGAAATAAACCAGCCAAAAAAGACAAATGCTCTATGTCTTTGTCATGTAAAGACAAAACCTTTACATGAGGTACCTGAAGTAGTCAAATTCACAGAGACGGAGTAGGATGGTGGTTGCTACAGCTAGGAGGAGGGGGGAGTGGGGAATTGTTGTTTAACAAGTAGTTTCAGTTTTGCAGGATGAAAAGAGTTCTGAAGATTGGTTGCACAACAGTGTGAATGTACTTAACTCTTTTGAAATGTACAGTTAAAATGGTTAAGGTGGTAAATTTCATGCTGTGTGTATTTTATCACAATTTAAAAAAACAAAAAATAAAGAATGGTTTTACGTAGAGGCAGGGGTGTGGACTGTTTGACCCAGCATTTTCACAATCAAATGAAAGCACAAGAGCCTACAGTCCCAGAGCCAGACGTGCCTTTTATTCACAACAGCAATGAGAAGAGGGTTCATTAGATACCTAATGATTGATTTTTAAATTCTTATTGAAAGGCCTGATAATCTATATTCAGAATCAGCTTGCCCTGCAATTAACTAAAAACCACTTATGACAGGAATTCGTACATAATCGCTATCAGTGGAGTCAACTTGTAAGAATATTCCAAGCATTTAATTGACTTTTAAAAGAATAGCTACAGCAAGCTAATTAAATATCAAGTCAGGGAATGTGTTAATTGATATTTAATAAGGATGTCAATTGATGTCTAACTAGCCAATATGTCTCTTAAAATATGTCAATTAGATGCCTAAAGATCCTTTTCAAAGGGGATTAGGAACTGAATGCACTGAGGATATAATTGGTTAATTCTTTTTTAATTACAAACTGCAACCCTCCCTACTGACTTCGCCTGGATCATAGAGTCATTTATGAGCCACTTTGCCTGGTCTCTAGACTATTTTTACTGCAGATCCATAAAGCCAGAACTGACTTTTGCTGGGCTCTTGTGCAACACCTGTATAAAAATGGGACACAGAGAGGGTGAGTGAACCCTATCGAAGTTCTCCATCAAGTCGAGCATGGGCTTTTCCTCCACTCAGCATGGCTGAGTTTAGACAATTAGGTCCAAAGGCCCCTGTACAGAGGCCATACATGCGGTGTGCACCCTACCTGACCACCCTACCCTGCCGTGCCCTAAGACTCTCCTCCTACCTGAAACCCACACAGCCCAAGACCTTTCCTTCCTGTCTGTTCCCTGGTCACAGTAAAAAATGTCATCAAGAAAGCCCTTGTAATTTGGAATCAACAGCAGAAGCTATTATACTTCTCAAATAATTCCACCAAACAGTATCAATGATAATACTAGCTTTATCCATCCTTCCATTCACCCATTATTCACTGCATTCCTACTGTGTGCCAGGAAGTCTACCAGGAGCTGGAGATCCAGGAATGGGCCCTGCCTTTATGGATCTCACAGTCCAGTGCAGAAGAACTAATAAAAAAAGATCCAAAGGTCACTAAGACATTTGTCATGTGATTGCAGTCCATGGTGGGCCTGACCTTCTCTGTGTGGTTGGAAAAGTGTCCACCAAAAGTGATGCTGGAGCTGAGATTGAAAGATGAGTCAGTGGTGGCCAGCTGAGCAGGGAGAAAACTAAAAGAACATCCAGACCCTGAGATGAGACGATGTATGGAGTGTCAGCTGGAGGTAAAGACCTGCAGGCCTTGAAGTCTGTAAGACCTAAATGCTGGTCCAGTTTTCTACTGCTATATAATAAACCTGCCTAGACAACTGCCATTTTATTATTCTTATGCTTTCTGTGCATCAGAAATTCAAATACGGAACCACAAGGATGGCTTGTCTCTGTTCTTCAGTGTCTGGGACCTCAGCTGGGAAGACATGAATGGCTAAGGGTGATTAAGTGGCTGAAGTTGAGGGGATCTAGAACCATCTAGAAACTTCATCACTCACTGACTCCTAGGCTGGAATGACCAAAGGCTGGGCTCTTCTGTGACTGTCAACCAAAGCCCTGATATGTTTGACATATCATGGTTTGGGCTTTCGCACAGCACGGTGGCCTCATGATGATCAAATCATCTTAAAATTGGTGCAGCCACTATGGAAAACAGTATGGAGATTGTTTAAAGAACTAAAATAAAGTTGCCATATGATCCAGCAGTTCCACCTCTGGATATATGTCTGCAGAAAACTAATTTGAAAAGATACACTCACCCCAATGCTCACAGCAGTACTATTTACAATAGCCACGACATGGATACCTCCTAAATGTCCATCAACAGATGGATGGGTGAAGATGTGGTGTACATATACACAATGGAATATGACTCAGTCGTAAAATAAAGAATGAAAGGTAAGAACTGAAGCCATGGCCATAGTGGATGATGTCACCTTGGACCAAGCCTTGAACCTCTCCAACTTTTAGAGGTCAAGTAGAGGAGGAAGAGTAAAGGGAACAGTGAAGAAACAGCCAGAAACACAAGAGCAAAACCAGAGAAAATTGGGGTTAGAGAAGTCATGGGAGGGCAATTTTCAAGATCGAGAGAGTGGTCAGTTCTGTCAGAGGCCACTGAGAGATCAAGAAAGATGAGGGTCCTTCCTAAGAAGGGATACTAGAATGTGAACACGGATGGTCAGATGCCAAACTCTGAGTTCTTCCTCACTTCCGTATTACAGGGCCTTCACCAATTATGGGGATTGTACAGCTCTACTCAAAATCTCAATGGGATTAGTTCCCAAGTCCTGGCAAAAGTGATTCTAAAGTTCATCTAGGAAGAGCAACCATGGAAGTGGGCCTGAGGTGTTCTGTAAAACAACAGAACTCAGAGAGATAAAGATGATAAAACTGAATGCAGAGCCCAAAGGTCCTGTATAACCGTGCTCCGAATCTCATTTCTACCTCATTGTACATCACTTTCGGGGAAGAAGAGGGAGTATGATGGGGAGAGCAGGCAGCTTGGGTGAGCAAGTGCCCTTGTAACAAAGCAGGATGAGCACGCCCTTAGCAGGCAGCCATTGCTGTGCCTCATCACTCCGCACGCAACACTGTTACTAGGCAACAGGTCTCGCTCAGCCATTGCTCCGTGCCTCAGTAGGCCTCACCCACAAGCAACGGCTGTCAATGAGTGACTGTTAGTTGTTCTGCTCAGTTATTGGTCAGCACCGCAGTGGGCCCTGCCCACTAGTGAGGGACCACTGGGGAAGTGATTGAGGCACGGGTGGGTGTTGTGGTGGTCGTCAGGTAGAGAGTGAGGTAAGAGGCAGATTCAGGCCTTCTCCTAGAGGCCCTCCAGCTTACCCAGCCTTAAGCCAGCAGGTGAGCTGGAAGGCCCAGGAGCAGACTGGGGACTACGTCCTGCAGGGCTCTAGAGCCCTCACTAAGGCCCTCCACTAGCCTTGGCCCAGGCCTTGAGGAGGTGAACCTCTCCCCCATCCCTATCTCTGCAACCTATTAGCAGTGGCCATCTGTATGAGTTGCAGTCTGTGAGACCTGGCCTTCTAATTGGGCTGCCTGAGGAGACTGAGAGTCAGTTGGGTTGGATGCCTGGCTCTCTCAGGGAAGACAGCTGGGCAGGGTGTGGGAACCTGGCCCTGAAGGAGCTGCCAACTGAGATCTGCAATCCTCTTAGCCAGGACTCGGACCTTGGAGGGTGAAAGTTGTGCCTTGGGATTTTGCCCTTTCTTGTCAGGACAGAGAATAACATTTATCTGGTAGAGATTTATGGCAACATCATTACCTGACCATGACCAGACCTCAAAAACAAAAGATCTGACACCAAGAAGTCTGCAACAACCAACCATGCCCATCCCTCACCTTTTGCCTTTAAAGAGACTTGCTGAAAGCTTTCAGTAACTTTGGGGTTCTTAGGGCATAAGTCACCCATCTCCTTGTATGAATCTATAATAAACCTTTCTGTGTTCCAAACTCTAGTGTTTAGTATTGATGGGCCTCACTGTGCTTCCCGCACATGGGCTTGTGAATTCAGCGACCCTCTGCTTCCCTACAATTCTAGGAAGATAGCAACTTGAGGTCCCACTGATTCCATTGCAGGATAACCAAGTGAGACAGCATCTAGAAGGACCCTCATGGTGGCCCATGAATCACCATGAGATGCTACCTGTTCTCACAAAGAGTTAAACCAATGGTGTCACAAGGGAAGTCTGACAAAGTTGACACCTGACCTCAGAGTTAAAGGACAGAGGTGCAACAGCCATGCAATCACAGTCATGGCTTTCAGAATCAGACAAGTCAGGTTTCAAGTTCTGGACCTTGCTAGCTGGATGCTCTTGAGCAGGTTTCTAAGCTTCTCATAGAGAAGCTGGAAAATACATGTTAAGTCAGCTTGTCACACCTCTTAGGCCACAGAGGCTAGAGAGATAATTAAAGAGTGGCTTCACCTTGCCCAATATCAACTGATGATCCCAAAATGGGGGCAAAGAGCCAGCACTTACAGTCAATCAGCAAAGACCCTGGCTCCTTTTACTTTCATCTAGAAGGGAAAACCATCAGCAGCTCCAGAGGCTGTTGTTGGAGATGCTCATTCAGTTACCAATAACAACAGTTGCCATGGAGATGGGCTGTCCAGTCTGCCAGCCTGGAATGACTCTTAGACCAGGGCAGGATTACCCACATCCACACCCTTTCCAAACCAAAGAGGCAACTTGAGCCCTAATTACCTGTTTAGGGATTTCTTCCACTTTATTTTTTCCCTCTTCTTCCTGCCAGAAAGTCCACCTATTTGAAAATCAATGGGATATTGGCAAAGGCAGGGAAAGTCTCATGGCTGTGCAATTACAAAATCTTTGTAAAGTCAGAGGACAGCTTATGTTGGTGTAGGGGCTGGGGATTGTCACAGGAGGTGGGTGAAGCAGCTATGGGGATTTGGGCTGCGGCAGGATCTGTGGAATTCAGGACTGCTTCGGGAACTCCTGGAGGTCTGTGTCGGGGTGCATTTCCTCAGAGAGGGCTGGGGCAGATGGGGATGTCTCAAGAGGTGATGGCTGGATGAGCAGCCGAGATCATGCACCAAGACAAATGGCAATGCCCACAGTCAAAGAGGATCTCACTTCTCAAAGTCCTCGAAGGTGGCTCTTGGAGGAAAGGAAACCAAATAAGAAACAAATAAGAATGTTTGGGCTTCCCTGGTGGCCCAGTGGTTAAGAATCCAGCTTGCAATGCAGAGGACGCTGGTTCACTCCCTGGTCCATGAAGATCCCACATGCCACAGAGCCCTTGTGCCATGACTACTGAGCCAGTGGCCTAGAGCATGTGAGCTGCAACTACTGAGCCCAAATGCTGCGACTACTGAAGCCCACACGCCTAGGGCCTGTGCTCTGCATCGAGAAGTCACTGCAATGAGAAGCCTATGAACCACATTAAAGAATAACCCTCGCTCTCCACAACTAGAGAAACCTGTGTGCAGCAAAAAAGACCCATCACAGCCAAAAAATAAATAAATCTTAAAAAAAAAAAAAAAAGAATATTAGTGGGAAAAGGAACCAGAGCAGCAATCTTCACAAGAAAGAAATCAAAATCCTGGAGGGGATGGTTTACAGACAGTTACCCTAATCTTATGCCCAGGAATCTCAACTCCCCATCTGGTTGTTCCCATTACAGCATAAATTGGGTTGTTCCTGGCAGGTCACTCAATGTGAGCAGGGCTTTCTAACTAACAATAAGAGTGCCATCCGTGGGCTGGTTGTCTACTGAGGTAGGCAGTGAGTTCCCTGTCATGACAGGTGTACAAGAAAGGCCAGGCAGCCTTTGAATAAGCTATGTCAGAGATGAGTTCCTGGAGGCGGTCAGGATTATATGACCTTGGAGCCTCATCATCTCTGGATGTCATGATTCTGTAGTGAGTGGAGGTGTTCCTGGCTCCAACTGGAGCTGCCACTGTGAGGCCATGTGTGAACTCTGTCACGTCTGACTCTTTGTGACCTTATGGACCATAGCCACCAGGCTCCTCTGTCCATGGGATTTTCCTGGCAAGAATACTGGAGTGGGTTGCCATTTCCTACTCCAGGGGGTCTTCCCAACCCAGAGAAGATCCCTTGGAGCAGACCATACCAAACCCCACCAGCCTCGGTTCTTCTGCTGTTTTTCCTCCTCTTCCAGGGCTGGGCCTCAGAATGGGGAGTGCAAATGCTTTCTCAGCTCATTCACAAAGAAATTACTCATAATTGCTTCACACAGCAGCAACCAACTCAGCCCTCTGTCCAACAAGGTACAAGGTACAAGAGGACTTCTTAAAGATCTACTGAAAGAGCACCCACATATGAGAGATGGAGGCAGGGAAGAAAACCAGTGCCTTCCCCCAAAGTCCCAGTGGAAAAAAGAAACAGGCCACAGCCCCAGCAGCTCTCACGGTCTGAAGTCAAATTTAGGAGACTGTGTAATAGAGATCTGACCTGGGCACCATCCTGGCTGTCATCAGCTTCCAGAGACATGAACCTGGGAAAATTTCCTAACATCTCAGAGGCCTGGTTCCCTCAAATAAACAACCATACTCATACATGCTAATAAAACCGATTTGAAGTGAGGACTGAGAAGGCAATGCGGAAAGCAACTAATAACAATACCAGTAACAATTGATGGTTATTGATTTGCTTCAAAATGATGTTGGGGAGCACACAGGAGGAAGAAGAGATTAAAACCAAGATTGACCTTGAGTTGATAATTAAAGCTGAGGTCTGCAAAGTCAAAACTATTTTGCTAATAACATGACCATATCACTTGCCTTTCTCCCTCTCCTCTCATGAGCAGACTGTGGAGTTTTCCAGAGGCTGAGTGGCATGTGATGGGACCACAGATGAAATACAGAAGCAGATCTGAGAATTCAGCTGCCTATTAAGTCAGACATCAAAAAAATTTGAAAAATATAAAACAGTGACTCTCTTCTTACCAATTTTTGTTGGGATAAATATAGTTTATATTTAAAAATTATTTAATCACCATTAGGACAGCTATCATTAAAGAAAAAAAAAAACCTCCAAGTAAAAACAAGTGTTGGCATGGATGTGGAGAAATTGGTACCCTTATGCAATTGCATGTGGGAATGTAAGACTACAGCCGTGGAAAACAATATGGTGGCTCCTTAAGAAAAGTAAACATGAAATTACTATTTGGTCAGCAATTCTACTTCTGGGTCTATACACAAAAGAACTGAAAGCAGGGTCTCAAAGAGACCTATGTGCATCCATGGTCACAGCAGCATTACTCATAATAGCCAAAGAGGGAAAACAGACCAAATGTCTGTCAGTGGATGAATGAATAAACAATATGCAATACATGCAATGGAATATTATTCAGCCTTAAAAAGGAAGGACATTCCATGGTTGCCTAATGGTTAGGATTCTGGGCTCTCATTGCCATGGCCTGGGTTCAATCCCTGGTCAAGGAACTAAGATCCTACAAGTTGCACAGCATAGCCAAAAAAAAAAAAAATCTTATTTTTAAAAGACTTGACTATTGTCTTTCCTTCTTCGCTATTTGGGTAAATTGCTTATCTTTGATGGACCTCGGTATCCTCGTCTGTCAAAGGGGTAGATAATTTTGAAGCACAGTTCTGTGAACCAAACCTGACCTCACACAGACCCGGGGGTGCTGCCCCCACCTGGGGCTTCCGCAGAGACCTGAGCCTCCCTGAGTCGAGGAAGAGAGAGTGTACTCTTGTATTAATCAGCTCCCATTAATTTTTCAAAGTCGGCAACAGCCCACTTACTCATTTCCCATAGAGCCTCATCCATAATTGATCCTGAGCTGCACTTATCCAAATAGATGGAGAAGATGCCCGGGGCACGTGGGGGCTCTGGGAGGGTTTTTTCCTGATGAATTTACCCTCTGAATTAATGACTGTCTTGAGAAGGTGCTCACAGCCGTGGCATGTTCGAACAAAAGACATGTTGTATCCTTTCCTTCCATCAAAAATAACAAGGAAGAAGAGAAACAAATGACCCCCTAAATGCACTGAAGGACTGTTTTGAGGTTATTTCTATATACAAACCAGCTTGAAGAAATCAGTGGAAATCAGCTTTGTAGATGACTAGGTCTACACAGACCCCAGCAAGTTCAGCCTTCAAACTACATCTCAAATCACTTCTATCCTTGTGGCCTCTACTTGAGACCACACACCTCTGGCCCCATCCCCTACTCCAAAATAAATGCCAAGTGCATTGAAGAGGTAAAATTTTTCCCCAAAACTTATTTATTTTTAATTGAAGGAAAATTGATTCACAGTATTGCACTGGCCTCTGTCATACATCAGAATGAGTCAGCTATAGGTACACATGTGTCCCCTCCCTCTTTAACCCTCCTCCAACCCCGTCCCACCTCTTAAATTTTTTTTTAAAAAAGGATGCTCTCTGGTGACCTAGATGGGTGGGAATGGGGTACAGTGGGAGAGAGGTGCAAGAGGGTGGGGATATACGCATAAATATATGGCTGATTCACTTCACTGTACCAGCAGAAATCAACAAAACTTTGTAAAGCAACTATATCCCAATTTAAAAAAAATTAGTTAAAACCTTTAAAGACAAAATCAAGTGAACATTTATCAGATGAGTTTAGACCTTATGGTTAAAAAAAGAAAAGAAGGCATCTGGGAGAGGTGGCCCGCCGCTTGAAGAGAGTCCTGGTCTTTTCCTGTTGAACATAAAGAATTTCACAGAACACCTACATCAGATAAGGCCATTGTGACCATAATCAAGCAAGATGAGAAAGCAAGACCACTCCGTAATCATATCTGAACTGTATTCATTTCCTGGGGATGCCACAAGAAGGGTCACAAACTGGGCAGATTAAATAACAGAAAGTTATTGTCTCACAGCTCTGGAGGCTGGAAGACTGTGATCACGGCACCTGCAGAGCCGTGCTGACTCTGGAGGTGCAAGGCAAGGATCTGTTCCAGGCCCATCTCCTAGTGCCTGGAGACTTGTGGCAGCAAAGTTCCTTCACTTGTGTCAGCATAACTCTAATCTTTACCAGGTGCTCGCCCTGTATTTGCTCTCTCTGTCCAAATTTTCCCTTTCTGTGAGGACACCTGTCAGATTAGGGGCCCACTCTCCTGACCCCATCTTAACTAATTACACCTATAATCATGCAGTCTCTAAATACGGTTATATTTTGAAATACTGGAGTTAGAACTTTAACATATGAATCTGTAGGGGACACAATTCAACTTGCAACTTATGCACTTTGGCAAAAGGACTGCATCCAAACATCCTGTGTGTTCACTTCCTAAAGTTACTATAACAGATCACCACAAACGAATGGCTTAAAACAACAAAAATTTATACTCTTGCAGTTCTTGAGGCCAGGAGGCAGAAATAAGTCTCACTGGACCAACATCAAGGTGTAGGCAATGCTTTGCTCCCTCTGGAGGTGCTAGGAGAGAATCCCACTTCTGATGGCTGCCAGCATTCCTTGGCTTATGGCCACATCACTTTGATCTTCAATGCCAGCATCTTCAGATCTCTCTCAGCTCTACCTCCACATCACCCTCTCATGGGGGTTGTGGGGGGTGGGTAGGGGCTGGAACAGATGCAGAGACAGACAGACCGATGGAAGGTGTGTGTGACCTTTGCCTGTCTATTACACAGACGTTTGTGATTATATTTAGGGCCCCATCTCAACGGGCTTCCCTGGTAGCCCTAGTGTTAGTTGCTCAGTCATATCCAACTCTCTGCGACCCCATGGACTGCAGCCTGCCAGGCTTCTCTGTCCATGGGATTCTCCAGGCAAGAATACTGTAATGGATAGTCATTCTCTTCTCCAGGGAATCTTCCTGACCCAGGGATCAAACCGGGTCTCCCACATTGCAGGCAGATTCTTTACAGTCTGAGCCACGGTAGGTGAAACTCCAGGTGGCACTAGTGGTAAAGAACGTGCCTGCCAACGCAGGAGATGCAAGAGACAAGGGTTTGATCTCTGGCTGGGAAAGATCCCCTGGAGTCGGAAATGGCAATCTACTCCAGTATTCTTGCCTGGAAAATTCCATGGACAGAGGACGAGCCTGGTGGGCAGAGAAGCCTGGTGGGCTACAGTTTGTGAGGCCACAAAGAGCTGGACACAACTAAACATACACACACACAACCAACTCAAGGTCCTTAACCGAATCGGTTTTTTCATATCAAGAACTTTTCCACATAAGGAATTCCAGATTCCAGGGATTAGGATCTGCTGCCTTTGGCAGTCATTCTTTAGCCTACTACATTCCCCATCAGAGCACAATGAGGGTGATTGCAGCTTCCTTATCAGTAACAGCTTTAATCTCCCTTCATTCCTCCCACTTTCTAAATAGTATTTATTAAAAATATCCAGTCATAGAATTACCTCCACTTCCCATAAGCATGCAATTCAGAGAAAAGCTTTGTTGCCTTGAAATCATCTCAAAATCACCTGACACGACCCCCGAATTCTATCAGAGCTTTGTAACACCTCTTAGGAGGTGCCTCACCATTCATTCCCCAGGATGTATGGCCTCTCCTGTTGCGCTGAGTCAATAAACTCGACTTTATTCAACTACAGCCTATCCATGGTGGTATTTAGAAGAAGACTATTAACAGTTACATTACAATTTTATAAGAGATAGCCCAAGAAAAGACTAAATGTATCTTTATAGCGGCGACATCATCAAAAAAGTGGCACAGTAAGAATCTCCAAAAATCCTCTCCTCTGTAAAAGTAACAGAACACTGGCAAAAATTGTCAGAATCAACCACTTCAGAACTCTAGAAATTAACCAAAAGCTTGCTGCAACCTGGGAGGTGTTTTTTGTTTTTTTGTTTTTTCCAAGAAAAACAATCTTGATAAGAACAGTGAGCTTTGCGCCATTTTAACTTGCCCCAGTCCCATTTCCTGCTCTTCAGCCCACAATAGCCTTGAAAAGTAACAGCCCATAATCACAGGGAAAACTAACAGCCCAGCAGCCACTGGTATAGTCAGAACAGGGTTGGAGGTTTTCAAAGTTCCATTCTCAGAAAAATCATCATTTGACCTGTCGGGCAGTTCTCTGGAAAACCCTACTCCTAAGGTTCCTCTTTATCTGACCTGGTTCAGAGCTCACCCAATGCAAAGTCTTTTCAACCCTGGGGATGGGGGTGTGGCTTTTGTTAAAAGCAATAAGCAGCAATTATTCAACATTGTAGCTCCTGAGGAAGAGATAACAGTTTAGGCAAACAAGTTTAGCGGAGAAAGATTCCTTAGAGAGTGGAAAAGAAAGCCACACACCAGCTTAGAGCTCTGTGTATGACCAGGAAAGACATTAAAAAGCCCTAAGCTATCACCTCTGCTAACCTTGAAGGTCCCTGCAAGCAGCAAGTGAAGACTAAGCCAGAGTTGCTGTTGGCTAGGCTGAGTTCTGGAAGTGTACTCCAACATACATACAGAGCCGCTTGGCAAAGCCTGGGAGACATTGGTTCCAGGCATTTAAGGAAATCTCTGTCCAATCAATACTGATTACTAAGCTAGAAACATCAAAAAGTAAGTGGTCAGAAACATCAAAAAGTACAGACTTTATGTAATGAGTGCAGGAAGGCCCTAAGCAAATAAACACAACAATAATAACCAACAGTAAAAACAACAAACCCTAGGAAGAAAGGAGACTACAGTGTCCAGAATTGTCACATTATGCTATTTAGAATGCTCAATCTACATCAATAAAAAAAAAAATAAGACATGCAGAGAAACAAAAAAAAATGTGATCAATATACAAGAAAAGAAAAGAGTCATTAGGAACTTATCTAGTGTCCAGTGGTTAAGACTCCAGGCTCCCAATGCAGGGGGCTCAGGTTCGATCCCTGGTCAGGGAACTAGATTCTGCATGTTGCAACTAAGACCCAGAGCAGCGCCCCCCCCGCCCAAAGTCAATAGAAAGTGCCCCCTGAGAAAACATAGATGTTAGACATACTAGACAAAGCCTTAAAATCAGCTCTTTTAAATATATTTAAAGAACCAAAGGAAGCCACATTTCAGAATTAAAGGAGAAGCTTGAAGAGATGTCAGCAAGGTGGTGAAATGGGTGATTCCAATCCTCATACTCCCCAGAAACATTGATTTTGACAGCCATCCACAGATGTGAGTACTTCAGTGGAAACTGGGAGTCCATTGGAGAGGTTCTAGCACCCTGTTAAGCAAACAAAAACAAAAATCCAAGAAAAGATGCCTTGAAAAGGTTAAGAAGTACAGTTTCACTTTACCCATGTTACCTTTCCCCCAAAGTGGCCCAACTTAGTGCCAAGAAAGAGCCCCCTCAGCCAACAATTTCTCCCACAGGAGAAGGTAAGAGCAGAATGAGTGTACAGTTTCTCAGCCTTGCAGGATGTTGTATACTTCTCCTTCTCCTTCACCCCACTCATATCACTGAGAGGATCAACATGGCTGAATAGTCTGGAGGAAGATAGGAGAAGAGCAAATGGACAGGGGCTCCAAGCAACTACTGCATGTACCTCAAAAACCAGCAACAGATGCCACTGACTGGCTTGCAGACTCTCGTACAAGGCCTACCCATGAACCCCACAGGACGCCTCACCTCCAGCTACCCCCAGCTCACCAGTGCACACCAGCAGCACTCCAACATGTGCCTGCAACAAGATATGCAAGTCTCCAAAGACAGTGTGCACACACACTCCCCCAAATGGCACACACAAGCCTGTGCAGATGTCACACACACATCCCCATGGACAGCATTCTGATACTGGCTGCAGCTCAACTCTGCAGGATTGATAGGAAGAATACAACCTTGAACACTTCAGGGCACTGCCCTGGGAAAAATAAATGGGAAGCTCTTAGCACCCATCCTGACTTTGCAGGACTGAGAAAAGGCAAAAATATCTTGAGACTTCTCCCTTAAAAAGAGAACAAAAAAAAGTAGGACAGATCTATCCTAGGAAAAGCTGAAGAGGCCCCCAAAATCTCTAGCTGGGCTGACTGGTGAAGGTCTTTCTCTCCTGAAACAGTAAGTAAAGACTGGAGGAGGGAACTGCTTCTTTGATGGAAACAGATTTTAAGATAAAGGGAGAATCAAGAAAACAAAACACCACCAAAGGAACAACATAAAGCTCTAGTGGCTGATGCTAAAAAAATAGAGATCTATGAATTTCCTGACAAGAAGTTTATAAATTACAACCTTAAAGAAGTTCAGGGAGCTACAAGAGACCACAGATACACAACTAAACAAAATCAGGAAAACAATACATGAGAAAAATGAGACATTTGACAAATAAAAACCATTAAAACCAACAAACAAATACAATGACTGAACCAAGGAATTTGATAGAGAGCTTCAACAGCAGACTCAGCCAAGCAGAAGAAAGAATCAGTGAACTCAAAGACACATCATTTGAAATTAGCTAATCAGTGAAGCAAAAAGGAAAAAGAATAAGAAAGCATGAACAACTTCATGACTTATAGAACACCATCAAGAAAAAATACATGTGAATTATGTGAATCCCAGAAGGTGCAGAGGAAAAGGGGGCAGAAAGCTAAAATCAGTTAGTGATGAGAAGCTGAAAACTCTTCCTCTTAAAATCAGGAAAAAGACAAGAATACCCACTTCTGGTTAACATAATATAAGCACACTTTGTTTTTTTGTGCTTCACTTTATTGTGCTTTGCATATGTTACAAATTTTTACAAATTAAAGGTTTGTGGCAACCCTGCATCAAGCAAGGGTATAAGCACCATTTTTCCAATGGAAAAATGTCTCTGCATCACATTTTGGCAATTGCTTACTTATGTCTCTGTGTCACATTTTGGCAATTCTCACAACTTTTTCATTAGTTTTATATTTTTTATGGTGATCTGTGATCACTGATCTTTGTTCTTACCTTTGCAAAAAGATTACAAGTCACTGAAGGCTCAGATGATGGTTAGAATTTTTTAGCAATAAAGTATTTTTTAATTAAGGCATACAGTGTCTTTTTAGACATAATGCACACTTAATAGATTACAGTATAGTGTAAATATAACTTTTATATGCACTGGGAACCAAAAAGTTTGTGTGATTTTTATTGCAATATTCAGTTTATTACAGTGGGTCTGGAACCAAACCTGCAACATCTCTGAGGCATGCCTGTACTAGAAGTCCTAGCCAGAGCAATTAGGAAAGAAAAAGAAATAAAAGATACCCAAATTGATTACTAAGCCATAAAAAAGAAAGAAATAATGCCATTTGCAGTAACATGGATGCAACTAGAGATTATCATGGTAAGTGAAGTGAGAAAGACAAATACCATATGATATCATTTATATGTAATCTAAAATATGGCACAAACAAACCTCTCTATGAAACAGACTCATAACATAGAGAACAGACTTGTGGTTGCCAAAGGGAAGGCAATGGGAGAGAGATGGCCTGGGAGTTTGGGGTCAGTAGATGCAAACGTTTACATATAGAATGGATAAACAACAATATCCTACTGTATAGCACAGGGAGCTATATTCAATATCCTAGGATAAACCATAATGGAAAATAATATTAAAAAATGTATATATATGTATAATTGAGTGACTTTGCAGTACAGCAGAAATTAACACAACATTGTAAATTAACTATAATTCAGTTTTAAAAAATGAAAACAATAAGTAAGTAAATGGGGGGGAAGATATCCAAATTGGAAAGGAACAAGTAAAATGGTATCTTCTTGCAGATGGCATAATCATATACATGGAAAACACTGAAGACTCAACAACAACCAAAAAATCTGCTAGAAACTAATAAGGGAGGCTAAGGTATTAGGTTAAGATTGTAGGGCTTGATGCTGTAAGCCAGGGGCTGTCAACCCAATAGAGCATCCTAATTGCCTGTTCTCCAACTTTGCGAACTCTGGTCCGGCCTGTCTGGGTCCCTCGGCTTTTAATGAGAAGTCAAGGTTGAGGACCCCTGCTGGGGCATTAAGAAGAAAGTTGGAGAGATTTTCAAGCAAGGGAGAGACATGATCCCATCATCAAATCTAACTCTGCAGGGAATGAGGCCAGATGGAAGCAGAGAGTAAATACGATGGCAGAAAGACAGAAGATGAAGAGGTCCAGGCTCCCACTGAATGTAGGACAGAAGGGCAACAGTGTTGGGTTCAGTGATAAGGACAGTGACTTGTGGTAACACTGCTTTGAAGAAGGCAGAAAATCTGAGCAGATATATATAATCTGTGCATACTCAACACAACCCACCACTTCTGACATACACAAATGTACACACACAAACACTTCTCTCAGCCTCTCCTCTCTGAAGCCAGCTGCCCATCACAGTGCACTGCTTACATACACCTGCACACTCAGTCTGGCTAAAAGTTCCCCAACCTTATTTAAAAAAAAAAAAATGCTTGCACACAACACTGCCAAGTCAAGGCCCAGCACAACACCAATTTCCACTATATCAGTTTCCACTGAACAGGAAGACAAGCAGTGACTTCTAGGAGGAGCTTCAGGCTCCAATGGTTTTGCCTTTTCTAAGAAGCAATTGCTATTTTCATCTGCACTGGGTGGGGGCTGAGGGAGATAGCATAGAGAGACAGTGGCTAAGCTATTGCTCATTATAGGCAAGTCCTGATACGGAAAGGAGAAAAAAAATCCAGTTTGTACTATCTTCAAATATCAGAGTGTTGTGACTTCGAACAGCATCTGATGTATCTTGTTTCATTACAACTGACAAAAGGTAAAAAAAAAAAAAAAATTGAATTACCATACTAATGTCTTCTTTTTGGGTGAAATCTGTGATTCAGGTACGTGGATATAAAATACATCATTAGTTGCTTTTAAGCTTGTCTTTAATGATAAAAAAAAGCATTTCAGGCCATGAGGGAGAGACACACCAAACTCAGTTGGTTGGCAGCACTCTGAGCCTCTTGTAAACTATAATGTGACAGTGCAGTTTCTTTCTCCCTCCGAGATGACAGTTAATTCCAGACCAGGAAGGCTGTCAAAAATGCTTAGTTCTGCTCCACTTGAGTTAATTACCGACCCTGGGGCAGGCTGCCCTCCACTCCTCAGCTAATGGGGCTGGGCTCCAGGTAAAAAATCCATTTGCAAGAATGTTTTCCTTGCTCCAGATCTAATTTATTGAATATCAAATATTTATGCCAATGCAATTAAAGTGACAACGTTGCCCTCCCTCCTCCCCTGCCCCCAGTCCTAAGCAAGCCCAGGCTTGCTGACAGAATGCTTTATCCCATCAACACAGGGTAAAAGTTTTGCTTGAGCTTCTAAAGCCGGATCTTTGAAACCTTTTCAACCCACAAAGTCACCTGGGATTCTTTATCTGTTTTTGTAGACAGTCACATGACAGGCTATGGAGCAATGGCTTGGTAACTGGGGCAGCAGGCAATGAAAAGAGGGGGGAATTGACAGTGGTTTCAATTTCACCGACATCTGCAATGGCCCTCCGTGCTGCAGGCATCAGACTAGGCTTTGTAGGAATGAGAGGCAGTACACGTGGCCCATATATGCCAACAATTTCTTGGTCTGACAGAGGGGACAACCCCGGGCATGTGCAGAAGAGGTTCCAGAAACAGGTCCTATGTATACATCTTGTGTTTGGGGGTCTCCAAAGCTTGAAGATCACCCAAGTTCCCCTCCCACTCAACCAGACTTAACTGCAGAAAGTTTCAGGTCCAGCCAAGCACACTGAATCTTTCCTAAAACCCTAGGCCAGCAAGAGAGCCTCAGACTGTCCAGACTCTGGAGCCTTGGGACATTGCTGTGGGGACAGCACCCAGCCACCATCATCACCCCCATGAGCCTCTTGCATCACAAGACAAATGACTTGACATTTGCCACAAATGGAGGATTGACTAATAAAGATGGGCAATGAGCAATTTAATGTGTATCCACTTCCAACTTGAAAGTGTGAAAAGGAAATGCATTTGGCTAGAGGAGGACTTTCTTTTCTTCCCTGAAGCAAGGGAGTTTGAAAAAACCCAGGCCAGCAGATAACACTGTGTCTGTGACATATTTGAGGTTGTGCTTTGTCCTTTAGCTGGGATCCTTTCAGGGACCTTGGTGTCTACACTCATCTCTCTCTTCCTGCAATGGAACCAAGGCCTTTCTTGGGTCTGAACTGGATTTTGAAGGAGAAACAGGCATGCACAAGCTGAATTACAAGGCTTAGGGAGAACAGGACATTGTGTTCAAACCGAAAGTAGCTTGAACTTTATTGAAGCGTGAATTGCAAAGGGAGTATTCAGAAAACTAAGATCATGGCATCTGGTCCCATCACTTCATGGGAAATAGATGGGGAAACAGTGTCAGATTTTATTTTGGGGGGCTCCAAAATCACTGCAGATGGTGATTGCAGCCATGAAATTAAAAGACGCTTATGGCTTGGAAGGGAAGTTATGACCAACCTAGATGGCATATTAAAAAGTGGAGACATTACTTTGCCAACAAAGGTCCGTCTAGCCAAGGCTATAGTTTTTCCAGTGGTCATGTATGGATGTGAGAGTTAGACTGTGAAGAAAGCTGAGCGCCGAAAAAATGATACTTTTGAACTGTGGTGTTGGAGAAGACTCTTGAGAGTCCCTTGGACTGCAAGGAGATCCAACCAGTCCATCCTAAAGGAGATCAGTTCTGGGTGTTCATTGGAAGGACTGATGCTGAAGCTGAAATTCCAGTACTTCGGCCACCTGATGCGAAGAGTTGACTCATTGGAAAAGACCCTGATGCTGGGAGGGATTGGGGACAGGAGGAGAAGGGGATGACAGAGGATGAGATGGCTGGATGGCATCACCGACTCGATGGACATGAGTCTGGGTAAACTCTGGGAGTTGGTGATGGACAGGCAGGCCTGGAGTGCTGCGATTCATGGGGTCACAAAGAGTCAGACACGACTGAGCAACTGAACTGAACTGAACTGAGCCCTGGGAATATAAGCATCAAATGAAGTAATCTAAGCATGTTAGAAAATGTCAGGTCCTGGATAAATGTGAATTACTCCCCACATCATAAAGGTATTGGGGAACCAAATGATATATTACATGTATGCTTGCATTACATAAATTGCAGTTGTTACAAGATATTTTGGAAGAAGATGGATTGAGCATTAGCCATGGAGATCAGAAAGATATGTATCTTTCACTTTTTTTGCTCTTACTATTTTAGAATTGTTTATAAACTGAGAATTTTGATAGATGTCATTTTTTTTCAGATGAACATACTATACCCAACTTTAACATCTACTGTTAAAGTTAGTTTCCTGTCACTTCAACAACCATACTTTAGATGTGAAGCCTTGTGGTCATTTTTTTGTGGCCAGATCATTCTTTGTCTGTGAGTGTTAGGGAAAAGGGGATGGGGATTCCAACCTGACATTCTACGAGCTGAAGTTTCAGGAAGAGGTGATAGCAGCTGAATTGGTGGAGGAGGAGAATGGGAAGTGGGGGAAGGGAAAAGAGGAAGTAGCCCAGGGGGAGACAGCAGGAAAGAAAAGGTAGAAAAGTAGAACCTAGAAAAAAGAACCACTAGAAGCTAGAAAGATAGAACCACTTTCAGGGTATTTAGAACATTAAATGCTATCACTTTGTGTTATTAGCAGAACAACTGAGATTAAATCTGAACAGGATTTAGGACCATCATAATAATCTTGTCATGAGCACAGGAAAAAACCAGCCAACCTGTGGTATTTAAATATTAAATACATGAACTATATTGAAAATTTAATTCAAGTCCATGAAAATATCACACATCATCCAAAGTCAAGAAGCAAAAAACCCTCATTCACTCATGTAAGGAACTTCTAGGTACAAAAGTGAGTGAAGTCGCTCAGTCGTGTCTGACTCTTTGCGACCCCATGAACTGCAGCCTCCCAGGCTCCTTCATCCATGGGATTTCCCAGGCAAGAATACTGGAGTGGGTTGCCATTCCCTTCTCCAGGAGATCTTCCTGACCCAGGGATTGAACCCGGGTCTCCCACACTGTAGGCAGACGCTTTACCGTCTGAGCCACCAGGGAAGTCCCTAGGTACCCAAAGGAAGGGATAAATGGCTGCTTCTGCTCTGGCTTCCAGGGACTCCTGGTTGCCTACTCAAATCTCTTTCTCTCTTCACTCCTGGTTGCCTACTCAAATATCCTTCTCTCTTCCTACCAGAACTTTGGTTTCAGAGGAGCAATGTACCAAATTAAAATGTTATATTTTTTAGTTTCCTTTGCCAAGAGGAATGGCCACATAATGTCATCTAGCAAATGATAGGTAAGAAGAAATTGCTGGTTGAACTTCAATGAAATGTCACTAAAGGCAGGGCAGGCTCGACTGGCACAAGACCTTTTCTGTCCTTTGTTTTTTATGCTTTCTCTTTCTTCAGCCATCTTGTGACCTTCTTCAATCAACCTGTGACCTTGAGGTGACTGCAAGAGACAGACCAAGAGAATCAGAAAACTCTTTAAATCCCAACTCTGCTACCTGCAAACTCTATGAACTTGGAGAGTTCATTTAACCTCTCTGAGCTTCATTCTGATCTACAAAATTCTTTCATAATATCTATTTCTCAACATGAAACCAATAACATGAAATCACTTATCTTCCATATCAACCAGAAACTTCAGCTGCACCATCCTTGAAAAAGCTAACTTTTCAAAGATGTAGGTCTATTTTATTGAGCATCTGAGGGATCCTATCAATTTACAATTCTACATTCTTAAATTCTAGAAGTTTTTCTTGAATTATTTCTTTTATGATGCCTTCCCTTTCACTTTCTGTGTTTTCTCATTCTTGAACTCCTATTATTTGGACACTGGAACTCTTAGTCTGTTTCTCTAGTTTTCTTATCTTTTGATAAGATCACTTTTCTTTATCTCTGTACTAGGCAGAGAACCCTGAAAAGACAGGAACCATCCTCCTCCCTTGAAGGCAGTAAAATATCCAAAATAGTAATAAATATTTCTTCCCCAGCACACAAACCAGAAAAGCCAAACCATCCTCCTCCCTAGATGGCAATGAGGAATTCAAAATAATAAATATTTCTTCCCTAGCACACAAACCAAAAAACTCGATCACCTAGGTATCTTTAAGTGTTTTCCTGGATAATGTTTGCATTAAAGAGGAAATCAAAACTGCAAACAAAATATTTAAAAACAACAAGAAAGAGTAAATCACATAGAAAATCTTATGGAATGAGACAAAGCTGATTCACAGGCAAATTCATAACCTTAAATGTCTTTATGGTTAATCAGAAAAGCATAAAAGTAGACAAAATAAAAATTCATTTAAGTGATTTGGTTTTTTATAAAATTTAAAATAACTGAAAGTAATCTGGAAAATACAGTTAAAGCAAGCTTCATTGATTAATAATCTTAATAGTCAGAAAAGCAGTAGTATTAGTAGATAAATATTAGAATTGGTTCATGAAATAGCCTTGTTTCTATTAAGAGGCAGCAAAAACAAATATTATAAATGCAAAAAGGGAGACTAATGATTTAAAATTGTTAGAGGACTCTATGCATAATTATATGCTAATACTCTCAAAACCTCAGTGGGGGGGGGGAACCCTCAATGAAATAGATTATGTATTATAATGGATTATAGCAAAATGTTAGACTATCAGAAAAATTAGACTACCTCAACAGAGCAATAACAAAGGAAAAATTATAAAGTTGTCAAAGAATTGCCTTCAAAAATGCTTTCCAACTTCAGCCGATTTCGTGGGTGCATTACTTCAACCTTCCACGGAACAAATAATTTCCCTGTAAGATAAATCCTTTCAGTGTATGAAAAAACATGGAAGTCTTATTAGTTCCAAAATAGTTCCCAAAGCTTGCAAGACTATTGACATGATGTTTTGGATGAATCTGAAAAAACATTATGTTGAATGAAAGCAGCCAGACACAGCGTATAAACTATGACCCCATTTATATGAAGTTCAAGGATGAACAAAACTAATATCTGGTGATAAAAATTAGAGAAGTGTTTGCTGGGGGCAGGGATAGAGGAGCCACAGCAGAACTTTCTGGGGCCATGAGAAGACTCTCTACCTTGATCTGAGTGATGGTTACTGGGCTGTGTATATTTGCCAAAATTCATTAAGTTGTATTCTTCACTCTTTTCTCTTCTCCGCCATCCTATGTGCGGTTGAGTTCTGTCCGCACCATGTCTTCTCACAAGACTTTCAGGATCAAGCGATTCCTGGCCAAGAAGCAAAAGCAGAATCGTCCCATTCCTCAATGGATTCAAATGAAAACTGGCAATAAAATTAGGTACAACTCCAAGAGAAGACATTGGAGAAGAACCAAGCTGGGTCTATAAGAAGCCTCACATAAAAAGTGGCACACATGTTAAGATCACTTATTTAAGCAGCCGTATCACAGTGAGAACATCACTACTGTAATGCTTGGCTCCTGATGTTTCTTATTTCCTCACTATCAGTCTGAGACCAGTAATAAATATGATATGTTACGTTGGAAAAAAAAAAAAAAAGTTGTATTCTTCAGAACTGTGCATTTTACTGTGTGTGAATTATACATCAATAATACATGTTTAGGAAAAAAACTCAGTAACCGTAACTTAAAAGACAGTCGAGAAAATAGCAGGCTAATGACACTTAATATATTGCATATGCAAAAATACTATACAAAATATAGGTAATCTTACAATAATTTAGAAGAATAGTACATCACAAAAATGGCAAGGTTGTTTCAATATTAGAAGTTTATTACTATTGTACAATAATTCAAATTAGAAAAAGCAAATCATAATATTGAAATTAGCTTATTAAATGCAATTATTCATGATATTAATCCCTAATAAACTCAGATAAAAGAGATGATAAAAAAATAAAAAAAAAAAAGAGATGATACCTCAATATGACAAAAAAATCTATCTCAAACCAAAAGCCCAAGTCATCCTTAACAGTGAAACTGAATTAATTATCTCATTAACGCTGAGAACTAAACAAGGATGGCTACCGTTCCCAGGGCTATTTATTATTGTTCTGAAATTGCTAAGCAATATAAAAAGACAAGAAATAGATATGAATCATAACTATAGAGGAGAAAGATAAGTATCATTTTTAGTCCATGATAATATTGTCTTTCTAAAGAACTCAAGAGGGCCAACTGAAAAACAATATTCAGATGGACTACAAAATAAATATACAGGCACAAGTAATGATGTTCACTGAAGCATTGTCCTGAAGAACAATTGGAAAGCACCTAAATGTCTAATAATAGGAGATGGGATTAACAGAAGTGTACACACGCAGTAGAATATTATGTAGCAGTTAAAATGAAATAAGTAAATATAAAAATATTAAGTGAAAAAGAAAATGCAGGATGATATACACAGTGTGGTTCCTTAATGTTTAAAAACACACTACAAACTATGCTGTTTAGAAAATACAAAAATATGAATGTGAAAGATTCCTCCCAACTTTGGGATGCTAGTTGCCTCTGGGGAGAAAGAAAGGTAAATGAGACGGTGGAGGCCAGGGACTTCAGCTATGGGTGTACATTTTTTTTAAGGAATAAAAAGGGAAAGAGTGGGGGAAACACTCTTCATCTGAGAACCAGACCCAGTGTGCCAGAAATAATCCCCAGAAAGTTCCCTTGTGGCCCTACCACCCCCAGCAACCACATCCCTGATTTGTTACCAATGGTGACTTTTATCAGTTCTTGAAGTTTATTTAAAAGGAATCACAGGGGACTTCCCCAGAGGTGCAGTGATTAAGACGCTGGGCTTCCAATGCAGGGGGCACAGGTTCCATCCTGGTCAGGGAATTAAGATCCTGTGCCCTGGGGCACGGCCAGAAAAAAGGAACCATGGGCTGCCTTGCAAGCCTTCTTTGGTCTCCCTCCAAAGACTGGCCGATTGGCCTGCATTAGAACACGCGGTCTCTCCAACAGATATGTGGCAGTCTGAGCCATGGTTGAGGACCACACACCTCAGTGCTCTTGGCCGCCATGCAGGCCAGGGGTGCAGCCTCTCATGGGAGGCTGCTCAACTCAGGACACAGAGTAGATACCCAGAGGACAGGGAACCCCTTTTGACACTTCATTCACATCTGGTACTGATGGAAATTCCATTAGTCCAGTAGGAAAGACCCATTGGGAAAAGACTCTTTGCACATTATAGACAGATCAGAGTTTCTCTACCACAGCACTAGTGACACTTGGGATCAGATGATTCTTTACAGTGGGGACTGTCCGGGACATTGTAGGATGTTTACCAGCATCCCTGGCCTCTCCCCACTAGAAGCCGTTCCCCTCTGTGACAACTAAAAATATCTCCAGACTGCCAACTGTCCCCTTGGGAACAAAATCACTCTTCGTTGAGAACTACTGTGACAGAAAATAGATTAGACTGGGAAGGGGAAATGGGAAGTGATTTTTGAGGTTTGTATTTTTTTTAAGCTAAGAATAAAATTATTAAGATATATGTTGCTGTTGTTTAGTCACTAAGTAGTATCTGACTCTGAGACTCCATGGAGTATAGCCCACCAGGCTCCTCTGTCCATGGGATTTCCCAGGCAAGGGTACTGGAGTGGGTAGCCATTTCCTACTCCAGGGGATCTTCCCAACCCAGGGATCAAACAGGGAGATCTGCATTGGCAGGCAGATTCTTTACCACTGAGCCACCAGGGAAGCCATTAAGATATATGCATTAGTATTTAAAAGAGCAATCAAATTGTATCACGGACATAAAAGAAGATCTATTCATGATTAGGGAGCACATCAGATTCAAGGATAGGAAAGCAATATTACAAATCTATTGATTCTGCTCAAAGTAATACAGAAGCTTAATGGAACTGCAATTAAAACTTGGCTGGAAACTTTCTGGAACTTAAAAATATTAGTATAAAGTTTGAATAGAAAAATAAAAAGAGGTTGAATAATAAAGAAATTTTCAAAAATATAAATAAATAATGGATTTTATCTACTAGATATTAAATGGGTTATAAAATTATAATAATTAAAACAGTATAGAATAGACATCACTATGAAAAAATTAAAAGCTAGAAACAGGCCTTACTCTATGCAAGAATTTAGTATCGATTAAAGTGGCATTTAAATTAATGAGAAATGTTGTGGAATGCTCAATAAATGATGCAAGAACAACTCATTATCAATTTGGGGCCAGGAAAAAATTCAAGGCCTCGCACCACGTGTCAAAATAAATTTCATGAACCAGAGAGTTATTATTTTAATTAAACCATAAAAAACTAGAATAAAATACAGATTAATATTTTCTTATGTTAGGAGACAAATGGCTTTCTAAGAAAGAGGAGAAAAAAGCAAAAGTTAGGACTCAAAAAGGAAAAGATTGATACACTTGACTATATTAAAATGTCAATCTTTTATATATCAGGAAGCACTACAAAATTAAAATTCAGAAAAACTATTTGTCACATAAAAGAACATAATATCTAAGATTTCTTCTAAATCAATATGAAAAGGACACATCCTTCTAATTTTTTAAATGGACAAAAGGACAAGACCAAGCAGTTCATAGGAGATGAAAAAGAAATGGCCAAAAAACATCAAGAAGTTCGTCTCTCTGGAAATCCATATTGCACATTAGATGCCATCTTTCACTTATCAAATTGGTATGTATTTTTTTAAGGTAATACCCAGCCTTGGGGAATTTCCATATCCTCTTGAGAGAGTATGAATTTATGAAACTTCCTGAAAAGGAATTTGACAATTATTTTCAAAAGCCTTAAAAAGGTTCATGTACACCTGAGTTTCATGCTTATACCTCCAACCTAGCGCTCACCCCTGAATTCCAGTTGGATATTCAACAATCCCCACCACCACCACCATCTCTACTTGGGTATCTAACTGATGTTTCAAGTGCACCACATTCAAAACCAAAGTCCTGATTCAAACTGCCCCTCTGCGCCCCAAAGTTGTTCCTCCATCTCAGGAAGAGATAACTCTACCCCTCCCGTTGCTCAGACCTAAGACCTTGATGTCCCTGACATCTTTCTTTTATATACATCAGATCTGGGGACATTAACCTTCAAAACAGATTCAGTTTTCAATCCCTCATCACTGCCTCTCTTACGGGGCAAAGGGCTAGCTGCCCGACATACACGGAAACCAATACTTTGGCATTGACTTTTGAGATAAGAAAGTGCTTTATTTGCAAAGCTAACCAGCAAAAAAGATAGAAGGCAAGGCTCTAGAATCTGACTCCTCAATCCAGGATTGGGGTAAAATTTAAGATGTTAGGAAAATTTCAAACTTGGAAGCTGACTGGCTAGTCTCAAACCTGTCCATACAAGCTACTCTAGCTGCTGGAAGCCAGGTTTTCCTTACTGACAGATTTCTCACTTCTTTTTTTTTTTTTTTTTTTTGATTTCTCACTTCTTAAGGGGTCCTGCAGCAACATTTCTATTTTTTGAGTTCCATAGACTGAAGATTCTTGGTTCTGGAGTCATTGTGGAGACATGGATTTCTTTCTTGCACATGCATAGTGCTGTCTCTATAAAATAACTCAAGGCTTGATTAATCAACAACCTACTGATACTTAAGGAGGCTAAGCAGTTTAAGCTGGTCAGTATTTTATACTGACTGTTTTACAGTGTTTCATCTCTGCACATACTCCCTGGTTCAAACCACCATCATTCCTTACCTGGACCATTGTGACAGCCTCTTTGTTTGCCCTGCCTCTACCTTTACCATCTTCCAGATTATCCTCAATATAGCAGCCAGAAGGAAACTTTCATAGTAGCCTAAGTCAAATCACACCACTCCTCACTCAAAACCCTCCACTGGCTCTCATCTAAGAGAAAAGCAAAGCTCATTAAAGGCCTGTGATTTATAAGAAAAAATGCATACTTGGTCATTCAGATGACCCATACTTCTCACCCATATTTGGTCTTTGTTGACAGTTCCTAACTCATAGCTCTCCAAACCCTTGGAATTTCCTAAGTACTGAGAGTGATAAAGGTGTCTGTTTTGTTATGTTAATGAAGTAATTTCTGGAAAGCATGTAAGAATCCTGGACTGGTTGTACCTGGAGCCAGCCATGTGATCGGTTCCACCTCCCAACCTCCAAGGAGCTCAGAGGGACTGGAGATAAAGACCAACAGCCAGTGGCCAGTCATTTAACCCATCTTGCCTATATAAGGAAGCCGCCATAAAGAACCAAAAAGATAGGGCTCAGAGAGCCTGTGGGTTGGTGAACACGTGGAGATTTGGGGACAGTGCATGTGGAGACAGCACAGGAGCTCTGCGGCCATTTCCCCACACCCTGCCCTGTGCATCTCTTCCATCTGGCTGTTTCTGAGTTGCATCCTTTTATAACAAACCAGTAATCTAGTAAGGAAAATGTTTTCTCTGTGTTCTATGAGTTGCTCTAGCAAATGAATCACACCCAAGGGTCGTGGGAACCTCTGATTTATACCCAGTCAGTCAGAAGCACAGATCACAACCTGGACTTGCAATTGGTAAGCTGGAGGTGGGAGGGGCAGTCTTATAGGACTGGACCCTTAGGCTGTGGAATCTGATGTGATCTCTGGCCAGATAGTGTGAGGACTGAGTTGAATTCTTGGACACTGCTGGTGTCCAAAAATTGCTTGTTGGAAGTGAGGGGTGACTCTCCCACACATGTTGGAATTGGGTCCAGGAACCCAAAGAAAGCCTGTATACAATCTGGCTACTTTTCTCACCTAAGCCCAAGAGAAGCTACATAATCATAAAACCCAGCATTGCAGAATGTCAGTGCCAGAAGGATTAGATTCTACTTCAGCAAGTCTGGGCTGATACACAGAAAAATGCTTCCCTAGAAATGCCTCTGACAGTTTGGAACCCCTGAAATTCTAATCCAATACTTCTATCTACAAAAGAACAAACTGAGGCTTAGAAAGTGACTTCCTGGAGATGCGCAGAGTCGACGACACAGTTCTCTCAGGATGTCCTCTTGATCCAGCCCTTCCTGCAATCCCATCTAGCTCTTTGAGACTTCGTGACCTGACAAACAATGTCATCTCTCCCTGACAGCTCTGCACTAGCAAACTAGAACTCACATTTAAAATAAATGATCAGAATAAGTGTTGTCTTATTTACATGGCAAAATGAAGAAATTCTGTTGTCTGGGCAATCAGAATTGATTTGTTGACTTTTGGCTCCCTACCAACCAAACATCTTTCCAGTTTGAGAGAAATCCCCCAGGGTGTGACCAACAACCCTGCCCAATGCATCTGTCCCCACTCCCCAAGTGGCCAACTGTTGGCTTCCCTCTTTATCCAAAACCCCATCACACATCTATGGATCTCAGCTGACCCACCTGTTAAGGTGTGTGAGAGGGTTTCCTAGAGTGTTTCAGAGCCACAAGGGTGCCTGGGGCCTCTCTCTGAGCTCAGGTGCAAGTCCCCCAAATGTTGCAAAGACCACTATTAAAAACCTAGCAGAAGAAGTCAGTGAACAAAAAGGTGCCTTAATGATATGCTTTGGAAGCAAGTCTTTTTATAACTTCATTCTTCCCTCTCAGTGGCCCAAATGAAGATGAACTCAGAAAGGAACCCTTGGCAACAGCAGAGGAGAAAACAGCCTTCAAGAGCGTTCGCCTTGTGCCCAAGTTCTTGTTTCAACAGGAGATAGATTCGGCCTCTCCGGCACTCAGCGTGTTACCGAATATCTAAGATCATGAGAAATAACAGAAACCACCCTTGGGAGAAACTGTGGACCAATCACACAGAAGCTCTAGGCAGCAGCTGCTGTGACAATCAATGACTCCTTTCCCTTCATACAAAAGTAGCCAGGTGGTGAGTCTCTCCACCTCTCCCCCTACCTACTTTCAAGTTCCAGCTGAAGGTAGGTAGTACGCAGGGCACAGTGAAGAAGGACCATCTGGAGAGGCTGCTGGGCACTAGAAGACAAGAGTTTACAATTTGTGGATGGTGATGCTGCCAGAACCTGATGGAAATGGAAATCCAGTGTCTATTGTGATAAGAACAGAACCCTTCCCCTCCATAGCAAATGAGGTCAATTAACCAATCAACTATCAGGTCCCCTCGATGTAGTCATGTTCCTCATTAATGACTTTGAATAGACAAGCCCTGATGGAACACTGGGCATGGAGCAATGGGGGCAGCCCAGGAAGTCTGAGTGTTGGGTGCATGCCTCTTGCCATGGCCACTTGGGCATGAGCCCTTGAGCAATGGGGCTGACCCGGGGAAAAAGGAAGATCAACAGCCGTGGGGTGAGTTTTTGCTCACTGGTGAAGGACATGTTGTAGGTACTTCATAAACATTTATTCAATGAATATATTAACCTGATCATTGAGAGACATAGGGGTTTGGCAGAGCCAAAGATGGGAGAAGCTTAAGTCCTTGAATCATCACATGGAAGAAAGCTGCCCATAGGCTAGGAATTGTCTCACTGAACTGTTATGTGAGCAATGGGGGCGGGGGGGTAGAATCTGTTGTGTTAAGCCAGTGGAATTTGGGGATTTATTTGTTATAGAAGCTCACGTTGCCCTGACATTTATTAGATGCCCAATCAGGCATCTCCACAAGACACAAATAGGCACCACTGTCCTCTATGGACAGCTTTCCTCCATGTGATTCAAGGTCTTAGGCTCCTCTCATCTTTGTCTCTGCCAACCTCTCAGACCATAGAATCTTTTTCTAGCCCCTAGAATAACAGAGGGAAGTCCCACCCACTTCTTAAAAGCTACTGCCCAGAAAGGACACATACCATTTTCACGTATGTTTTGAGGACTTGTCATGTGGCCAAACATAGATGCAAGCTTAACTGGGAAATACAGTCCTTGTCTGGTCAGCCACCTCCTAGCAACAATTCCACACTATGGGAAAGTGAGCACAAAGGACTGGTAGGTGGACCACTTGCTATCTCCATCAGGTCCTAATCCTAGACATTCCCCGGGATTCACTAAGTCTGTGATCTATTCTCCAGCAGGCATCAGGCGGGGGTTTTCTCTGAATATCTCCACCCCTCCCTTCAACTCTTACCAGCATAGCAGCATCGCCATGCTGCCCTCAAGCCTTTACTGTAAGATCCTCTGACCTCTTACCACAGCTGTCCTGGTGACAGGTTCTTGGCTTGAATCCACATGGCTGGAGCCTCCTCTCTGCCTGACCTCACCTCACTGCCAGCCTCACTCTTTGGGGGCCTCCTACACAGCTCTCTCCTCCTGGCAGCCCAAACGGGAAGCCAAGCAGGGACCTCCTGAAGGAGGGCTCAGGGTCCATTCTGTCTATCTCTAAGCCAAAGAAGATGGGTCCTGACACACAGCACCTCATTGGTTACTTGTCCTCTTGTTTCCCGTCTCCCCCCCATAATCCATCAGGGCAGGAAGTGGAACCGCCTCTCCACTTCCTGTTCCTGTCTCACTGGGACTCTGCCTGCACTGATGCTGTTGGTTCCCAAGCTGAACCCTTTTACCAGATGAGTGGTCCCAAGCCCCAGATCCTGGGAGAACTGACTGCTAGGATACTACTATCCCCTTCCCTGGACTCTTGCCTTTGGCAGGATCTGCCTCCCCTAGGAGGTTACTCTCCCCAGCCAACCAGTGACATTTGAGTGGCCCTTGACTGATGGCACGGAGGCACAAATGCCAGCCCTCGAGTCTCTAGTGGGACCAACCCTGGTGACACAATTCACGCTCAGAGCTTCTTGTGGGATCAGGCTGAAGCTGGCCTATCTCTCATGTTCCCCTGTGCCTCTGTAAGAGCACTCTGCAATAAATCACTCTCATAAGAAACCCCATCTCAGGCTCTGGTTCTAGAAAGCTGATTTAAGACCCTTCCTTACACCAGATCCGCCTCTTCTTTCTCAAGGTGGCACCTGCTTTCTTCTTTTTCCAGAGCTGTATCGGCAAACAGGATGCAGAAAAACAGAAATCAGCTTGCAGATAGCAAAAAGAAAAAACAGGAAAAAAAATGCCTTGGGAAGTGCAATGAAAATATTGCACAAAAGAGACTATAAAGTGTTGAACACCATGCTGTCCATCAAAACTCTTGCCAGGAACCCTAGCATGGCCCTGGAGCTCTGCCACCTGGGGGGAGGCCACCCACCAAACCAGGAGGACTTGTGACGTGGATTCCATGGACACTGTGCATTAAGTTGATCCGGGTCCCTGAGCCTCGTCTGGCCTCACATTGCCAAGGCAAAGCCCACTCCTTGTTACTGTGGTGGCCATTTGGGGGAATTAGAAAAACAAAGGGGTTAAAAGAGAGAGAAATGCAAAGGGAACAGATAAGAATCCAGAAAGTGTGAGAGCATCATCTTCCAAAAACGTCCAAGCACCCCTTTCTTTGGCCCGTCAGGAAATCCACAGCCTCTTTCCCAGCCCCAGGAGGCACATCCCTGGCTAGATCCTGGAACCTGCGATCCACAGAAGTGCTGTCAGTGCTTGATATGTCCTAGACATGTGGCTAGCATGTAGGTAGCAGGGGAGAACGGCAGTGCCCACAGGCCTCTGGGCGACGGAAGAGAGGGGCGAGGGTGGTGAACGCAGAGGGTTAAGAAACAGGCAGTTCGCACCAACACCCTCCACTCCTTTCAATTTCTTTTCCACGAATTTAAATGCATTCTGTCACAGTGAGTTATGTCACCCGGAGGAAATGCCCAACTCAGGGACGTTTTTAAAGATTATTTTTTAGATCACCTATCACTATCCATTTGAGGAACGATTGTTCAATCTGAAAAAATAAATTCAAAACTGTCCCCCTCTAAGCAAGATGGAAAAATAACTTTCCCTATTCTTTCCCCCCTTTTTTTTTCTTTTTACTTATTTTTTTTAAAAGAAGGCTTATTTCTGAAGGACAGATTTGAAAATCTGTTTTCACCTTGACATTCTCGCTAGATTTGAGCAGCTCAGCAAGCTGAAGATCATGCCTTGTCAGACGGGTAAACAAATGAATGTACAGCCAGCTGTGTGACCTCAGGCAATTCACTTAACCTCTCTGAGCCTTAATCTCCTCAATTGTTTCACTGAGGTAACAATGCTGACCATGATCATCAAATCAAATGATGTCCAGACAGTCCTTGAATGTGAGACAGATGTAAGGTGTCTGTTCCACTAAATTGTCAATTCCTAAAGGGCAGGGAGCAGGCTCTGGCCAATTCTGCCCTCCCTGTAGATCTTATATAGGGCCCAGCCCACCTCAAGTGTTTAATAAATGTTGGATGAGTAGACAGTTCAATGGGTGATGGTTTGGTGGGTGGAGGTTTGCACGTACAAAGAGATGGATGATTGAAGGAGGGGTGGATGGAAGTGATGGTATGTTGGGAAATAGCTATTCAAAAAAAGTAAGATTCCAAAAAAGCCCTTTGACAAGTTCCCCAATTTCCATAGTGTGAATATTGACACCTTGGCCACCAACATGACAACCCTGAATCCAGAGTTGGAAAGAGAGGTTCAAAACTGGCATTTACAAGTCTGTAGAAGACAGTTCTTGTACTGGAGTGGATGGATGGAAGGAAGAGAAATAAGGGAGGAAGTAATGAAGAAGGCAGGAAGGGGGACTCCGTGGTGGTACAGTTGTTACACAGCTGCCTTGCAATGCAGGGGATGTAGGTCAGGGAACAAAGATCCCACACGTTTGGGACGACTAAGCCTGAGCACCACAACTAGAGAGCCCGCGAGTCACAACAGAAGACCTCGCTACTAAGATCTGATGCAGCAAATAATATAAACAAAGACTTTTTAAAAAAGAAAGAAAGAAGGTAGGAAGGAAGGGAGAGGGAGAACCACAAATAAATATTTACCATAGAGAAGAAAATAAAAATATTCTGGTACCAGGGAACACCAGCAAGAGCAATGCCTGAGGAGCATTCCTCAGGACACTCATCTCCTGGAGCAAATTATTTCCTCTTCCAGAATGAGGGTGGGAGTGGAGTTAATGCAGTGCAAAACAATGGTCCTCAATTATTTTTAAGAATTGGAAACCTATTTCCCAGTAAAATCTTACTTGAAAAGCACAATAATAATTACAACTGATATTTATTAAGCATTTGCTATGTACTGGGTACAGTCTAAGCACATTGCATGGAGTCCTCCCAACAACCCAGGAAAACAGATAATCCGACTATCCCTCAACTACTGGAGAGGTTGAGGCACTTGCTTGAAAGGGAAAGTGAGTCACTCAGTCATGTATGACTCTTTGCGACCCCATGGACTGTAGCCCACCGGTCTCCTCTGTCCATGGGATTCTCCAGGCAAGAATACTGGAGTGGGTTGTCATTTCCTTCTCCAGGGGATCTTCCCGACCCAGAGACCCAGGTTTCCCACATTGCAGATAGACTCTTTACCGACTGAGCCACCAGGGAAATCACCAGAGAGGCACTTGCTTAAGCTCACATAGTAAATAGCAGATCCAAGATTTAGGTACAGGCGATGATGGCAGTCCTAACCATTCCGCTCGCCTGCCTTTATCTATCAAAAGGAAAAGAAGCTGAACTGCCCCCTATAGACCCTAAGGTCAGCAATTCCAGAGGCCCCACAGAGAGCCAGATTGTTGGAAAAGACGCTGGGGGAACAGGCATTGATCCTAGTTCTGCTCCTGGTTGGCTGTGTATCCTTGGAAAAACCTCTTGCCCTCTCTGAGCTTCAGTTTTCTCATTTATAAAACAAAGTGAACATTCCCTACAACTGTTATAAATTATACATTGGGAAATTCTCATGAGAAGGATCAAGAAGCATTCAAAGAAGAATAGCTCAAATAAGTCACATTACACACAGTTTATTCTACGACATCAAGACCCATATGATTTAGAATGCATCCATTTTTGAGGTTATATGACTTTTTTTTTTTTTTTTAAAGTAGCAACCGTTTGTCCAATTAAATTAAATCTTGGGACTTCCCTGGTGGCTCAAGGGATAGGAATCCACCTGCCAATGCGGGGAACACGGGTTCGATCCCTGGTCTGGGAGGGATGCCTCGGAGCAGCTAAACCCATGCGCCACAACTACTGAGGCCACACGTTGCAACTACTGAAGCCTGTGTGCCTGGAGCCTATGCTCCACGATGAGAAGTCACCCCAGTGAGAAGTCTGTGCACCATAGTGAAGGCTAGGCCCCGCTAGCCACAACCAGAGAAAGCCCACACAAAGCAACAAAGACTCAGCACAGTCAAAAATTTGAAAAATAAATTTTAAAAGTAAATTAGCTAATTAAATCTTGTAGGAATGATTTTCGAGGATACTTATTTTGAAAGTCACTTTTGTTAGTGCAGAGGAATATTTAGTTATTAGCAATATTTAGCACTGCCTTCACATACAATTTTACAAATCTGCATGAAATCCAACCCGTTTCTGGGGGTGGAAACAGCAGCAACAACAACAAAAAAAACCAAAAGGTGGTCAGCCTGCTGAGTATTACTTTCTATGGGACTCAGATCTCTTTGGGAATCTAAAGAGAAATATGAACTTTTCTCCCCAGAGACATGCAGACACTTGCCAAACTTTGGGTATAACTTTGGGACAGGAAGGGTGAGAGGGACTGCCAGTCCTAGGAGTCAGGAGAAGGCAGGATCTTAGTAGAAAAAAGAATCTCTCTGAGGTGCCAGGTTTCACGTTTCAGCATCCTCAATCAAGGCAGAAAAGGTAGCCAGAAGCCACTCAGACACCGCCTGAGATTTTAAAATGAAGAATTCTCTTGATAAATAAATCTCTTAATGAAATACAAGCAATTAAGCTAAAAGTCCTATCAAATGCAACCTGCCACTCAGCAGGCTGACACTTAATTGAATTTCTTTTTCCATCCCCTGGCTCCTTTTCCCTGATAAACAAATTCATTCACCTCGGATCAAGTTTCCCTAACCCAGAAACCAATGATAGTCAATCAACTAATTGACACAACAAAGACTTCTATTCAAAAAAAAACTTTCCCTAATTAAAGTGGGAATGAAATTTTATAATACTCTGGTGCCTGATATTAATTACTCTGTGGTTAACCCCCTCCCTCCTCCTTAGGGGCCTGGCAGTGGATTGGAGTTATGGAAGGCATCTCACACCCAGGTACAAGTCCGAGTTCCAGCTTTATCCTGAGTTCACTGTGTGATCTTGGGAGGTCACACCTCCCTCTCTGTTTCTCATCAGGCGTGGACATCAGCGGGAGAAGCTGCTTCCAGCTCTAACCATTATCTTTTATGATCCAGGGGAGAGCCCAATGGCATAGTCTTCCCTCTGTGATTGCAGGTCAGTCAGCCGCTGCCAGGAGCTCTCGCCCGGCACTGAACTGAAAATCCCGCGCGTGGTCAGCAGGCTGCCTCTGCCTCTACCTGGCAGACACAGCAGTCCCTGAATGCAAACGCGCCTCTCCCCACGCACCCATCCACACCCTCCTAGACACACTTCTTACACGCATCTGTACAGTCTCCTCTTGCAGCACCCCCCCACACACAGTCTGCATCAAGGCCAAGCATGTACATGCATTGACGTACACCCTCACTTATGCCCATGAAACACACACACACACACTTTGCAAGCAGGTAAGCACGTGCTCCCTTACAGAGTAAGTCCCCTCAATCAAGGCTGTGCACACCACTTGCTCCTCCTGAAACATACACACTGATTTAGACACACACCCCTCTAGAGAGCAGATTTGAAGCCCTGAGTGCACACCCATTCCCTTACCCCAGACTCAGAAGCTGAGTAGTACCTGGCCCCAGACTCTTCTCTAGAGTAAACTCCCTTTGGAAAGGCCGATGTGCACACACACACGTGCACTTACACACCCATAGGCTCCTCTCCTCACTGTCAGATGTGAACCTGAACAGCATATGACCCAGTTTCCCAACTGTAAGGAAGCTTGCTGGAATCTCTGAAACCTAGTGATCGACCAATGGACTTGTCCAGAGCTGTCTGGGCTCCACAGTTTCTTTCCTTCAACAAAGGGCTACTGAGTGTGCCAGGCACTGCTGGGGTGAAGAAAGTGAACAAAACAGACACAGCCCCCCAGAAGCGGCTCTGTTCCTGTGACTCCTGCCCAGACAAACCAGCTGACAGTGAGAGCCCAGTCCCTGGGCCCTGACTCTAGTTTAGAGGTGGCTTTTTCAAGACATTATAGTCAAGATGCCTTTGAGCCAGGCCTTACAGGACACAGGAGAGGGTGTATGAGGCAGAGACACAGTGTGAACAAACACATGAGTCTGAGAAGTGGAGGTACAAACAGACAGCGCCAGGCAGGGGTGTGGGCAGCCCAGCTCCATTGCTCACTGTCTTTGGGGCAGGGGCAATCACTGAACATCTCTGAGCCTCCCTTGCCTTGTGGGAAAATGGGGATGTTAGGGACTTGTCTGGTGGTCCCATGGTTCAGACTCTGAGCTTCCAGTGCAGGAGGCACAGGTTCAATCCCTGGTCAGGGAACTAAAGTTTTACACTGCAGTGTGGCATGGCCAAAAAAAAAATTTTTTTCATTAAAAAAACAAAACAAAATGGGGTTGATAGTATAGTAGCTGCCACAGAAGGACCATATGTTTGCTCAACAAATAGAGAGGAGCAGCTACTCTGTGCCAGGCAGTGTCCTGGGCTCCTGGGGCTGTTGTGAAGATGAGAGGGGGTGATGAACGCCAGCTCTTGGCACCATATTTGCTCACACTGGACACCAGCTTGGCGGGCCTGAGTGCTAGTGAGAAGATGGGACTCTGGAATGAATGGAGGTGGGGGCGTCGGTGCTCTTGGGCCAAGGGAGCAGGAGGGAGCAGATGGAAAGATGGAGGCCAGCCTGGAGGAGGAGGAGGATGAGGGACTTGGTGATGGAGCCCCCAGGCTCAGGCTGCATTCCAGGTGAGAGACATTGTCTCAGCCCTGACCGCCCTGGTCAGCCCCCCACCTGGATTCCTTCCAGGGCCAGGGCCCAGATTCCCGGACAGGTTTTCGCCAAGCCAGGCAGGGGTGGAGGTGAGGGGGCCCCCTTTCCCTCCCCCTCGGCATCTGATGCCTTCGGTTGGGCTCATCTCATCTCCCTGACTGTTTTCATGTTTTCCTCTCTCACGCTGGCTGTGTGGAGCACATCTCTCAGAAAATACTTGCTTTTGAAAGTTGTTGCCATAACAACCACTTCATTACACGCCAGGCCCAGTATCTCAGAAATGCAGAATCTTCCCTTAAAAGCGTGCGCTGCACATCAAAGGGGAATAGGAGCTCATTATTTTTACATTATTTTGCAGGCAAATAGATATTTTCCAATACACATTTCTTTTCTAAGTTGATTTTCTTGTTCAGTGGAAATGCGCATTTCTTTCTTAACACTTTCCTGCCTGCAGGGCTCGAGGCCTAGAAACGTAAGTTCCTCAAAGCAGGAGGGAGAAGACATTTCTTTTGCTGGGAGATCCATCCCCCAGCCCACGAAGGGTGGTTTGCTCTAAGTCACAATTAGACTGCACCCAGAAATTCTCGAACAGGCAGAAATTCTCAATGTAGCATACACAAGCCTTTCTCAGTCTGACTTTGTTCTAACCAAGGTTTCGTAACAAGTGAAGCTAATGACTTAAGGAGCCAAATCAAAACTAAACTAAACAAATATCTTAACTGGTTGAGGTGGAGACATGCTCCAGGATTTTGTTTTCTGAGCTAGAGGGTGCCGTCAGAATTTAATAGGCTCCTGTAAGTGAAGGCCTAGCATATATCTCTCCCTTCACTAGCACATACATGTCATGATTTTTGTCTGTCTGTTTCACTGCCTCATCACCAGAGCCTTGAAAAGTGCCTGGGCCTATAGGGGCTCAGAAAATATTTGCTGAATGGACCAACGGATGAATGTGCTGGAAACACCATGCCTTGTAACAATTCTGCAGAGAAAGGAATCATCATCCCCATGATACAGATAAAGAATCTGAGGTTTATAGTAGCTAATACAGTAATAATAATTATAATAACTGACATTTAAATTCTTTATTGAAGCATAATATGCATAGATCCCACAAGCCGTGCAGTGTGGCCAAAATAATAACAATAACATGCATAGAGAAGAATGCATCAATCTTAAGTACACAGCTCCTTGAGTTTCTATAAACTGAATACCCCGGGTAACCAGTCCCTGGGCTTCCCAGGTGGCACAGCGGTAAAGAATTATATTTATATCACCCCCTGGAAAAAAAAAAAAAAGAATCCACCTGCTGTCAATGCAGGAGATGCAAGAGACGCAGTTTTGATCCCTGGGTCAGGAAGAACCGCTAGAGTACGAAATGGCAATCCACTCCAGTATTCTTGCCTGGAAAATACCATGGACAGAGGAGCCTGGAGGGCTACAGTCCATAGAGTCATAAAGAGTCGGACACAACTAAACACACACACACACACACACATACACACAACACCCAGATCAAGAAACAAAACATTTGGAGGGAAGAAAGGGGCCGTAAGCAGGACCGGCTTTCCTGGTGGCCTTACAAGAATTCATTATGATGCCACACATTTGTTTTAGGTGGATTTCTGTATCTGTTCTAGTTTACATCAGAAGGGGCAAGGCCTGCTTAGAGTCACTAAATCCCACAACTGCCATCCTGACCTCTCACATCATAGATTAGTTTTGCCTTTTGTGTGATTTCTGTACATGGACCCACACAGTGGCTTCCCTTTCATGCATGACTTTTTCCCCTTGTCTTTTTTGTTTTTGGCCACTTGACTTGTGGATCTTAGTTCCCTGGCCAGAGACTGAACCTGGACAGTGAAAGTGCTGAGTCCTGACCACTGGGCCACCAGGAAATTCTCATATGTTCTGGGGTGTTTTTGTGTGTGTTTGCTTTGTTTTAGTTTTAGTTTTCAGCTGCTCCATACAGCATGTGGCATCTTAGTTCCCCTACCAGGGATTAAACTCGTGCCCCCTACCATGGAAGCATGGAGTCATAACCACTGGACTTCCAGGGAAGTCCTCATGATGCTTTTGAGACTTGTCCACATCGTGGCAGATAGCTGACCATCACCCACCTCTCTGCTAACAGTGGCTAACTTTTAATGAGCATTTACTATGTGCTGGGTAAGTTCATTTAATCCTCGCAACACTCTTAAGATGAAACCATTATCTTAAGTGGCTTGCCTGGAGTCCCACAAACAATAAGTAGGGAACTGAACTCAGATCTCCAAATTCCTGCTGTTTTCAGGAACCTTTTTCCTGGCTGACTCAAAGCTATCACTAGCAAGTCAATAGCTGGACCAGGCTGGGGGTAAGGGGGAGGCTTTTTACTCCAACTTGAAATCGCCCCAGCATCCTTAGGCCTCAGCCTCTTGTAACTGCTTTTATATTTTATAAAATATTTTGTATTTCTCAGCTTCCTGACCTCACTGTCAGGCTCTCAGCTGCTCCTTCCTGCTGATGTCAATGTGCCTGCCAGTCGCCAAATCAAAAGCTCTTGTTACTTCTAATCCATTATGACCAGGAAGCCAAAAATACTGGGGTTATTAGAACTGTGTGCAAAACAAGAGATAATGGCTGTGAATAAGGGCTTGCCTCACATGGGTCTACAGACAGTGAGATCTGTGATAGCTTCACTTCTGTTTGTTTCTAGGTCTACAGACATGAGGTATCTAGATAAGCCAAGGGCCTCTCCAGTACATTTTTTCTCATTTTGAATGCTTTAATTAAAAGTTTTCTGGTTGGGGTCTGAGGACTTCACTCCTGTAGTATTTCTGTAGGTCTGTGCCTGACAAGTTAGCTCAGGTCTTTGTAGTCCTGAAATCTCATCAGACAAAGCAGCCAAGAGGAACACAAATGCCTCTGCAGCTCTTGGCTCTGAGGCAGAAATGAGTGCTGAAGTGATACTGGGAGGGACTGGTTCCTGACCCCAGAGCAGAGCTGGTGTCCTGTAATCCTGAGCTTTGATGGGTCTGTTCCAGCTCCCCGCTCCTGGGCAGGCCCCTCCCACACACTCAGGTCTCAAGGTCTGCGGTGCACTTACCTGGTTCTGGACCTGCACTGCGTGCATCATAGAAGCAGGATGGTACCCACCCAGCCTCCTCCCCTGACAGCCTCCTGCTCCTGTGCTGTGAAGCCCTCTTGGACAGTCCAGGTCTGAGTAGCATGGTCCCATCCTAGCCTATCCTCCCCTCCATCAAAGCTCTCACTTATCTCAACTGGGTACTTGGCTCTTTCTCTCTGTATATACATGGGCTTCCCTGCTGGCTCAGACAGTGAAGAATCTGCCTGTAGTGTGGGAGACCCAGGTTCAATCCCTGGGTCAGGAAGATTACCCTGGAAGAAGGTATTCCAGTATTCTTGCCTGGAGAATCCCAGGGACAGAGGAGCCTGGTGGGCTACAGTGCTTGGGATTGCAAAGAGTCAGACACAGCTGAAGCAACTTAGCACGCACACACACACACACAAATATATATTTGGCCACATCAAACGGCTTGTGGGATCTTAGTTCCCTGACCAAGGAATGAAGGTGGGGCCCACGGCAGTGAAAGCACAGAGCCCTAACCACTGGACTGCCAGGGATTTTTCCCTCAACATTTTTTTAATGAAAACCTAAACCTTCTCTCCACTCACCTTACCCCTCTTGAAAGAAGCTAATTTTGCATCTATTAACCAACTCATTTCCACTTTCCTAATTTCCTATATTCACGTCTGCTCTCTGGACTCTCTTCTGAACCAGTTTTTAACACTTTATTAGTTTTTTTCAGTAATTAATGGGTTAAAAAGTCTTTTAACACTTAAAAAAAAAAAAAAGATAATCTGTCCTATGGGCTCACACCATGAACATGGCACTCACTTGTCCTGAGTTTCACACTCCCCTAAATTCAGGGCCTGACACCAGAGAGAGTGTCTCTCTTTATGGACAGGGACAGCTATTTGCTTGCGTTTTGGCACCTCTCACAGAAGCTCTGATGGCTGTGCTGTAAAAAGCCGCCCCACCCTGGGCCCGTGGCTCCCATTTGCCAACTATGTCCCCTTAATGGATGCACACGTGTCTATTGTGGGTACAAACAGAATGGTTTCCATGGAGACCTGGTCACAATGACTAATTAGACAAAAGAAGAGTGTTTTTCAAAGCCTTGAAAGACATCATGGATATAATAAACGAACATCATCTTAGTCAATTGATATATTCTTTCTCATTTCTCCCTAGAAACATCAAAAAATGGTCCCTGGTGATTCGACCTTATTATGGAGTTGGACTCGCTAGCTGCTGGGTCAGAGCCTTCTAGATTCTCAACTGCAGGATTCTGATCCTGACCTTCCAAAAGCAGCCACGGGGGCTCTTGTCCACTCCCACCATTTGCAGACTGGGCCGTCCCACCTGGCCCCACCTGCTTACTCTCATAATGGCCATTAAGGAGACCAGCGATGGTCCAGATTCGGGGGACCTCATCCTAACCATTCCAAATGACTAGCCTGACTCAGCCATCAGCTGCCCCACTGGGCTCACCGGCCACCTTCATTTGTTTCAGATATTGGGTGTATGAAAACTGATAAAAGGAAATCGCAACTAAACCTGTAGTTAGGAAGGCCTATAGATAGTGCTTTCCTACTCATTGTTGTTCAGATGCCAAGTCGTGTCCAACTCTCTGCGACCCCATGGACTGCAGCACGCCAGGCTTCCCTGTCCCTCACTATCTCTCTGAGTCTGCTCAAACTCCTGTCCATGGAGTCAGTGATGCCATCCAACCATCTCATCTTCTGTCACCCCCTTCTCCTCCTGCCCTCAATCCTTCCCAGCATCAGGGTCTTTTCCAAGGAGTCAGTTCTTCGCATCAGGTGACCAAAGTATTGGAGCTTCAGCTTTAGCATCAGTCCTTCCAGTGAATATTCAGAGTTGATTTCCTTTAGGATTGGCTGGTTTGATCTCCTTGGACCAGCTTTTTCACTCTCCTCTTTCACCATCAAGAGGCTCTTTAGTTCCAACTCAGACTCATCATCAATTACCTCAAACAGGAAGGCAACAATCACCCCCAACAGGAAGATACCTACCTTGCACTGACAGGAAGTGCCACTATTTTACTACTGCAGCAGGAGGAAGGAAGACTTCCTTCCTGCCCAGCAACAAGTCCAGCCAATAAGAGACTGTTGTCACCTAAACTTTTACTTTCCTCCAATGAGCTTAATTTTTTTCCTACTGTCCTCCAATGAACTTGAATTTTTTTCCTTGCCAATGACTTCCTTCCCTTGCCCTGCCCTCCTTGCTATAAAAGGCTTCCATGTTGTGTAACCCCTCAGTGTATCTCCTTGTTGCCAGATGAGATGCTACCTGACTCATAAATTGTTTAATAAAGCCAATTAGATCTTTGATTCACTCAGTTAAATTCTATTTTCTAATAGATGCAACGTGTAGTGTCTATACCCCCAACAAAACTGGGAGCAATGAATATTAACTATCCCAGATTGTAAAGAAAAGCTATTCTTTTCCCCAAGGGGTTGTAAACTTAGCATAATGTGCTGGCAAAAATCTCAGAAGTGAGAGACCTACCCCAGCTATTTCTTCCAAAGGCTGTATACTGATCTGCATGCGCTTTCCCACTTTTTTTTTCCTGCCCTCATCCCACCAAGTCACACTTTTTCTAAGTGTTCAGAACACAAAATACCAAGACCTGAAACTATGACTTGGCAAGAAAAACTAACCTGTCTTAGATATACTGAACACTGAGTCTCAAAGCCACTCTATATAATAGCAGAATAATAATAATAATAATAAA
Source organism: Cervus canadensis (assembly GCF_019320065.1). Taxonomy (NCBI): domain Eukaryota; kingdom Metazoa; phylum Chordata; class Mammalia; order Artiodactyla; family Cervidae; genus Cervus; species Cervus canadensis. Next base: position 70,845,486 of record NC_057395.1, on the reverse strand, counting down.
TCTGGACAGAAATGAGAAATGCCTGGACATAAGGCAAACATACTTTAGCCAACAGCCCCAGAAAAAAATCATCTAAAGGCAAAGTATCCAGTCTAGAAGAAAATATAACCTAAAGGAAAAGAAAATTTTACCAAAATGCTGCTATAAAACTGCATAATAAGAATACAAATATTTTAAAAGCATAAACTCTCAATAACAAATATAATGAAAGAAATGACAGAGACATCAAAATTTTGAAGAGTTAAAAAGTGAATGGATAAGTAGTAATTGACCCAGAAAAAGAGAAAATTGAGATTTGTGTGTGTGTGTGCCTGCAGGGTGGAGAACCTGCAAACAGTAAACTGATAGAAGCCACAGAACTCTGCATTGACCAGAGTACAGTGAGGCCGGGGTGTAGGAGACACTGAAACAGAAGTGGCAAAAAGGCTATATGATGAGCATTTAGAGCTCCAGACCTGCTTTCCTGACCCTGCAAATCCAGGTGATGGTGTCTCCCACCAAGCAGCAGAAGAAAGTGGGACGTTTTCTCCCTGGAAGGGTTGAAGTCAGAGGCTGACGTATGAACATCAGTCACAGCTAACTAGTTGGTCTGGCATGCTGTAATGAAAACACTAGAATTTAGTACAAGACTGTACACTAAACAGGGGAAGATGGAAGTCCTATCCTTGCTTGGCCCCCAGAACACTGGCAGACAGCCTGCTGCCCTGAGGTGGGAGAGCAAAGGCCTCCTCTCAGAGAAAACAAGCCCAAGAGAAAATACTTAGAGATACTGACATTTAGTCCTCCCTAGGGCACATCTTAATTCCATCTCTTTACCCCAACGTGAAGCACCCAGTCAACAAGCACCACCCCAATCCCAAACTCACTCAGAGACTCCAATAAGCCTTTTAGTGCCTCCTCTTAAATTCAAGCAGATAGCCAGGGATCACCAGATAGTTGGAGGAAAACTTGAAAATTGAAAGATAAAGAACAAAGTAAATAGAACATAGCTTCCAAAAGCCAAACAACTGAAGAAGGATGAGAAAAGGGAAAGTAAAATTACAAGGGTAACTCAATAGTAAATTAAAAAAAAACAAGAAGAGCAATGTAAGATGTTATTTAGAAATATGGAAGTAAGACTAGGAAGAAATAGCTTAGACTTGAAGGAGGTTGGCAAGAATGAAGAAAAGTAGGAGAGAGTTGATTTTCCTTATGAAACTGAGAAAACAATTTGACTTTTCAAACTATGTGCATTTACACTTTTTTTTTAAAAGGAAACTAAGTGTTTGGTTTTTTTTTTTTCTAGAAAAATAAACTTCCAAGTCATTAAATCTTCAAGCATTCAGGCAGAAAAAGCAAATCATCTACAAATGAGAAAGGGCCTCAGGCTGGACTGTGACTTCCACTCAGCAACAATCAAAGCCAGAAGATTTAGGAAAATGGTGTTTCAGTTTAAAATACATGTGAGCCAAGGTCTTTCTGTCCTGTATAGATGTTGTTCAAGTACAAAGACAACGGGCATCAGCTAACTAAGAGTCTACTTTACTTATGACTTTCTCTTGGAAAAACTACTTAATAATAAAATCTAGCAAGGAAGAGATAAATAAAAAAACAAAACTCAGAGAGAAAAGGACTAAGCATGAGAAATGGGTCTATCCAAAATTAGAGTTTACACTAATTGTCATTTCATTTAAATATCAATGTTCTAAAATGTATCAATGTAAAAATATCATATATTAACATGCACATATGGAATCTAGAAAAATGGTACAGATGAACCTATTTCCAGTGCAAGGATAGAGGTGCAGGCATATAGAACGGATATGTGGACACAAAAGGGGAAAGGGAGGGTGGGACCAATTGGGAGATTGAGACTGACCTATAGACACTATGATGTGTAAAACAGACGGCTAGTGGGAACCTGAGGTATAGCACAGGGAGCTCAACTTGGGCTCTGAGATGACCTAGAGGGGTGGGATATGGGGGACGGAGATGAAAGAAGGAGGGGATATAGGTATACATATGGTTGATTCACTGCATTGTACAGAACAGACCAACACAACATTGTAAAGCAATTAAATTCCAGTAATAATCATGAAGATGAGGAGTGAAGTAGGAAAGAAATGGAAGAAGGCCAGTGTAATGTCCTATAGAATAGGACATTCCATTCTACCTAACATGCAAATATGTCATTTAAAAACACTCAGATCTCAAGGATGAGATGACTGGATGACATCACTGACTCAATGGACGTGAACTGGAGCAAACTCCGAGAGAGAGTACAGAACAGAGGAGCCTGGTGTGCTGCAGTCCATGGGGTGGTGAAGAGTCAGACATGACTTACCAACTGACCACATACACAAACATCAATATAATGGACTCGGCGATAAAAAAGAGTGAACTAAAATGCATGACCCCATTAATCTCAAACACAATATGCTAAGTGAAAAAAGTCAAACTGAAAAGCGTGTTCTGTATATGTTACATGGTTCTCTGGAAAAGGCAAAACAACAGGCACAGAAAAGAGATCAGTGGATGCCAAGGTCCATGTGTGGAAGAAGGGGTTGACTGAAGAAAGGGGTGCAGAAAATGTGCAGGGAAGCTGATGAAACCATTCCACATCTTGATTGATTATGGTGTGACTACACAACTATGCGTTTGTTAAAACTCATAGAACTGACTCTACACTGCTCTGTGGAAAAATGCATTAGGACAGGAATGCAGACAGTAGTCACAGACTTTTCACAAAATATGCCATGTCTTTTGATCTAATAGGCAATTTTATGTTGCTTTCTCAAAAATTCCACTGTTGAATTAATTTAACTAAATATTTTATCTGGGAGTACCGCTGTTAATTGTGCTTATGATAAAACACATAGATTTTGGGAATTCCCTGGAAGGCCACTGGTTAGGACTTGGCACTGTCTCTGCTGGAGCCCTGGGTTTGATCCCTAGCCCAGGGTACCTAGGTCCGACCAGCCAGCCACAAGGCTTGGCCAAAACAAACAAACAAAACCCCAAAAAACAACAACAACAAAAAAAAACACACAGATTTTTAAAAAAGATGACTCCAACCACAATGCTTTCCCTAATCTCTTGTTGAACCTGGAAGCATATTTTAGGAAACAATTTCTTTGGTAATGACTGACGAAATATCTGTTTGAGGTTCAGAAATTCCTTTGGTTTCATTGATTTCCTTTTCTTCTATCACAGTCAAGTAAAGTTACACTGAATGACTTACTTTCAAAAGTATCCCATTTCACAAAAATATTGCTACTTACCTCTCCACCTAGAAACTCCATATAGAAACATAGTTTGATGGTTTGAGGGGGCTGGAGGCAGTCTTTTTTATTTATTGTACCCATCTGTATTTTTGCAATTTAACACCTATGCACTATTTTTATGAAAGCAATGAGTCCTTCCCTGGCCCTACCCTAACTAGAGTCTCAGGTCCACACCCTCACTTCCATGGCATGCATGTCACTCTCCTTATTCCACAGGTGTTGCCACGCCTCTTCCACCCCCTTCCTGGACCATACATCCTTGAGAACCAAGAGTTCTATCTTGCTCATTCCTCTATCCCATGGAGGGCCATGGTTCGCACAAGCCCTCAATACATGCAGCTGGAATACAGCAGATCACATATTAAGAGGCCAAGGGCAAAATCCTCCATGAGCTTAAAAGGTAAAAAAAGCATCTCAGAATTTTCAATCCTGACCACTGTCTACTTTTCTACAATGTAAGAGAGAAATCAAGGGAGAAGGAGAACATGGCTAAAAGCTTAGTCCATTAGAACACTGGGAGACCAAACATAGCCATCTTACTACCTAACAGCTAGTGACGTGTCTCTCTGCTCCCAGTGAGAGATTTTGATGGAAGTCTGGTGGTTGGGAGTCTAGAATCAAGAGTAAACAAAGAGAGCTTTAGAATGTGATGGAGTCACAGAAGCCTGGAAGACACCAAGGTTGAGCAGAGATTGAATAGAGAAACCCAACAGACTCTTTAGCATTTATGAAGTCACTGTGAATTATTTGTAAGCCATCTTCAAACATGTCAACATGAGATTACCTGTTATTTCATTGAGGAATGAACTCAAATTACGTGCATGGCAGAGCTGGGTGTAGGAGGTATTTAAAGAGTCCCTTGGCGAGTGGGTGAGCCAAGTCCACCACAAGTGCATTTCAACAGGGTTTGTTGCTCCCTCCTGCTCCTTTTGTGTCCCCCAATTACTCCCAAGAAGTAATGGAACTTTGCTTCTTTGAGAAATGCTTCCAAAATAAATCCAACTGCTTATGTTGGTAATAGAAGTGAAGAGGAAGAAAAAGGGAAGGCATCCAAGAAAGTGATGATGTAGAGTTATATATACTGAAAAGGAATATCAAATTATAGCGTAGCTCAAATCGACCATATGAATGACTTCAATGTAGTACATTCAATATGGAAAACAGAAAATGTGACTCATGAACTTCAGAAAGTGCTTCCTTCACAGACAAAAATGCTCATCAAATGGGAACTCAGTTTGTTTGTTTGATCCTTCATTTAATTCAACCAGTTTTACTGATGTCCGGCTACGCAAGCACTGGTCTTGGCCTTGCGGATGTAAGAGTGAGCAGAGCAAAGTCCCTGCTCTCAGGAAGCTTGTTGTCTAGTTGAAGAAGACAATACAGGAACACATCCTACGTCAGGTGGAGACAGACCATGAAGAAAAAGTAAGCAGGCAGAGAGATAGAGTGCAGGAGCTGGTATTTTAGGTAGAGTGGCCAAGACAGCCTCTGAGAAGGTGTCAGCTGAGCAGTAATCTGGACGAGGAGAGGGAGGGAGCCACATGGATACCTGGGAGAATGTGCTCGGGCATTTCAGGCGAGAGAACAGCAAGTGTAAAGTCCCTGAGGTGGGAAGACCCTTGGAAGAAGAACGCAGAGGCCAGAGCGGCTGGAACAAGGTGAGCAAAGGGAGGAACAGCAGGAGACGAGCTCAGAGAGGGAGCAGGGAACGATCTGAGGCCACCAGGCGACCGCAGGGACCTCGGCTCTGACTCTGAGTGGAAGGGAAACCGCTCGAGGGCGGTGAGCAGAGACGGGTGTGATTTGACTCCAGCTTCTAACAGGATCCTTCAGCTGCTGTGCAGAGAATAACCTGCAGGGAAAGAAGGTCGGGATAGGGGGCTGGGGGAGTGGGGGGAGAGGGAGACCAGTGAGGAGACTCCTGCAATAACCAAAGGTGGTAATGTGGAAATGGTCAGACATGGTCAGATTTGGGAAACAGTATAAAAAACCATATTCAGATGCTGGGGATGGGAGGGGGGTCACCTTCATCCCTAGATGGTGTCAGGTGTCTACTTGGAGTAAGAAACTTTTACTTGTGTGGAGCCTTTTACATTGATTTAAAATATTACTTTAGGGACTTCCCCGGTTGTGGGAAAGTCCAGTGGTTAAGACTTTGCCTTCCAGTGTAGGGGGTGCAGTTTCAGTTCCTGCTCAGGGAGCTAAGATTCCCACATGCCTAATGGCCAAAAAACCAAAACAGAAGCAATATTGCAACAAATTCAATAAAGACTTTTAAAACGGTCCATATCAAGAAAACTCTTTAAAAATTACTTTAAATTATGCATTATATTCTTAAATATATTGCTGATAATGAATAGTGGCTTGCATTCAGTTTTAGCACCATTCCCGTCTTGAAAAGAATGACAAGCTTAGGGTCTATAGGATGACTGATTCTTGGGCAATCCCATTGTAGGGTGGTGAGGTTCAGGTCCAGACAGAACCAATTAGTTGCTTGGTATCAGATACCCACATGGTAGTGAGTACATTCAGGAAGTACCCAGGAAGACACATCTGACTTGGTCTGGCTTAGCCATGAGGCCAAGGTTTAAGGCAAAAATTGTGTGTTTTTAATACCACCATTGGAAGATTTTTAGACAACCAACCCAGTGAACTAAACATGGCTTCAGGTCTATTCAGTGATGCTCTAGCACCAATGAGTTTGACCACAGCAAGGGGCTAATGGACAGTCTCATGCAGCCACGTGGGCAATGAAACCTCTCTGCCTTCATGTCCCAGGCTGGGAAGTGGAGGATGGGTGTGGAAACCACCAAGCCTCCTGCTCACAGACAAGGTCTCCTCCACTGTTTTGCTAAGAAGCCTTTCAACCTGGATATCTGTTCATGGCTTTGTTGTTGTAAGGATTAAATGAGATGGTAGAGTCAGTTTCCAAAATCAGGAAGGGTTTGGAATCAAATTGACTTGAGGAACAAGCCACCTCTGCCCTGTATTCACTGGGGGGGGTTTGGGAAAATAGCTTAGCCCCTCTGAGCCTCAGAGTTAGGAATAAAGGTACCTTTCATGTGAAAAGCCAAGTGAAAAGGATAATAGACCAGGTATGTCCTTGTTAACAATCATATCATCGTTAACAATGATCTAATATCATAACAGGTATGTCCAAGTGTCCAGCAGTGCACTGGGCTCTTAGAAAGCCCTCAGCCATGTTCAACCCTGATACTGGCTTCATGAATATTCCACTGCAAGTCCCAGAGTTGGGAAGTGAGTTTTGAAGGGGTTCAAGGGCCTTGAGGGGCCCTTTGGATCTGGGAATATTTGGACCCCAGTGGACTTGCGCATCTCAGAAAGACTGGACCACACTGGGCTCATGCAGCTGGTCTGGCCCTCCTTTTCCCAGATGGAGAATTCAGGTCCAAAGGAAAGAGAGGGTAACAGCCAGAAAAAGGAACAAACGTGAACCAGCTGAACCGAGGTGGATGAACCTAGAGCCTCTTACACAGAGTGAAGCAAGTCAGAAAGGGAAGAACAAGTATCAAATATCAATGCATATATGGAATCTGGAAAGATGGTACTGATGAACCTGTTTGCAGGGAAGGAGTGGAGATGCAGATGTAGAGAATGGACTGCGGACACAGCGGGTGAAGGAGAGGGTGGGATGAACTGAGTAAATAGCAATGACGTAGTATGTGTAAAACAGCTAGCAAGTGGGGAGTTGCCGTCTAACACCGGGAGCTCAGCTGGGTGCACTGTGACGACCTGGAGGGGTGAGACGGGGCTGAAACAGGGAGGGAGGTTCAAAAGCAAGGGGACACATGTATACTTATGTCTGATTCGAGTTGTGTGGCAGAAACCAACACGACATTGTAAAACAATGATCTTCCAATTAAAAACTAAATTAAAAAAAGAAAAGAGAGCGTTAGCCAAGGCCACATGGTCACTAAGGGTCAAAGCCATGGCTGGGACTGGGGGTCTGGTGCTCCCTCCCTAACTCAATGCCACTCCCACATTCACAGCCTTTGCAGCCGGGCCAAGGTTCGCCCAGGTGCTGCCGCGACCTACCCCGAGATGCTCGCTGGAGCTGATGCAAACATTTTGTTCTGTGTCACGCCTGTGGTGACAGCTGAGTGAAACTGAATGTTCACAGTCATTCTGCTCAGAAACCTCGCACGCGTTCCATGTAATCGGAGTTTCAGAATGAGTCAGGTTTCCAAACTCTCCTCTCTCCTTCCAATCGCATGTCTGTATATGGTAACCTTCAGAAAACGAATCTAATAATTAGTCATCTTGGCCTAGTTCAAGACAACAGCCTGTTCCCCAATTTCACTTTGTTTTCAGCAAGAGAGTGATGCTAACAGTAATTTTCACCATGGTGAAAACACGCTTCTCAGCTGGGCCCTGCCGTGGACCGTCAACCGAGACACCTCCGGTGCCCACACCTGCCCGGGCTTTCCCACAGCTCAGTCTTTAACTCGGCTGTGCCCTCTAGGTGCCCTCCCCTCACGCTCTTCCACATCTATGACACCAGCTGTGTACTAAACAAGATGTTTTGGACTCATTATTACACTTAATCATCTTTGCAAGACAAACCTTGCATGTGTATATGGGTGCTCAGTCGCTTTAGTCGTGTCCGACTCTGTGAGACCCTACAGCCGGCCAGCCTCCTCCGTCCACGGGATTCTTCAGGCAAGAATACTGGCGTGGGTTGCCATTTCCTCCTCCGGGGGCTCTTCCTGACTCAGGGATCGAAGCCACATCCTTTATGTCTACCTGCACTGGCAGGCGGGTTCTTTACCGCTAGCACCACCTGGGAACCCAAGACAAGCCTTACTGCCTCACTTTAGAGCCTAAATGTCCCTATCTACTGTCCAGCCTCTCTCCTCCTTTCTCCCTGCTACCTCCTTGCAGTTCTTCAAAAGCAGTGAATCCTTCTCACCCCAGGGCCTTTGCACACACAGGGCCCTTCACCTGAAACACTCTTCCTCCTGACTCTCTGCCTAGGTGACTCCTACTCACCCTTCAGGTCTCAATTCAAGCCTAATGTCCTAAAGGAAGAGCTCCTCCTACCCTCCCACATGGTCCCATAGTTCTTTACTGTAATCACACCTGCCTTCCTCTCCTTTCAAAGCAGCTATTTACAACTTGTAATTTCATGTTTGTGGGATTATTTGCTATTATCTGCCCCTCCCACAAAAGCATGAACTGCAGGAAGGTGGAGGCCATCATTCTGTCTCCATGCCTAAAAAGGACTCTTGAGAGTTTAGGTACTACATTGGACGGATGATGGATAAATGGACAGATGGTTGGATGATGGATGAATACAAAATACTAAAAAACAAAACAAAAATTTCCATCCATCGGGATAAGAAACGGGGCCAAAATGCAAGCCCAAAGCCTCCAACTTGTCAAACTTGCTCTGCCCCTCATGGTAATCGTCCACTCCCACCAGCGCAGCAGACGTACGTGTACACACACACACACACACACACACACACCCCTCCCCATCCCATCTCCCACATGTCTGGACCTCCAGAGGTATGGATTCAATGGATCCAGAAGGGCCCCCAAATCTACATTGTTAACGTGCACCCAGGTAATTTTGAAAGGCGTGTGTCCCAGACCTCCGTTTCAGGGTCTTTAGACTCGGTGAATCCCAAGGAGGGGTGGGGATGGGGTGAGCCGCCCAGCCCTCCACCCTTTCAGCTGCCCAGGGGCGAAGCTGCGAGGGCAGCAGAAACTGGGGCCGTGCTGCCCTCTGGTGGTCACGGTGGCGCTGCAGCTGCCGGGCGTCCAGGAGGACCGTGGTCCGCAGCGAGGGTGCCCCTTCCTTCCATCCCTGACTCTACAGTGACTACGATGAGTCAACAGTGACTCTCCAGGACTTCTCTCCCTTTGTAAGTGGAACACAGTGTTTCCCCAACTTTGGTTTTCCCATTTCATATGACACCTGAACTATTATTTTCTTTCCTCTAAATATTTGTATATAAAATGACTCATTTTAAAAGAGAAATTGGAATCCCTACTGTAGAAGGGAGAAAAAAAATTCATTTACCATAAATAGGAGGAGGGGGAAACATGGAGTGGGGAAAAAAGAAAACAAGGATTCCCAAGGCTTTTTAAAATAAAGATTATCATTCTACAAACAAATATAAACAATGACTTGACCAAGTGGTGAAACTATAAAGAACAGCACAGAAATTATTATGCTAAAGGTCAGGATATGGGTCATCTCTGGGTGAAGGAAGGAGGCTGTAATTGGGAAAGGATGGAGGGGGTCCCAGGAAGCAGTTACAATCATATTAGCCTGAACCTATGAGCTGTATGTATTTTTTTCCTGTATTTTTATCCCATATTAAAAATTGATGAAAATTGAAAAAAAGCAGTGAAACACAAGTAATTTACAAATGCACACCTGAAGATAAGGGGGATGACAGTGAGCAGTAGTGGGTGCAGGGGGTCTACCTGGCTCTAGAATCCTCTGAAGAGGCCCTAGCCTCCTAATAAAACAGCTGGGTGGGGCCAGAAGCCCCACCTGGATAAATGCCTCAGAAACAGGCTGACCAACAAAGGGGTCTCCCAGTCTCTCCACACCACCCCAAATCCCTTCCTGCCCCCCCCCACCCTCCTAGCAGGCAGATAGGGCTGTGATTAAAGCTCAAAGCTTGGAGTAGGTCTGGGGTCCAGGACTGCTGTTTGAGGGTCTTGGAGCCTGTGTGCTGAAAACAACGTGAACCACTTTTGGGGGACAGTCAGCACCCCAATCACCAGGCCAGTTGCTCTGCTTCAGTTATGGACAACCAGCGACGTACTCGAGTCATTTACTGCCATAGTCCATCCTGATTGGTTGGGTCCTGTGCCATGCCAGTTGTCAAATATGTTTATGGGGCCTTCCCTGGTGGTCCAGTGGTTGAGAATCCAGCTTGCAATGCAGGGGACACGAGTTCAGTCCGTGGTCCAGGAATATCTCCCACGCCGTGGGGCAACTAAGCCCGTGCTCCACAACTGCTGAAGCCCAAGCGCCCTGAGCCCAGGCACCCTCCGCAACTAGAGAAGGCCTGTGCATAACAACTAAGACTCCATGCAGCCAAAAATAAATATTTCTTTAAATATGTTTATGATCAGCCCTGCTGATGTTCATTAAAGCGTGTATGTAACTATTAAGGGAAACAATAGCCACGGAAACACCATCACACATCACTCACATACCTCCGATCGGGCCTGTACCAAGTTTCGGGGCACATGAGGCTTTACCCGGCCCCTCCCAGAGCGACTCTAAGGATGCAAACGTCAGAGCCAGGCAATTCCCAGCACGGAGCCCAAGCCAGAGGAACGCGGGAGCTGGGATGACCCTGTATGGTTGAGCAAGTTGAGGCCCAGAGGGTGAAAGGAACTCCCCGGGGGGACTCATGAGTGCTCTGCTGTTTGCTTGTTTCATCTCTAATCCTCACAACACCCCTGCCCAGGAGCAGCTGGGGAAACCGAGGCCACCCCAGGACCACCATCCTTCTCCTCCACTGGATTTTTGTGTTTGGTTTTTTTCTGTTTTCCTCTTCCTCACCTTCAAGGACACCAGCTGCTCACTCACTGAGTGCCCGCCCCTCCTTGTCCCGCCTTATTAAGCCCACTCTCATTTTTATTGAATGTGTGTATTCAAGCATACAGAGGAAATCTAAAAGAATAGACACCAACATGTTATTGATATTTTCTTCTTTCTACATTTTTGCATTTTCTGATTCCTTTTTATAATAAGGCTTGGAAATGAGAAAATTCAGTTGTGTATTAAGGAAATAACCGCAGAGCAGTTTGGGACAATGAGCTCCAATAGGAGGATGAGGTCCCCGGGAGAGTCCTCCGCCCTTCAGCTGCTAAGTGATCTTGGGCAAGTCCTTCCCCTGCCTGGGCCTCAGTCTCCCCACCCAGTCAATCCGAAGGGTGTGCTAGCTCTTCTTCAACCCCCACTCCATCCCACCCATCTTCCCACCCTGCTCTGTGCCCAAAAACCTGGCCCCTGTGGACTGTGCCACCCTGACACCCTTGCTGGCTGGCCTCCAGGTCCCAGAGCTGGGAGCAGCCAGAAATGGCAGTATTTCTTCCCTGCTGTCTCCCTTCTTTGGGTCTCCCTTCCGGCAGTAGCTCAGCCCCTACATGACCACAGCTCCTGCTGAGTGGCCCCTACTTTCTGCCTCCAGTCCTCAGTGGAACCCCCTGCCCTTGCCCCCTCCCCCAGTCTTCTCACTGTTGCTCTTCCCTGGGAGCCTGTGAAAGTGAAAACGAAGTTGCTTCAGTTGGGTCTGATGCTGTGACCCCATGGGCTGTAGCCTGCCAGGCTCCTCCATCCATGGGATTTTCCAAGCAAGAGTACTGGAGTGGGTTGCCATTTCCTTCTCCAAAGGGACCCTGACGCCCAGGTATTTGGGTCCCTTTACTCCACCCACTCTCCACTATTACTCCCCTCATTAAATCCACCTGAATTGAATTCTGTTTCTTGCTGGAAGCTCAAGTAACACAGGCGTTGGTCAGTCTATGTAGTAAGTATAAATTCCCCTGACCACACATTCCTCAGGGATTAAAAACCTATTAATACTCCCCATCTCTACCCTCAGACTGAGCTTTGCATGTTTCACTAACCCAGGTAGGTGGCGTATGGACGTGCCTGGATTCAGCCGCCTCCAAGGGCAGAACGCTAACCCGTCCATGGGCGGGTCTGCCGCGCTCGCCCCATAAAAGCAAATCCAACATTAAAAAAAAAAAACACTATTAATTTCCCTATTGCCTCCTATTTAAATTCATTCTAGCTTGTAAGCTCCAGTTTCCCCTGAAGGTGGGGAAACAACGTGACAAACATCAAGTAGAACAGCCACTTCACTCAACTTTTCTTTCAGTAAATGCCACGTGTCTTCAGGTTTCACACACGTGCACATACGCCACCCAGAGGCAAGCCAAGCTGGGGTGGGAGGGAGTTACCCACCGCACCAGCATCTGGGAGGGTCGTCCGGCCGCGAGCCGCCCTCAGCCCTCGATTCCGGCTGCAGAAACCACAGTTCGGCCGTGGCTCCCGATAATTCCTGGGACCCTGTAACCCACGGGGCTTCCCTGGTGGCTCACTGGTAGAGAATCTACCTGCAAAGCAGGAGACCCCGGTTCGATCCCTGGGTTGGGAAGACCCCCTGGAGGAGGGCATAGCAACCCACTCCAGTCTCTTGCCTTGAGAAATCCACGGAAAGAGGAGCCTGGAGGGCTACAGTCCATGGGGTCGCACAGAGTCTGACGCAACTGAAGCGACGAAGCAGCGGTAAGCTGTAGCCCACTCGGACAGGGTCCGTCCACTGTCAGCCACATGCACACCCTCTCTGGGGGCTGGGGGACTCCCTCCTGCTCCTCTCCGCTGTGCTGGGGTTGCTGGTCTCACTGACGTTGTCTGTCCTCAGGCCATTCCATTTCTACACTTCCCTTGGCCACTAGGCTCCACTAGCCAGGCGCCATATTGGGCTTCTCTGTGAGGCCTTTTCTGGGATTCCTACAACCTTGACTAAGGTTGCTCTCACCTTGGAGGATGGGATGCCCGGACACTTTCTCGGGGAACCTGGTAGTTCTAAACCCTGACCCAGCCTCCCCATCCGGCTCTTCCACGTTCATGAATTCAACTCATCTCCTCTAGAGCTGGGAAATATTCTTCATCGCCACCCATGCTTCCCCACCCTGTGGTTTATGGTGTGAATGGTAGTGCTATGGGGTCCCTTTGGCCTTGTGTGCGATATGCCAAGCCAAGCTTCCAGAACAACAAAAGAACAAAAACAAGCAAACAGGAACATTTCTGTCTCTCCTGCTTCTGGCTCTTGTAATCAAAAGCCTTAGCTTTCAAGAGCACTCTGGAACTCAAAACACTAACATTTGACTCTCAGTCCCTCAGGTTTCTCAGGCAGCCTCCCTCCCCTGGGGTCTCAGCCACAAGATCCACTGTTAGTACTAGCGGTGACCTTCAGTGTCACTGGTAGCCTTGACCAGCTCCACTTACTCATTCAGTTAACAAATATTTCTTGGGTACCACTAGGCACTAGGTGCTCTGCCGGGCACTGGGGATACAGTAGGGAACTGATACAGACTGATCCGTGCCTCTGGGGGCTTAGAGCCTCCTGGGGGCTCATAAGAAGAGCGGCTCATAAGAGCTCATCAGAAGAGGGACAGTAACGAATCGTAAAGTGACACCGTCGTAAAGTGCTGTGAAGGAAAGGCGCTGGGACTACGAGGGTAAAGAACAGAGGAATTTAACCTCGCAGGGAGTTCAGGGGAGGCTGAGTTCTGAAGGGCTAGTAGGAGCGTAATCACACACAAAGAGAAAAATCAGATGTTCAAAGCAGGAGATGCCAAGGGCCCGTGGTGGCAGAGAGCAGAGCCCATGCCAGGCTGAGAGGAGAAGAGAAGCAGAAACATGCTCCAGGCCCTGCCGGGTGTGGAGGGTCTCATGGGCACCTTAGGAATCCTGACTGTATCAGGATTCTTTTTATTATTATTATTATTAAAGTACAGTTGATCTGCAATATTTTATTTGTTTCAAGTGTGTAATATGGCTAGGCAAAATTTTTATAGACTATAGTCCATTTAAAGTTAGTATAAACTATTGGTTGTATTCCTTGTGCTGTTCAAGATGTCCTTGCAGATTATTTACTTTATACATAGCAGCTTAATCCTCCACCCCGCTCTTGCCCCTCCCCAATATCTTAATAGCAGTGGGAAGCAGAAAGGGGGCAGTGTATCTGGATTTCTGGATGTTCCCTCTGGGTCTGGTCCAGAGAGAGGCCAGAGAGAAAGTGGGGAGGCCAGTTAGGAGACCTTAGACAAGACCAGAGACAGTCGTCCCTAGAATTAGAGCACTGGAGATGGGGTGAGGCAAACTGGAGAGATTCAAAAGTTGCCCCGAAGTTAAGAGTGGCAGGAGATGGTGGTAGATTCGACACTGGGGCGGAAGTGAGGGAAAGGAAGGATCAGAGCCTCTGTTCTGCTGAGTGGATGGAAGTGGACAGGCGGCGGCATGGTCAGTTGAGACAGAAACTTCCGCCTGGTAGGGCGGAAGGTTGTTTTCAGACAGTTTGGGCAGGCTAGGTGTGAGGTCCCATGAGATGTCCAAGGGGAGGCATCAGTTGGCAAAGTGGCTTCGTGGGTTTGCACTCAGCGGTGGTTTGGATCTTGAGCTGCTTATGGTGAGTTGTCTACAATACAGACAGGAAGAGGGAAAAGAGAAAACAGCCCAGAGGACTCTTGAGTTCAGTGGCCTGGTGGCAGAGAGTAAGACTGAAGAATCCAGGGCTTCCCTGGTGGTGCAGTGGATAGGAATCCACCAACCAATGCAGGGGACACAGGTTCGAGCCCTGGTCTGGGAAGATCCCACATGCCTTGGCGCAACTCAGCCCATGCACCCCAAGTACTGCACTTGTACCCTAGCACCCATGCTCTGCAACATGAGAAGCCACAACAGTGAGAAGTGCACACACCACAACGAAGAGTAGCCCCTGCTCTCCACAACTAGAGAAAGCCTGTGTGCAGCAACAAGGCCTCAGTGCAAGCAAAAACATCTAAGTGATTAAAAAAAAAAAAAAGATTGAAGAATCCAAACAGCAAATTCAAGGGTAGGGTAAAAACACTACAAAGAAAACAGAAACTAACAACTACAATGCAAATATGACTTTAAATATTGCTATATTTATAACATACTATAAATATGCTGACTATAAATATTGAGGCATGCGACTTATTCCCAATTATCAGAAATAAGTATTAAAGCTGATAAGCATTAAATACTTATCAGAAATAACTATTAAAGCTGAAGATATACAATATGTTAAAATAATTTATTTTGAATAACCATGATCATAATCATCTGCCTGTAAAAATCCCAAATTATTTCCCCAAAAAGTATGATACATGAGAGGAAGAAAAAGCATATGATGGGAAATCTAGATTTTTGTATTTAAAATAATGTCTTGTATTATAAAAATAAGAGGTATGACTTCTAAACCACCAAAGAAAACTAACTAGAGAAAACATGGCTCATTAGAAACAAAATGACAGAACTAAGCCAAACAAAATAGGTGAGACGATAAATGTGCACAGGTTATATTCATCAGAGACTTAAACTGAATCCCAAATCCAAATCCAAATTATTAGACTTCAAAGTAAGATTTTCCTGATGTTTGATGGTGGTTTGCTGGAGCACCCAGGAGTACCAATTCTTGTTCTGCCAACCAGCCCTCCTCATGCAGTTTCCAAGGGGCAGATTCTCCAAAAAAAAAAAAAGAAAATACAAACCAAAAGTTTCCACACTATTATGATTAGGCCTGAACCAGAACAGGGACAAGGTCACCAGCTCACGGGTTGCCAGATAGAGCAAGTAAAAATGCAGGTTGCCCCTTTACATTTGAATTTCAGATAAACACCAAAGAATTTTTTGTTTCTTAACTTTTTAATAAAAATATTTACTTAGTTTTGGAGAAATATGTCATGCAATAAATGATCAAAAAAATAAAAAAATAAACCTCCCCAAATTGACATGTATATGATAGATCATCTCTAGGCACAACAGCATTTATTAATGAATATAAAAAAATCAATTTTATTATTTTTATCTGCTCTTGCATCAGCTTTAACTACTAGTTTTTGGAAGCTTGAGTGTCTAAGCTTCCAAAATTCCACAGTTATCTCAGCCCCTGTAGTGTGACTGAGGCTAACATCCCATTCCCATCATGGAGAAATAAATTTCTGTCCTTGGGGATTCTGAGCTAGACCTCTAAGAACTTAAAAAAAAAAAAAAAAAAAAGATCCTCTCACCAGGATCCTTGTAACTTGGGGAAAATGCAGCCACCGTGCATTGAAACATGATCCAATTTGGACACATAAGTATATATTTTCAGCATAAGTATGTCCCATGCAATATTTGGGACATGAAGTGAAAGTGTTAGTCATTCAGTCATGTCCAACCCTTCATGACCCCATGGATTGTAGCCTGCCAGGCTTCTCTGTCTGTGGAATTCTCCAGCCAAGAATACTGGAGTGTATTGCCATTTCCTTCTCTGGGGGATCTTCCCGACCCAGGGATCGAACCCAAGTCTCCTGTATTACAGGCAGATTCTTTACTGTCTGAGCTACCAGGGGAGCCCAACTTGAGCTTAAAAAGTATCATTGTTTAACTGAAATTCAAGTTTAACTGGGTGTTCTGTATTTTACATGGCAACCCAGCACACCAGAGAAGGTGTATTAGAAAATGAGAGCCAGGGACTTCCCTGGGGATTCAGTGGTTAAGAATCCACACTTCCATTGCAGGGGGCACAGGTTCCATCCCTGGTCAGGGGACTAAGACCCTGCATGCCTCCCAACAAGGCCAAAAAATAAATTCAGTTCAGTTCAGTTCAGTCACTCAGTCGTGTCCGACTCTTTGCGACCCCATGAATCGCAGCACGCCAGGCCTCCCTGTCCATCACAAACTCCCAGAGTTTACTCAGACTCATCCAAAAATAAATTAAAAAGAAAATGAGGTCCAGGGAAGAGGGAGTTGGCGCTCACCCAGCCACGTGAGGCAGCACGTGGAAGAGTAGGTGACCTTCCCACTAGTAGAAGTGGACTCACCAATCTGCAGTCTGGCCAATGAAGTTGGCATTTCCTTCTGAAAAGAAGTCAGAGAGGGCCTTGGGCAGCAGCAACTTTTCCTCCCTGTCCTCAAATCAATGCAGTTTATGAAAAGTCCACATCCACGAAATGCCACCTAAAGGTTGAAAGTGAAGAGACTTCCAGATGACTGACGGTGGTATTCAGATGCTCACTGAAGTGATCAAAGAGAAAACCCAGGAAAAATCTGTATGAGCACGTAAACCAGGACGGAACCCAAACCACCACTCACAATCTTGCGGTGAAATATAATACGGGAGGGAAGGACTGACAGTTGGTGAGCTGGGTGGTGCTCACAAGAGCTGAAATTTGGGAGCTGGTTATTAAACCATTGGTAGCTTGAAACTGGCCTTAGCAGCAGTGTTTACACCATGGAAATTGGCAGCTGCTACAAATCAGAAAAAAAAACAAAACTGAGTTTGGTGTTTAAACATTTAGCCTACCAGCTTACCAAGTAAGAAATAAGTCACCAAATAAGAAGAAATAAACTCCTGTGTAAGAAGTGGCCGGTGCCTCACGTATATCCATGAGACTTTTCAGTGTTTTGGCCGGCTTCCACCTCCAGTCTCTGCATTTACAGAGGGGAGTGGGGGAGCTGGGTGTCTCTTGCTCCCAGAATTGACCACACTTGGCAGATCGGAAGTGTCAAAGAACTTACATTCCCTCAACAAATGAGACTTTTGGAAGTTGGTATACACAGGTTCCAGCCCCCTTACCCCTTGGCTGGGGTAATTCTGAGTTCTGTGTTTTATACCTTTTCCCATAGTTTCCCCAAAGGCCTTCAGAGGGAGGGAGATGCCTTGATTACCCATACTGTTACTGAATGCAAGTCCATGTGCCTGCCACACAGTGAGGCCAAGCAACAAACCAAAACCTCAGAGTTTGGAGCACAAAAAGGTGTACTGCTTCTGAGTAGCAGAACCAGGCAAGGAGATTAGGGTGGCTCGAGCCTTAAAAACCCCAAATCCCTGAAAACTTTCAGTAAAGCCCTTTTATAGGAAAGGTGATGGAGGGGTGTGGTAGGTTGTTGCAAACTTCTTGGTGTCAGATTCTTTGTTCCTGGAGGTCAGATCAGGATGTTCCTGGAAACCTCCACCAAACGTTATTCTCTGATCTGACAAGAAAGGGCAGGGCCCCAAAGATCAACTCTCATCCTTCAAGGTCCAGGCCTGGGCTAAAAAGATGGGGTTCCTGCGAGGGTCAATTATCCTGCCCGGGAGGCTTCGTCCAGCATCCTGTCTGCATCCTCCCGTCAGTGCTCAGACATTAAGAGAGGTGACCCATCTCAGCTGGCGGCGCCCTTAGGATCCGGTTCTCCAGACCCCACCCAGCCGTCATCACCAACGAAGCCAGACGCCCAGCACCCCACCTGCCCTCGCGCTTGCCATTTAACCTGGAAGGAATCATTTGTACCGGACCCAGAGAAATACATGTAGCAGATACCAAGCAGGTTCATTCCCCACTCAGCTCATCACAATTGTCCTCCTTTGAGAACAGCCCCGACCACAGAGGTGGACGTTAGGTAATGCTGTGCAGTGTCCTTGCAACTTAACCATGACCTCTGGCCACCTCCTAGGATAGGTGACTGATCTATGCTGGGCCAAGTTTGGAAACTTGACTGAAGAGACAAGCTGGTTGAAGCTGGTACCTTAATGGCAGTGTCCATATACTCCAACCCATGAGGCCTCTATGGACCGTGACCCACGGATACAGCCACCGCCATGAGGTCACAGAGGTGGGGATGTAGGAGGGGTTCCCTCCTGCTTCAGGGCCCAGGGGCCTGGCTGGTGGGCAGCCGTGGTGAGGCGAGGATGCAGGAGATCTGGGGGACACAGCCCTCAGCGTGGCCCTGAGCCCCCAGCTCACCTGCTGCCCTGAGGTTGAAGGACCTGGAGGGACCTGGGAGAAGGCGCCGATCCATCCCTCACACACTCTGCCTCGAGGACCCCTGCGAGCTGACCATTGGCAGAGTGGGACCTCGAAACTTGCACTCAGGGTCTGACACTAAAGGTCTCGCCATAACTCTCACTCGCAAACAGGCGCGCTGATGAGCATGTGCTAACGATCTCACGCTAACAGCTGTGCGCCTGCCCCAACCCTATTACAATACTTGTTAAAGTATTTGTAAATCTCCAGTCATTTCCATAAATGTTTTTCTAAATATGATTTTTCCTTGGTTTCTTTTTGTTATGGAAAAATATGCTCAACGGAAGTTTTTTTAACAGTATAGGGAATATACTGCTGCCGTTTTTGTCTCCTTCTTTTATATATATATTAATTTACTTGTTTGGCTGCACTGGGTCTTAGCTGTGGCACGCAGGACCTTCAATATTTCCTTGCAGCATGCAGGATCTGTAGTCGTGGCTTGGAGGATCTGGGCTTCCCAGGTGGCGTGAGTGGTAAAGAACCTGCCTGCCAATGCAGGAGACATAAGAGAGGAGGGTTCAATCCCTGGGTGAGGAAGATCCCCTGGAGGAAGGGCATGGCAACCCACTCCAATATTCTTTCCTGGAGAATCCCACAGACAAAAGAGACTGGTGGGCTACAGTCCATGGGGTTGCAAAGAGTTGGACACGACTGAAGCAACTTAGAACACATGGGGGATCTAGTTCCCTGAGTGGGGATCAAACCCCTGCATTAGGCCCCCTGCATTAGGAGTGCAGAGTCTTAACCACTGGACTGCCAAGAAGTTCCCGTCTCATTCTGTTTTACTATCTGTATGTGAGCATACATATAAAGGTGTCTGACTTCCCCAACCTTACCTGCACTTCACTTGAATCCTTGTTTCAGGCTATGCTTCTGGGAGAAGCCAGATAAAGACAGAGTCACATCCCTGGGAGGCAACCATAAAACTGGGGAGCTCCAAGCAGCAGGGAGCAGAGAAGCAAATCCACAGGGCCATCGACGTGACCCGTGGGGAGCGTCGGGAGGTCTGGCTCCTAGCACCTCGGGCCCCAGCCCCATGTCACACCCTGCCACTGATGTTGGAATGAGGTCTAAGTTGTTCCTGTGTCCGGGTGTGGGAAGGGGGTCTGGCTGACTTCAGGCTGCTTGAGCAAACAGAGACCTCCTTAGGCAGAGAGCTTGGAGGTCTAGGCTCCAGAAATATGAGAAAATGAACTTGGGTTTTTTCAGCCACCCAGTTTGTGGTATGTTATTATGGCAGCCTGAGTTGACATGCATTCTCCACTGAACGTTCCAAATGAACTAGTATGCCATGTGTATTTAGTATTCTCTTCTGATGTGAGAGCTCTTCTCTGCATTTTTGGCTAACTTTCCTTTAACTTGCTTTTTTCCCTTCTTCCTGTCTTTCCTCCCTTTCTTTCTTTCTTTCTTTCCTTCCTTCTTCTCTCTCTCTCCTTTCTTTCTTAATTTCCTCCCTCCCTCTCCGCCTTCTTTCTTTCTTTCTTTCTTTTTCTTTCTCTTTTCATGTCCTCTCTCTCATCTGCTTCCTACCCCCTCCCTTTAGGGAATTCTTATAAGTCTAGGTGTCTTATAGCAGTTTGCAAGTAGCTGAGTCTTAGGTTTACCAGTTTTACCAATTTTATGTTTCCTGTCTCATTAATTTTTACCCTAACTTTTAATTCTCTCCCTAGGTTTATCTTGTGGCATATTTTCTAGCTTCTTGAGTTGGACGCTTCATTAACTTTCAGTCTTCCCCATTTAATCACACAAACATTTGAGCCATGGGAGTCTTTTGTTACATTTTATGAGTTTTGCTATGTGGCGTTCCAATTGTTGTGTTCTGAATGGCCTATAATTGCAGTTTTGTTCCATTCTTTATTCAGGAATCAATTTCCAAGTGGTTTAATTTTTTTCTGTTTATCCCTTTGTTTTTAACTTCTGTTTTGTGGTCAGATAATGCGGCCAGAAAAGGGCAGCTTGTCAGCACCTCAGAGGTTGTCTCTGTGGCCTCGAATGGCATGTTTCTTTCAGTTCCTCACAGATGCTTGAATGAAATGTCTTTTCCGTTCGTATTAATTTATGACACAGAGCTTGTTTCTTCCAAGCTGACTTTCCTTGAAGCACGGATCCTATGAGTAGCTTTGGGATTCCGGTGCCCCCAGCGCAGACCCAGGAAGCCCGCAGTCAGAGTCACTGTGGACCTTATTGCTCCCAACTCCTCACACTGCCTCGAGCAGCTAGTTTTCCACGGAACATATTTCAGGAAATTCCATGTTAATGTTTTCTCTTATTTCTTGAGGGTCAACTATGTATGAAGCGTCCTGGCACAGGCATACTTCATTGTTATGGCACTTTGCTTTATTGTGTTGTTTGGTTTGGTTTTTGGCTGCGATGGGTCTCCCGGGTGTGCCAGGGCTTTCTCTAGTTACAGCGTGCGGACTTCTCATTGTGGTGGCTTCTCTGTTGCAGGCTCAGAAGTCGTGGCACACGGCCTTAGTTGCCCCAAGGCATGTGGGATCTTCCTAGACAGGATCAAACTCGTGTGCCCTAGGTTGGCAGGCTTAACCACTGGGATTCCTAACCACTGGACCACCAGGGAAGCCCTTATTGTGTTTTTCATCAACTGAAAGCTTGTGGCAATCCTGCATCAAGCAAGTCTATTGGAGTCATTTTTCCAACAGCATTTGCTCACTTCATGTCCCTACGTCACATTTTGGCAATTCTTGCAGTATTTTGAATTTTTAAGATATTATTAAATGTCCTTTGGTGATCTGTGTAATCAGTGATCTTTGATGTTACTGTTGTAAAGAGATTACAGTTTGCTGAAGGCTGAGATAATGGTTAGAAATGTTTTAGCCATAAAGTAATTTTCAAGTGTGTAGACTGTTGCTTTAGACATAATTGTGTGACTATTGCACATTTAGTACACTACTGTCTGTATGTGTACTCAGTCGTGTCCAACTCTTTGCAACCCCATGGACTGTATGAAGCCCACCAGGCTCCTCTTCTGTCCTTGGAATTCTCCAGGCAAGAATACTGGAGCGGGTTGCCATTTCCTTCTCCAGGGGATCTTCCCGACCCAGGGATCAAACCCATGTCTCCTTGTCTCCTGCATTGCCACTGAATTCCTAAGAATGGACAGAGAGGGAAAAGAGTAATTAAAAAAAAGAGAGAGAGAGAATGGACAGAGGAGCCTGGTAGGCTACAGTGCATAGGGTTGCAAAGAGTCAGACACGACTGAGTGAGTGAGCAGGATAAAGCTAACTAGGGAATGTTTGGGCGGGGCAGCTCACAGGGAGCTCCCTGCCACTACGAGATCATCCTTCAGGGATGCCTGGGAGGGGATGTTGGCCCTGAGAGAGAAGCTGACCTGAAGTCTCTCCCAGGCTGAAGGATTTGGATTCATGGTGACTCTGATCCTCCATCCCACCTCATGATGATGATTGCTGACTTGGCTGCCCAGGACACATAGTTTTCCTTTTTCAGGAAAGAGTTTCTGCACATTCTGTGACCCCTTCTCCACGCCTGCATCTCCAGCTGTCAGCAGCATCTCTCAAGATGATCAGAGTGGGGAGGGAGGGAGCAGAAGGCAGATCTGACCTTGCTTTCATTATTGGTCTCTGACATGTACAGGCCTGAGAAGTGCAGCCCAGACAGGTGTATCTGCATCCTTCTCTCCCATCTGGTTGCTATGGTGAGTGACCTGTCGGATCCCAGAGATGAAGTAGATGCTGGGAGAAGGCTGAAAGCTGGAGGACCATTCAAGAGGTCCATTAGAAGCATTAATGAGCTTAGTCTTCCCTCTCTCCATAATGGACTAAACATTAGCCCGCCCCACTAATGCGTTCTTGGCCACAAAGAAACCTACAACAGCTAATGCCCTGTTCCCTATTATGTGAATTTCAGTGACAGGAGAAATGCTTTCATTATCAATTTCATTCACAGACTTATAGATGCTTAAATCACTCAAGTCTCCGCTACCTCTGGTTTGGGCATGAAAGGGGCTATGGGAATGGGAACAACAACAACAAAAAAAACATTGTCAGCATCATCAGTACACACCATGCTGGGCTCTGGGGACACATCAGAGTATGTGCTGAGCCATCTGTTAACTCCCCGTGGGCCCTTCAACACTGGGTTTCAGGCTTAGAGAAAACGGACTCTCTGTTGCATATGGTATGGAAGTTACAGTTTTCCAAGGACCCTTTCTCAGCAAAATATACCAGGAGCTGTCCTTGTGTAGAGGATGGTCCAGTGGGTGGCGGGGGTACCGTGAGCATAACTCTGCAAGCCTCTCATAGGGGATAGCTTAGCTGGAGGCGCTAGAATTCCCACCCATGCAGAGTAAGGTCCTGCGTGGAACCTGGGAAGGTCCCAGTGGGCCCTGACTGAGCATCTTCTCCCAGTCTGGGGAGTTTTCTCCCTTGGGGAGGAGGCAGCATACTCTGCATGTGTAGAGAAAAGGGGGAAAAATTACTGGTGACAAAAAAGACAGAATGGGGACATTGTCAGGACTCTTGTCAAAGTTTCTATTCTCCCCCTTCTATGCATGTGACAAGCCTGGACTTCCTTGATCCCTGTAGTTAGGTTTGAACATGAAACTCACGTTAGACATGAAATGTCAGTAGAATGAAAATGTTGTCATTTCAGTGGAAGTAAAAGCATAAAGTAGAAGAGATATTTGAAGAGACAATGACTGAGCATTTTCCAAACTGAATGAAAGACACTAACCCAGAAGTGCAGCCAATAAACATAAGGAGAGACTGAGTATAACAAAATCCACAGGTCGACAACCTAGTGAAATTGTAGGAAAATCAAAGATAAAAGTTCTTTGAAACAGACCTATGAAAAGACACAGATGGGCTTCAAAACAAGTGAGGTAACTGAGATTCTGAATTCTCAAACACAGAAGTTAGAAGAAATTGGGCTCTGATTCAATATGAAGAAAGAAAATAGCATGACTACTGTCAACAAAAACACCTTCCAAGGATGAGGGTGAGAGCTTCCATGATAGCTCAGTGGTCAAGAATCTGCCTGCCAATGCAGGAGACACAGGCTCAATCCCTGGTCCGGGAAGATCCCACTTGCTGGGGAGCAACTAAGCCCATGCACCACAGCTACTGGGCCTGTGCTCCGGAGCCCGGGAACTGCAACTGCTGAAGCCTGAGCACCCTAGAGCCTGTGCACCCCAACAAGAGAAGCCACTGCAGAGAGATGCCCACGTGTTGCAACTAGAGAGCAGTCCCGGCTCTCGGCAGCTAGAGAAAAGCCCGTGCAGCAATGAAGACCCAGTGGAGTCAAAATAAATAAATAAAATTTAAAAATAAATAAAAAAGAATGAGGGTGAAATAAAGACGGTTTCAGACAAATGAAATCAGAAGTATGTGTCAAAAGGAAATTCTAAAAATTGAAAACTTTCAGCAGAAACAAAGTGATCCCACATAGTGAGTTGAAGTGCAAAAGGAGAGAGAAATAAATGTGAACATAAGTGTAATTGAACTTTGATAATAGCAATGCTGTCTTGCAAAGCTTTTTTTAAAATTAGGCTTAAAATACAAGGAACAGGGACTTCTCTGGTGGTTCAGAGGTTAAAGACTCTGTGCTTCCACTGCAGGGGGCACAGGTTTGGTCCCTGGTCAGGGAAGGAAGATTCCGCATGCCATGTGGTATGGCTAAAAAAAAAAAAAATACAGGGAATAATAACATAATAAATCATGAGGAAAGTAAATGAAGAAAAAGCTCTGTATTATCCAGAAAGAAGCTAATACTTATTAACTTTAAGCCTTGATAAATTATCTTTGTTTTCACTTGTAGAGTAACCACGAAATGATTAGTTCTACAGTGTATAACTTACAAACTAGTGAAAGAAATGGAGCTTTTAAAAGTCTATTTAAAGGAAGATAGAAGAAAATGAACCAAGCACAAAAGAAGATCGTAGATTTAAACCCAAATGTATCACAAATGATATTAAACATGTAGGTTTAAAGATAGGTAAATGATCAATTAGGTGTTTGGGATTAGCAGATACAAACTATTATATGTAAAATAGATAAACAACAAGGTTCTGCTTTACAGCACAGGAAACTATATTCATCACTTTGTAATAAACCATAATGGAAAAGAATTTGAAAAAGAATATATGTGTGTGTATAGCTGAATCACTTGGCTGTATGCCAGAAACTAACATAGACTTCAACTGGAACAAAAAAACAAAATAGAAAGACAGCTAAATGATGACATGTCACCAATAGTTGTAAATGGCAGCTTTCCCCAAGCCCACCTCATGCCTTGAAATTTGTAAAGGACAACAAGAATTCGGCTGGTGACTCACAATGCCCATTGTGACTGTCCATGACTGCCCGGCAGCAGCACGTAAGTGAGAGTTAAAGGCAGAGGCCGGCTGGCACGTTTGTTCTTCAGCTCCGAGGGGCCACTGCGGTTTGGGCTCTGGCCTCTGCTTTGAGTGGTCCTTCCGTCACACATGCCACTTGATGACCGCCTATTGTCTGTGCAGCGGCTCCTCTCAGCCCCTTGTCCCTCATCCGACCCACCGCTCGTGGTCCCGAGAATAGGCAGCCCGAGTTGTTCAGACCTGCGGCTCCAGAGTTCCAAGGGGCAGCGCTGGCACGGAGGACCGCTCCATCCTTCTTACCAAAGGGCTTTCCCAAGAAGGGCATTTCATCGTGACTCCAGGCAGTGGGCGACCCTATTTCAAGAACTAGTTCCCATGGAGCCAGAAGTCTTAGAAATTTGCCCTTACAACCCTCACCACCGAATCCCACTCAGCAGATTTCAGTACCACCTGGCATCATGCCGGAGAAAGAACCCCAAGAAAGCCAAAAAGATGGCCAGCTGCAAATACAACGCCTGCCACGTGGTCCCCATCAAGAAGCTGGAGGAGCACGAGGCTGCCTGTGTCAACAGAAGCACAGTGGAGGAAGAGGACAGCCTGAGTCCCCTGAAGGTCAACCTTCCAAATGCAGGGCACAAGTGCAACGGAAACGCCTCTCCGGTGTCCCCCCGTCTCCCCAGCCCCGACGTCTGGAATGTTGATAGCACAAATTGCCACCCCATGTTTGTCCTTAAGTCTTTCATTCCCCAGAAGCTTGTTTGCGAAAGCGACACCAGACAGTCAGAGACAGACAACTACACCCCATTCCTGACCTCCCCCCAAGAAGATCATTAGACCGGGAGAGTGAACCGCCAGCAGCAGAAAGAAGATACAAGCCTATTAAATGCATGATGAGAGATGCAATTCACCAGAATAAAAGGCATACAATGCAAACTACACTGGGGTGCCTTTTTTTTTTTTAACCTACCTAACAGATTCATTTTATTTGTTTTTGGCTGCGCGGGTTTTCCTTGTTGCACACGGGCTTTTTCCAGTTGCGGCGAGCTGGGGCTGCTTTTCATTGCTGTGCTCAGCCTTCTCATTGCAGTGGCTTTTCTTGTTGTGGAGCATAGGCTCTAGGCACAGGGGCTTCAGCGGTTGTGGTGCACAGGCTTATTTGCTCTGCGGCATGTGGGATCTTCTGGGACCAGGGATCCAAGCTGCATCGCCTGCACTGGCAGGTGGATTCTTAACCACTGGACCACCAGGGACGTACAAGACTTTATATGTGCATAGAAACCATGCAATATTAAAATGGCTTTAAAATATACTATTTAATGGTATCCCCACAAGAATTCAATGAGGTAGATTAAGTATCCACACTTTGTAAATTAGGAGATTTGGGTTTAAACAAAAGAAATGGCATGGCCAGGGGAACATAACCTAAAGCAAAGGACAGAGGTGAGTCAGTCCCCAGGCCACGTGTCCTAACCTTTGGTGCTAAATTGTTTTTGTTTTTTTTTAAGTACTTGTAACTTTGTCACCCCTAGCCTCTTCAACTGTTTCTACAAAGTGGTATGCAAAGACTTCTTGGGGAAAAAAAAGAGAAGTTCCCAGTGTTGGCCCTAGAAACTCTATGGTTAATAAAATACTTGGACTAGAGAATTGCCACATAGGAAGTAGGTAAAATAGGAAAGTGGTATGTAAGGTATATATATCTATGAAATTCAGGTCAACAAGACAAGGAAAAAAAATGGTTTGGAGTATGAAACAAATTGGTCATGAGTTAGTTATTCTTGAAGCTGAGTAAAGAATAAATTTTAATATTACTTTTATTTAAATGTTTATTTTACTATTTTATTATTCTCTGCTGCTGCTGCTAAGTCACGTCAGTCATGTCCGACTCTGCGCGACCCCATAGACAGCAGCCCACCAGGCTCCCCCGTCCCTGGGATTCTCCAGGCAAGAACACTGAAGTGGGTTGCCATTTCCTTCTCCAATGTGTGAAAGTGAAAAGTGAAAGTGACGTCACTCAGTTGACTCTTTGCAACCCCATGGACTGTAACCCATCAGGCTCCTCCGTCCATGGGACTCTCCAGGCAAGAGTACTGGAGTGGGGTGCCATTGCCTTCTCTACTTTTGGATAAATTTGAAATCTTACATAATAAAAAGTTTAAATGTATTTTAATATATTTATAATATATTTTAATATAAATACATTATACAATCTTATATATTTTATATAAATTAGGTGTTATATGTTTTAATAAAAATAGTTTTAAAAATATGTATTATATATAAACTTGAAGTCTTCCATAATAAAAATAGCTTTAAATATATTTTATGATATACTTAATATATTATAAATATATATATATATTAGTGGGTGAAGTGAAGGTCGCTCAGTCATGTCTGACTCTTTGTGACCCCATGGACTATACAGTCCATGGAATTCTCCAGGCCAGAATACTGGACTGGGTAGCCTTTCCCTTCTCCAGGGGAATCTTTCCAACTCAGGGATTGAACCCAGGTCTCCTGCATTGCAGGCAGATTCTTTACCAGCTGAGCCACAAAGGAAGCCCAAAGGCAACTGCCCCCTCTGAGGTAGCAGGGATAGAAACTTGGAATTAGCAGATACAAACCACTATATATAAAATAGATAAACAACAAGGTCCTACTGAATAGCGCATATCTTGTAATAATATATATATAAATATATTAGTGATATTCAATATCTTGTAATAATGTATATAATATATACAATAATATAAATATATAATAACATAAGTAATATAACTATATATTATATATATATAATAATCAATTTGCTGTTACAACAGAAACTAATACAATATTGTAAGTTAACTATACTTCAATTTTTTAATTTAAAAACCATATATTATATATTACATATAAATGTGTATTATATATTACATTTTTAATTAAAAAGTTTAAATATATAAATATATTTATATGCACTATTTTAAGTATTATATTATGAATATTTCAAGTTTGTATAAAAATAGTAAGATAAAGAGATGTATATACACACACATTAAATGCAATATAGTATTTTGGGTTGGCTTCTGGAACAGAAAAAGATATTAGTGGAAACGTGGTAAAATACAATTAAAGTCTGTAGTTTAGTTAACAGCATTCTGCTGGCGTGAATTTTCATTTTATTGGGTGCACCATGGTCTTTCAAGATGTTAACATTAGGGAAAGCTGATTGGAGGGTATAGGGGAACTCTTTGTACCACCCATGCAAATGTTCTGTAAATCTAAAATGGTTTTAAAATAATAAAATTTAAACACAGAGCAAAGAGCAACACAGTGAGCACAGTTCTGGACTCTCCACAACCCCGTTGACCTTGGGCAGCTGCCTCATGGTTCATTGCTCAGTCATGTCCAACTGTTGCCTACCTCTGTGATTGTTTGCTCATCCGCAGAGCAGAGATGATGCACTCACAGGATGTTGTGGAGCACTATCGGACTTAACACATGCAGGATTACTAGGACAGTGTCTACCACAAAGGAAGCCCTGGATTAATGTTAACTGCTAGTGCTGGTAATGGTGGAGGTATTCAGCAAAAAGAAAATGTCATATGGTAAGGGAAAAAATGATGAGCAAGTCAATTTATAAAATATATAAACAAATTTAATCAACTCAGAAAAACCATCAATGTTGCATTTAACATGATAAAAATAAGCTAGGAAGGGGCATTGTTCAGAGGGAAAGAAACACTGAATAGCAAATGTGTATATTAAAAATGTTTATGTAGCCCCCAAAATAATTTTTTCTATGTTGCAAACCAGCCAAGAGGAGAAAAGAGACCAGGATATTACAGAAACTTCACAAATTCAATGAAGAAAAGGAAAAAAAGTATAGATAGTAAAGAGAAAACACAAATTTGAATGGTAGAAATCAACCCAAATATATCAATATTCATAAAGATGTAAAAGGATTTAGCTTACCTATTTAAAAATCCTATTTATAGTTCTAAATCAAATATATGTCCATTTTTTATCAATACTAACTAACAGAGATTTTAAGAAATACATGCCGCCACCAGCTCCCATCCCCTGGAGAAGGAAATTGCAACCCACTCCAGTATTCTTGCCAGAAGCCCATGGACAGAGGAGCCTGGCGGGCTACAGTCCACGGGCTGGCAAAGAGTCGGACACGCCTTAGTGACTCAGCCACCACCACCTCCACCACGACCTCCCAGACACCTAACAGACATAACCAATCGATCATGGCATTCTTTCCTGAGCCTGGACAATACCTTCGGAATGCTTCTCAACACAAGGCTCCAGGCTGCTATTACACAGACGTCAGCTCTGTCTTCACAGCATCCACCCCTACGCAGGTTCCCCACTTGATGCTCTCTGACGTTCCAACTCGTGTTCCAGAAAGAATAAAGAAATTCAGGGGCCTAAGAAAACATCCTACCTGGAAATCTAGAGGAAAGACCAGGCAAGAGAGGAATATCTGTTCTAAACTCCCGAGTTACATCTCAGCCAGCTCTTCGGTCTCCTCATCCCTTACCTCTGCTGGGCCTATCTCCAGGGGAGACATCCAGGCAAGCCAGCCTCTAGCAGGGACCATCATTAAAACACATGTTAGCAGTGACAGTGACCGCAGCAAGCCAGTGCTGGGCTGGGTGCCAGCAACTGGATCACAGAGGAGAATGGGCTGGGTGTAAAGGCAGCCCCAGGAGCCCTGGGCAGCAGGTGAACTTTCGAAGTTCCGGGTGAGGATTCCTGGCAAAGGCAGAGCCTAGCATGAAAAGCCATGTGCTCAGGCAGAGGGGGCTCTGGCACAGCAGAGGAAGGAAAAAAGAAAGGGGGGCTAGAGATTTCTCTGGTGGTCCAGTGGTTAAGAATCCACCTTGCACTGTAGGGAATGTGGGTTTGATCCCTGGTCAGGGAACTAAGATCTCACATGCAGTGAGGCAGCCAAGTTCACACACCACAGTTAGAGGAGCCTCTGTGAGGCAACAAGGACCCAGCAGGGTTGGGGGAAAAAAGTTGGGGGGAGCTACCCTGGGGCCAGTTGCCTTGCCGATATTAAGCCCCAGCCACAATCCTGAGGGGAAAGTATTTTTGTTTCCAATATACAGATATGAAAAGTGAGTCTAAGAGAAGCTAAATAATTTGCCTTGGTTCATAAAGTTAGTAAGTGATGAGTAGCCTAATGAACCCATCCCCAGCAATTCCACTCCTAAATTTGTAGAAACCAGAAATGTGTACATGAGTTTGCCAAAAGATGAGGACAGCTATTCTCAACAGCACTATTTGTAATGTTGTTCAGTCACTAAGTTGTGTCTGACTCTTTGTGATCCCACGGTCTACAGCACGCCAGGCTTCCCTGTCTCCCGGAGTTTGCTCAAGTTCATGTCCATTGAATCAGTGACGCTATCCAACCATCTCATCCTCTGCTTCCCTCTTCTGCTTTTGCCTTCAATCTTTCCCAGCATCAGGATCTTTTCAAGTGAGTCAGCTCTTCTCATCAGGTGGCCAAAGTATTGGAGCTTCAGCTTCAGCATCAGTCCTGCCAACGAATATTCAATGAATGTTACTATTAATAAACCTTATTAATTACTATTAATATTCAATGAATATTAATTTTTGTAATGCCAGTCTCCAAATACTCCACCTGTCCTTCAGGAGAAACGGGTATAGTATGGAAAAGATCCATGACGGACCATGCTACGGTCCTGAGAATGAACTGACTGTAACTACCTGGTCAACAAGGGTAAATCCTACGTAAAGTGAAATTCACTTTACATAAACTTTTTTTAAAAAAAGCAAGATAAATCGATGGTGTGGGAATTCAGGATGGTAGTTACCTTTGGTGAGGTGAAGGAGGGGTTTCCGGGGTGCTGGTCATGGTCTATTTCTTAACTTGGGTTACCCTAGTGTGTCTGATTTGTGAAAATTCATCCAGCTATTCACTTGGGATCTGTGTATTGTCCTGTAGTTTGAACTTCCATGAAAAGTCCTGAAAAACTGGACTTATACCTAAAGCAGATACTTTCTCTACTGTTTCTCTCTGATTCCCTGGCTACAAAACGGACGGGTTATATGGGGCAGGGCACTGAAGTGCTGGCCTTGACTGGGCTCAAGTCCTGACTTGACCACTTTCTAGTAACTTCCACTCAGAACAGTCAACTGAAACTTGGACATGAACTTCTCATTTGCAGGGTTCTTGTGCACAAGAAAGAAATGAACAAGCATGTTGTAATAACATCACAAGAGCCTCTGTCTTCTGAGCCCCCAAGGGTGTGCCAGTGTTCTACTCAACTTCTTCAACAACTCTGGAAGGTTAAGGCTTCTCCCATTTTATAGCCAAGGACTTCAAGGCTCAGAGACAAGCTGAGATTCACATCTGGGTCTGTCTGATGCAAAGTCAGAGCTTTATCCATGGCTGCCTGGAGAGCCCTGGAAGGTTTTCCAGATGTCCTGGGTCACAATCAAGACTCAAGCAGCCTCACGGTAGCTCTGGATTCCAGAATCCTTCCTCCCACTCATTTCCACAAAGTTCCGAGTCTTCTAAGTTCCTCTTCCACCTTGTTGAGCCCACCATGAATTTTTCATTTTCCTCAAGGTTCTTCAGCAGACCTTCCTATGAGCTAGTTATTGCCTCATTAATGCTGTTTAACAAAACATCCCAATGTTCAGTGGCTTCAAACAACATTCTTTTTCTAAAAAAGAATTGTTTATTTATTTGGCCGCAGTGGGTTTTAGTTGCGGTACTTGGAATGTATAATTGTGGCATTCAGGCTCTTATTTGCACATGTGGGATCCAGTTCCCTGACCAGGGATTGAACCTGGGCCCCCTGTATTCGGAGCATGGAGTCTTAGCCACTGGACCACCAGGCAAGTCCCAACAACATTCTTATCATGTGTCATTCAGGGGTTGGCTAATCTAGCCCACAAAAAAAAAGAGCAGACAAAAAAAAAAAAAAAAAAAAAAAAGGAACACTGCTGCCCATGCTAGCAGACCTCACATTTTTTTCCCAACGCATAAGAAATACTGACAGAATCCATCCTATGCTTGACCAAAAAAGTAAATATCAACAAACTTCAAAGATTTAAAGTCACACGGACCATGCTCCCTGACAACAGGAGGATTAAGCTAAGAATTAACACTAAAAACGGTGAAGCCTTCCCTACCCTTCTAGTTCTAGCTGCCCTAGGCTTCTCTCTCTGCCACGTCACATCATGGCAGGATGAGATATTAGTTAGCAACTACTGGGTACCAAGCCTGCTACTCTCAGAAGGACATCCCCCAACCATGCCTTTCTGCAGGGCATTTGAGACTCAGGGTCTGCACCTGTCCTTGTCAGACTGTCCCGTTCATCATGGACTATAACCTAAATACCTATAGGTCAGCCCTAGTTAATAAACACGTAAAACACCCTCATCCTACGCAGCTGAGACCATGGTCTGTATCAGTGAAAAGTTCGATTTTCAGCTCATATTTAAATTCAACTTAATTGCTTTCGAGCATATCCAGCCAAGAGTGGAAACATAAAATCCATCTTACAGGGAGTTAAATCACTGCCATCACCGTTCATCAGAGCTTTGGTGATCTCTGGAAATAGATGGAATATAGAAATGATTCACACTGGGGCCTGCTGAGAAAGTGGCTCATTTAGACAATCTTAGTCCCAAGCTAATATGGACTATCAATTACCTGTTCTGAGAGCCTGATTTCCCCACCAATCACTTTTCTTTCTTTAAAAAAAAAAAAAAAATTATTTGGCTGCATGTGGGATATTTAGTTATGGCATGCAAGCTCTTAGTTGTGGCCTATGGGATTGTTCTTGACCAAGGATGGAGCCCTGGGCCCCCTGTATTGGGAGCATGGAGTCTTAGCCACTGGACCACCAGGGAAGTTCCCCAATCAGCTTTCCTATTGCTTTGGTATTACAAGGGAGAAATTTTTTTCTCTGGGTAAAGAATCATTTTCTTCACAACTGCTGTCCACCATGGAACTGGCTGTTGAGTAATAGAGTCACCTCTCCTCATCAGTGGAAGTGTTCAAGCAAAGGCCAGACAACTGCTTGATGCAGATATTCAAGAAGGGGTCTGAAAAATCAGAAAAACGCTTCAAAGGATCTACCTAGAAACTCCTATGGGCGCACTTTGCCTGCTGCCGCAAACACATCAATGGCCACCAGGTGGCGATAGATAGAGTTGCATCATCGTTGCAAAAGTGCTCCTAATCCAGAAGTGTTTTTCAAAGTACCAGAAACCTAATTGGAGCAAAACATAATTCAACATAGGAAAAAATAGGAATACCATTCTTCCATTATTCCTGCTTCTGGGTATATAGATTAGCAGCTCGGCCTCTGCGGGCTTGTTCCTTCCTGGCTTGTTACTCTGGCCTGGAAAACACCAGGCTCTTGGAGCAGCCGGAATAGTCAAGATCCCCAAAGCCGCAGGCCCCCCTGGAGCTCTGCGGCCCAAATCTCATGGTCAAACTTCAAGCAGGGCCCTCAGCCTCCTTTCAGTGGCACCCAATACCCCCATTCCTGAGTGGGCTCTTTCCTCCCTGTCCACACGGTGGACAAACGTCTCAATCCTCCCCCTACCTCACAGCAGACAGCCCAGCCCCCATGCTATCACTCCCCTGCTATTTTTCTTCTAAGCCCCTATTGCCCCCAGCATGTTATGTATGGATTTGTCTGCCCCTGGTAAGATCTAAGACCCAGGAGAGTGAGGTTGTTTGAGGGTAGCGTGGTAGGGGGAGGGGGTACTTTCTTTTTTTGCTCAGCAGCAGAACCATGCCTCACCAGAGGGTGGTAGGAAGAGTTGAAAAAACCCTGGATGTGTATTTCAAGCAGAGCGAACAGTTCCTGGGCAAGCTAACAGGTCTGCAGTTACTGTGGCCACCTCCTTCAGGGGACAGGGAAGAACCTCAGGATAAGCCAGAGTGGGTGAGTAGGATTGCGGGGAGTGGGTGCTGGGCAGAAGCCCCTGACAGGTTGCAGGCCAGGTCACTATGAACCGCCCCCCGGGAGCTTATGATGAACCTGTGTGTGCGTGTTGTCGCTTCGGTTGTGTTCCGACTCTGCGACCCAATGGACTGTAGCCTGCCAACCTCTTCTGTCCATAGATTCTCCAGGAAAGAATACTAGCGTGGGTTGCCATGCCCTCCTCCAGGGAATCTTCCTGACCCGGGGATTGAACCTGCGTCTCTTACATCCCCTGCACGGGCAGGCGGGTTCTTTACCACTGGCGCCACCTCCATTCCCCCCGTGATGCACCTGGAGTGGGGGAAATGGTGTGCAAATTGTCCCAAGGCACACAGGGTCTGCTATGGGTGTTCCAGTCACAGTAAAGACACCCCTACCCCCACCTCACTGCAGGGCAGGTTGCCCATCAAAGCCAGCAGCCCTGCTTGGGGCAGTCAGGGACAGCGCTTGGGTCCCGCAGGTCACCAGGGAAAGAATTTGGTAGTGGGCAGAGGGGTGATCCAAGCCCAGAAATCAGCAAAGTCACAGACGGCGTGGAAAGCAGGCATGGCCCAGCCTGGCTGGTCCAGCTGGGCCACGTGAGACTGTGGGAGGCAGGTGGGAAGAGTGAAGGCCGGTCCCAGATCTCAAACAGGTATCAGGTGCAGCAGGTCAGGGTTCAAGCCAGGCTTGACTGTGTGAGCACATGGGGGCCACCTGGGGAAGACTGCCAATACTGGGTGACAGAGCAGCCTCGACCGAGATGGTGTGTCAGACAGACTTGAACCCCGCTAACTCGTCCTCTTTAGAGGATGGGGACCCCAGGCAAGACGCCCTGCCCCCAAGTCTCCCTGCGGAACCAGAGGCGCTGAAGCAGGTCGTGGATACCAGGCTGTCCTGTGGTGAACTGAGATCGCAGCCCCCGGGGATGGCCATAAGGCCCCATCCGAGGGATCCTGCTTATATAAACATCGCTCCTCAATATAGACCTTCTGGGACCTGGGACCTGCCCCTCGTCTACCCACCCATGGACTCTTCTCAGCTTACAAGCCAAGGGCCCCAGTCTTTGTGCACTGGGCCATGACGAGGGAGGGCCAGCGTCCAGGCTGGAACTGCTGCCACAGCCTTGGGAAGTTAGGACCACTGGCCAGGCTCCACCCAGCTGATGGTTACTCCTGCTTTACCAGCCTGATCTGGGTGTGGGGCTGATCACAGGCCAGTCCAGCCACCTACGGCAAAGGCCCACCACTGTCCCACCTTCCCCCAACCCCACCCAACAGCCAAGAGACCTCGGAACCCTGAGACACTTGGGTGCAGAGAAAACTGCCTCCCAGCACCTTGGGTTCCCAGGGGCAATACGGCCCAGAGCCCCAGGCCTGGGCTGTGCAGACAAGGTGGCACTGTGAGGATGACAGTCAGGTCCCCCCATCCCTCAGGGCCCTAAGGACAGTCACCAGGGAACTGCAAGCAGGATCCAGGAGGAAGGTGGAGTCCAGAGCACAGGAAAAAGACAACTTTTATTCTTTGAAGAAAATGCACCAACAAGTTGCAAGAAGGAGCACGCTGGCTAGGTAGGTCCCCTGTACTAAGCAGGAGTCTGAGATGAGGCCAGGCCTGACCAGGGCTTGGGAGAAGCTGAGGGGCTCCCTATGGCACTCGGGGAGGGCCAGGCCAGCTCAGAGGTGGGACTTTGTTCTGTTAGCACCAGGAACTGCCCGCAGCTGCAGCCGGGCTCGGAGACAGGTCAGTAGGTGGGCCTGCCTGTCCCCACCTGAGCAGTCTGGGAGGGGCTGGTGGCAGAAGGCTCCCTGCAGGCGATCGTCTGAGTGTGATTCTCAAATTCACAGCCCAGAATCGGTCCCCCAGCCCCCTGTAAACATGAGAATGGGCTCGTGACTGCCAAGCCCCTAAGACAAGATGAGGGTCCGAGACGTGTGGCTGGGC
Organism: Cervus canadensis; assembly: GCF_019320065.1. Lineage (NCBI taxonomy): Eukaryota > Metazoa > Chordata > Mammalia > Artiodactyla > Cervidae > Cervus > Cervus canadensis. The sequence goes on along the minus strand of NC_057395.1, from coordinate 70,809,427 downwards.
TTCAGGCGACCCAGGAGCTGCCGGGCTTTCTCCTGCATGAAGAGCTGGTCCCTGGTGCCCCCGCAGGCCACCGTCTTCCAGGCGCTGGTCATCTGGGAGGAGGAAAGGGGGTTACCACCCAGGCAGTGGCCGGGGCTCCTAAGGAAGCCTGGAGACCCTGGTTGGGGTGGGGTGGGGACATTTCTATCACGCTCCCTCCCTCTAGAAGCCACAATCTGTGCTCACTGCACCTTCCTGGTGGACCTGGGGAGTTAGTGCCATCTCTGGGCGTCCTCAGGGATAGAGCAAGGAGGCTGGACCAGGACACAAGCCCCCACCCTCCCCAGTGCCCATCATGTGGCAACAGCCCCCAGGGAAGGGAAAAAAGCTACAGCTCTGCAGGCTGGAGAGCAGCAGAGAGGCTGCAGATGGCTGGGAAAACAGGCAGGGGATCCCTGTCTTCAAGGACAAAGTCACAGAGACATGTCTTAATTACGAGTGAGACCACATCGTGAAGGAGTGGCTTTGTGGAGGGAGATCTCTGGTACCCAGGTCCCCCGAGGGAGTGGCATCGGGACAGAGATGTGAAGCCCACATTCATCAGTCAGCAGAGCCACAGAAGAGCATCATGCAGAGGCAAAGCCGGTGCAAAGGCCCTGTGGTGTGGAGGTCACAGAGTGAGGCCCCGAGGGGCAGCACTCACAGGGGCAGGGGTGGGAAAGTGGCCCCGGGGCCTCGGGGCCGCTGGCTTCTCAGACTTGGCCTGCAGGAAGCCCTCGTTGAGCAGGCTGCTGTCCTCTCTGCTGCCCGATGGGGTGAGGCCTGAGGAGCCTGCTGCGAGGATGCTGGTCGGCTGAAAGCAAAACCAAGTCAGAGGCTCAGCGTTTTGCCACAGGCTTTCCGTGGGAGGGAGAACATAAAAGAGCAAGCACATCCCAGTGCCACCACCTCCGGGAGGTCTGGGCAGAAGATATGGGCAGGAGATGATACTTCTCTGAGCCTCAGCTTCCGCTTCATTTAAAGATGAAGGAGGAAAACAGCTACAAGTGCCTGTTTCAGGGCCTGGCACCTGATGAACACCTAGGAACGCAGGCTCCTTTTACATGAACTGGTTCCTCCCCGTCTCAGGTGGAGACAAGGGTGTTCCTGCTTCTCCGGGGACCAGAAGCACCCATGGGGGTGCTGGTCAAGGCAGCCCCAGGCCTGGGCCGCCTCCCGGACAGGCCTTTACCCTGCAGGCAAGAACCTGAGGCACAGGCAGCTGAGATCCAGAGACCAGGCCCTCTGCTCCACCTCCTCTGCATTTAACCACTTCACCTGACTTTTTTTCTTTCCACTAGTTATTTCACTCACTCAAGGGTCTGGCTGGAGAGCACCAAGTTCCTGGCCTGCCGTGGATGCCTCATTAGACGGAGCTTTCTCTGCCAGGACTGTGAGTGGCAGGCGGACCTATAGGAGCTGCCAAGCAATGATCTGTCTCGTGGGCCTTTCCACAGCCTTCACTGTCTGCTACCGGCCACCAGCAAAAAACAAGCTCACCCCACTGCCTGCTGCAAGGGATCAATTGCCCGGCATGGTTTCTGGGGCCCAGGCTCTGTGGAAGCAGTGGCCCCTCCAGAGGTTGGCCTGGGAACAGGGCCGCACCCATGCCAGGGCAGAGGTGCCCCGATCACCTGGCGGGGCCCCGAGGCACCTCACTGACCAGGGTCTTCCCTAGCAGTGTAATACAAGGGAAGGTGCAGGGGACTCAGAAAACACACGTGCCCAACAAGTTCTAGCAGCCAGCACTTGCCAACCGAACCTTCTGTGAAGGACAAGAGCAGGGCGGCCTGGATCGACACCAGTGTGGGAATGATGCCCAGTGCCACCTGCCCCCTTCCTCCCCACTGAGCCCGGCACACGAAAGCCCCGCTGACTCCACCTCCAGGGCTCTCCAGGCTAAAGGGCCCCAGAGGCGCAGGGCGACTCCATACTCTCAGCCTCTTGCAGCTGGGTGGGGAGTAGGGGGTGGCCTCACAGGACAGCTTCTCTCCCAGACCCCTTACCAACCTTGGGCAGCGTGGACATCATCAGCTTCACGTCCTCGTCCACAATGTCGAGAGCCAGGGACTTGCGGACTTTCTTGATGGGGCTTCGCCGCATCTGGGGGGAGGTGGTGGTTAGGTCACACGCCTGGATTCCCATCACCCCCAGCACCTGATGACACTGGCCCTGTCGCAGACTCTGTCCATAGAGCAGGCTGTCCTGCCAGTTGCTCACTGGTGAGCAACTCCACCTCCAAGCCACCTCCACCCAACCTCATCCCCAAAGGGACCAAGTGCAGCCCAAGTCTCTACCACACTGAACACTCCCCCACACAGGCAAGTTACAACTAGAACACCCACCTGCTGGGGAGCTACAGACACACAAGACCGCGTGGAACACAGGATGTTATGGGAATGCCCACCCCCCAAGCCCTGCGCCTCCCTATAAGCAGATCAGGGGGTGGCTCTGACCCCAGGGAGGGCCTCTGAGACTGACACCTGTCCCCGAACTCAGTCCTGTGCCCAAAATAGCTGCTACCCTGGCTCGGAACTACCTTCAGACACAGAGAGGCCAGGGAGGGCCCCAGTCATGCTCTGCCCACACACCCGGGGGCCCAGCTGGAGGGTCCCCTCCCAGCCTGGCCACCCACCTTCCCCACCCAGTACCACCCTGGCCCACTCCTGTCTTCCCTTCTCCTTAGAGAGTGCCTGGGAAGAAAGGGGCTTCAAAACAGGGGACACAGAGCCACCTGCGGTCAGGAAACCACGTGGGCTGGGGGCGGGACAGGCCTGTCCAGCGCGGCCCGGCCCTCCGCACCCAGGCGTCCGGAGCAGTGTCCCCACCCGCTCCCGACCTCACCTGAACCGGCTGGCCCCACCTCCTCACGCTGCCCCGACAGCTGGCCGGCGGCTCCGTCTGAAGGATGCCCCTTGAAATCCTCTTTGGGCCTTTTCTGTCCCCGAATGCTGCGTGTACTGAGTCACTGAGGGTGTTTGCCATTTCCGCCCACTCAACTCCAGGAGCGACCCCCTCTGGATCTTAATCATTGCTCTACCCACCCCGCCCGGCCCAGAGCCCACTTCAGGAGGGTCCAAACAACGCGGAATAAGCGAGGAACCAGTTCAAGGGGAGAGGGAAGGGTGGCAGGCAGCTGCACCGGCCGATGTCGTGGACCCCCAGGCTGCAGGAGCGGATGGCCGGGCCCCCTCCCCACCGCCCTACCAGCCGCTCACCCCGGCCTTCCTCTTCTGCTTCTCGGGCCTCACTTCGTCCTCGATGATGAGCTCGATGCCGGCCTCGGAGCGCAGCACCTCTTTCAAGTCCTCCTCCAGGTGGGGGGTCTGGGGCTGCGGGTGGGGATGGCCAGGGTGAGGCTCCGCGCCCAGGCCAGAGGACACCGGCTGAGCCTGCTCATGGGGGCGGCAGGACAGACAGGCCGCACCTCTGCTGCCCTGGGTGATGCCGGAGGCAGCCTGGAGCTGGGATGCTGGCCTCACACACGGCGTCCATGGCCGTTAACTGTCCTCAGCTCCCTGAGGGGTGGGAGCACTCCACTTCATCACAGCCACCCTCACCCAGCCCAAGGAATCAGCTGGCAACCTCCGCTGGGTACAGAGGCTCAGAGAGCGCGAGAGCTGGCCCAGGGCCACATGGCTGTGAGCTTAGAACCTGGACACGCTCAGAGCCCAGCTCCTCCACGCCTCCGCCCCACGCTAACAGAGGTCTCAGTTCCACGTCCGTTTCCTGGGCCTGGGCGCTCAGGTGGCAGAGGCCAGGGGGTGTAGGGCACTGTGAAACCGGGGAAGTCGCTCTAAAAGCCCCCGTGTACTTGAACTACCCTGCAAGGTCACTCGCCCTCTTGGATGTGTCCCGAGAGCACAGACACCTCAGCATCTGGGAGCTGAGTCCGGGCTGGGAAACGGCCGGGCTGACTGCGCCTGGCCCGGGGCTGTGCAACTCCGCCAGCTCCACGCCAGGACGGGGAGACCACGGCCCCCGACCTGGGCCCCCAATGGTGAGCCGGGAGGGGAGATCGCTGCAGGGATTCTTCTCCCACCTGCAGCTGGGTTCTCAGAAACAGCTTGCTTCAGAAAATCCCAGGGTGCCAGCCCTGTTTTGCCCTGGGGGAAAGCAGGACCATCTGATGAACTGGGAGGAGTCGGGGGAGAAGGGCCATCCTCATACTGTGGGGAAAGCAACCCAGGAGACGTCTGCACTGGCCAGCTGTCTCTAGCCAGTCAACAGGCTTAGGCTTGAAGAGCAATTCGCCACTTTCCCCAACAAGCTCGCAGCACCCAAGCAAGTCCTTCTCCATCCCAACGCCTGCCCGCTTTCTGCCTGGCACGGCCATGAGCTGAGTTATTTGGTCACTTGGATGTCGGCCTCCACCACCTCCAGCTCCACCAGGATGCCGCTGTGGTGCCAGCACCAGCCAGCACCGCCTGCGTGGTGGTTGCTCCAGAGACGTCTGGCGAGCTGGTAACTCATTGTAACAGGGGGCCCTGTTTATCAAACTAGGGAATCGTGAATTCTCAGGGCAGTCAGGAGACGCTAATGGGATCTCAGGACAGGACAAGTGACCATGAACGGCTGGAGGCCTGGCCCGGCCACACCACCTACCAGGGGCTTTAGTGGTCCGTACTTCTCGAGGGCGTTCTTGAACGGGGTCGGTGTGTGGGGAGTGTTGTCCATGGAGTACTTCTGATCTGGGGTTACAAACCTGCCGGGCACGGAGAAGGAGGCTGGGCGACGGCGCTGGAGGGCTCTGCCGTGGGCTGCCCCTGACTCCCACACCCCCAACTGACCTTTGGTCTCAGTGGCAGAAAGGCAGCCCCCAGAGGTGGTCTGTTCCCATCCCATCTGCCCACCCACACACCTCCCGATCTGCAAGGGGGGCTTCCTGGGGCAGAGAGGAAGGGCCCTCCTCAGAAACAGCAAAGAACAGGAAGAGCCTGCGGGAGGCCGGGAGACCCGAATGGGTGGAAGAATGGCTGACGGTGTTGCCGTCACTAGGATTTTCCATAAAACAAGGCGGCCTGTGGCCAGACTGCAGCACCAGCGGGAGAAGGCGCAGGCAAGGAGGGCGAGGGGCCAGGAAGACCACACCCCTCCCCCACATCTCTCCGGAGAAGCAGCAACTCCTTTTGTGGTGCCAGACGTCTAAGAGTTAAGATTTGAAGACCAAGGTTTCAACCTGACAGGAGAATCATTTCTCATGAAACCTATCTAAGTTGAATTTTAGATCTGTCGTTGAAAGACTGATTTCTGACCGAAAGGATTCATACATCTTATCTGAAATTACCTATCATTACGAGAACCAAAATTCCTGAACAGATCCCTGCATTACAGCTTGACTCCTGAAACATAAATAGCAATGCTTCTCCCCCACCCAGCAAATGTACCAAGGCCAAGACCAGTTAAGCAACTCTACCTGGAATTCAAGGGTCATGATGATACAAGGAAGAAAACATTGTGAAAGCACCTCCACAGAAGCAGGCAAGCAACCTGTAGAGGCCTGAAGGCAAAACACAGCCGTCCCTCCTGAGCACCAGAAAGACGGGGGGAATTGGGGGGCCTTGGGTCCTTCCCGCAGAGCTGTGCAAGCACAGTGGATCTGCACTCGAAACTTACAAAAGTGACGCAAACATTACATTTTTCGTGGCAAGGCAGACTCTCCACATGTCTAATCTCTGAATTTAGAAAACCATCCAATTAAAAAAATAAAAAAGAGGAATTCCCTGGTGGTCCAATGGTTAGGACTCGGCACTTTGCGGAGGGCACAGGTTCAATCCCTGGTTGGGGACTATGTTCCCGCAAGCCATGTGGCCAAAAGAACAAAACAAGAAAAAAAAACAAACAAACAGAATTAGAACAAAGGTGAAGCAACAGACTACACTGATGAAGCAGGTGTGATGACCAGGAGGAGGCTGCCTTCATGAAACGAGAGTCCCAGGTGTTTTCCCAAGGTGTCCCTCGCCCCGAGAGCCGGTCCCTGCCGGGGCGGAGGGGCAGGCCCGGCACTCACGCAGCGTGTTTCTGGTGCAGCGGCGTCTTGTCCCGGTGCAGCGGCGTGGTGACCACCACCTTCTGGCTGCACACGGGCGTGGACGTCAACGAGGGGCTCTCCAGCTCCAGTGTGTCCTGCTTATTCCAGAAGTTCAAAAACTGCCAGGAAGACAAGGAAACCAGGCGAGGCGATGAGCTCAGGGCCGGGGAGCAAAGGCCAGGACAGGCAGGCAGGTCCGTGTGGACCCTTGGCTTGGCATCGCCCAATCCTCCCTTTGCCAGCCTGACGGGAGGTCCACCTCCCACCCCTCTGTGCTGCTGGCCGTGAACTTAAGGCAAAGCAAGCTGCTGTCTGAGAGCAGCTTCTTTTCAGAAGGAAAAAACAAAAGTAGCTCTGAAATGGTCTTCCTAAGCTTCACGAGGGCAGGGCCAGACCTGGTCCAGGGTCCCACGTCCCCAGCACTAGGCACAGGGCCTGCAGACACCCAGTGAATGGCCTGTCCTGGGCAACGGGGGGCCGTCACCCGCTCCCAGTGAGCAGTCAGAGCGGGGTGCACGCACCTGGGAGGGCGAGAAGGGCAGGGTCTTGACGGGCGTGCTCTTCGGGGTGAGGCTGTTGCAGGAGTCCAGGAAGGACAGGCTGGCGCTGTTCTCCGTGACGGGGGACAGGGCGACACGCCTCTTCTTCTGCCGCTTGAGCACAGAGGGTGGCGTGCCCACGCCCGAGCCCCCCACGTCAGTGCTGGGGGAGATGGGGATTAGCTCGCCCCGGCTGCCACGGCTCAGGTCGGAGATGGTGTGGCCGTCTAGGCGGTACTCAGTCACGCTGGGCGCCGCGGCGGCGGCTGGCCGGGGTGGCGCAGGCTGCTGCTGCTGCCAGGCTTGGGGCTGCCCTGGGCTGCCCACGAGACTGCCCTCGGCCGATGGCTCCTCAGGGAGGTCAAACTTACTCAGGTCACACCACGCGTCGGGATCCTGCCCAGAGACGGGAGGCAGGGTTAGGAGTAACTGGCTTTCCCAGTGGCTAATAAACCACAGGGCTCATGTGCTATTGGAAAATAACAGAGCGTCAAGGATGATCCCACGGGGACCTCCCTGGCGGCCCCGTGGTTAAAACTTCACGCTTCCACTGCAGGGGGCATGGGTTCAATTCCTGGTCAGGGAACCAAGATCCCGCATGCCATGTGGCACAACCAACAACAACAAAAAAACCCTGATTCCATAGCCCAGGAACAATCACTCTTAACTTTTCTTTGCCTTTGCTCAAAGATTCTTTGATGTCTGTACATCTGTATTTATAAACGTTACTGAAATCCTATCATGCACATGGCTGCTCGCTGTTATTAAAAAAAAAAAAATGTGCTATGTGTTTTTAAGATATACAAAAAACACCGAGAAAAAAAACAAAGAAAACTCATATGTCCATCAAGAAGCCTAAGAAATAAAACCTTATCACTAAAGCTCCAGGTCTACCTGGCAAACCTCTGCCTGCATGCAGGAAACCAGTGCTGAAATTAAGTATTGACCATCTTTTTGCATTTCTTTATCAATTAACACTTACATGTGTCCCTAAATATTTAGTATTTTCAATGTTCCTAACTTTAGTACAAATCATTTCTATTTCACTTCTTTTTCCACTTAAAATTTCAGTAGAGCTGGAATAATGCAGGCACCTCATTCTATTACCGAAGTTTAATGTTTACCATCAGTAGACTTTAGTTGTTATAATAAAAACATTAACTTTTATAATAATTCTTACAGCTGAAAAATGTTCTATCGTTATAGAACGTTAGATAACGATAGAGCGTTATAGAGCGCTCGGCGCTCTATATGTTACTCAATCCCCTTCTGTTGGACATTTGGGTTCTTCCTCCTAACTCTTAAAGATTAAATACAGATGTTCTTTATGAACATCTTGGACATAAATCCGTTTCTTGATAGACACCTGGAAGTGAAGACCTGGGCCCAAGGCCATGAGCAGGATGAAGGGTCTTCATTTGCCAGTCATGTTCCCAGGCAGGAGGCGGCCCTGGGCTCCATTAGCCTGTCCATCATGGCACCTCACTGGGTGCTTCAGCTAAACTGTATCCACCCGCTAGCCACCCTGAGGGAGTATTACTCTCTCCCTTTCAAGCCGAGGCAGCCAAGTCAGAGAGGGTGTGATCCTGCCAAGGTGACCAAGTTTCTAAGAGTAATTCTGAGAGGAACACTTGGGTCCTTTCTGCCTTTGTCTAGTTAATTACAACCTAGCCCTAGGGCTTCTGGAGACACAAGTTTCCACTTCGGTCCCTGGAGCTCGCAGGAGCCTGGCAAGTCCATTCCCGAAGGTGGAGGGCGGCTCAGAGCAGTGCTGACTCCAGGGCCACCTCCCAGCACGAACGCCAACCTTGCGGGGGCCCCGGAATTCACAGCATCTAACAGACCTGAGCACATGTGCCAAGGACTGGCCCGTGGGACGGACAGCAGTGTTTCTGCAGCTACTGTGACCCCCCATCAGTCACTGAAGGTCATCATGGAGACAGCCCGGCTCAGCACTCACCAGCTATGTGATGCTGGATGAGCCTCCTAAGCTCTCTGAGCTTGAGCTGAGTCCACCACCCAACCCCCTTCCACAGGCTGTTTAAGGACGGAGAGCATACAGAGGCAGCAAGCAGTGCGCCTGGCACGTGGCAGGCACTCGGGTTAGAAACTATCATCACAGAAGGAGCACCAGGACGGGGTCATGACAGGTGCCCGAGAGAAGTCAGGATGGACCGAGGCAGCACCAGCAGGGCGGGACAGCGCTCATCTCAGCCTGCCCTCGGTGGCCCCGGGGCAGTTCGCTCAACAGACTGACACACCCAGCTAACTCTGAAGTCCCTTCTGGTGGAGGAGACACCAGAGTTCCTGCCACCGTGGCAAGCGGGGAAACCCAGAGCCAGAGGGTCTGAGCAGGCAGCCCCTTGAGACCGACTTCACAGTCTAACCCCTCACTGGGCAGGACCCTGGGCACGATGGTTAAGACCTTACTCACTGTGTGAACTTGGGTACACTATCTGATCTCTGAGCCTCACCCTCATCTACAAAAACACAGACAGGACACCCCTCCCAAGATACCACGTGGACTACTTGTTAGGCCCACAGCCTGACACTCAGCAGATGTTCAATCAATAGCATCATTATGCTCAGCTAATAAGAGGAAGCATAAGTGGGAAGGCTTGTGTGGGCGCTGCCCACTGAACCCCTCTGCCTGCCTAGTCACCAGCCTCTTGCCCACCACCTCCTGAAACCCACTCCACGCCTCAGGCCTGGCGGACGGAGCGGTGAAGTCACACCGGGAAGTGCAGCCCCCGCCGGAGCCCCTCCCCAAGGGGCACAGCCCACAGCCAGTGTGGCTCAGGGGCGGCTCTCCCTGAGTAACCAGGACGCACTCACCGCCGCAGCCCCAAGCCCCTGCCCTTCCCGGGGTCCTCTCCAGGAAACCCGACCGTCGGCCCTACCACGAATGCCAGTGCTCTGCGGTGCTGCTGTGGACTCCACCCCCTCCCCATCCCCCGAGGGCTCTGTCGCCCCACTTCCGCTGGGGAGCCTCCCCCACCACCCCGGGCTTCACGGGTGAGTCAGGAGCTCCCTGAAGACAGGGACGGCACCGCCAATCTCTTGGGGCTGCCAGGCCCTGGCTGGGCGCTCGGCATCGGCTCAACCACGTCAGCGAGACGATGAGCAGACGGAAAGACATCTGTCTAGGGGCACAAGTGCTCCCTGCCAGAGGTGCTCAGGGCCCACCAGGAAGTCCCGCAACCAACATTACCGACTCGATCAAGTCCAGGGCTTCCGAGAGGCCGGACTCCACAGCCGGGATGAGGAGGTTGGCAGCCTCCACCACCCACTTGTAGGGCAGGCTGGTCTCTGGCGAGGAGCCTTCCTGGTCTTCATGCTTGGGGAAGTCCTCCAGGGGCTCCGGGGTCTGCACTCTGTCCAGCTCCGTGGGGACGGGCTCCTGCTCCTGGGCGGGGGCGGCCGCGGCGACCTCCTCCTCGCTGCTCTCTTCTTCCTTCAGGGCAGGGAATGCCGGGGGCCAGCTGGTCACGACACTTCCCTGGGGACACAGGGCATGCAGTTTGGGTTTCTCATTATGAGATACAAACTGTGCCGTGTTTCAGCAAAAATGCACCATCTGAACCTTATCAGAAACCTATCAACCTTATCACTTGATAAGGAAACTCAAGTGAACCGCAATTTAAAGACGGTCTATAACATAACTAAGTAGAGACATCACTTTTCCGACAAAGGTCCATCTAGTCACAAACTATAGTTTTTCCAGTAGTCAGGTATGGATGTGAGAGTTGTACCTTAAAGAAGGCTGAGTGCTGAAGAATTGATACTTTTGAATTGTGGAGTTAAGAGAAGACTCTTGGGAGTCCTCTGGACAGCAAGACCAAACTAGTCAATCCTAAAGCAAAGCAACCCTGAATTGTCACTGGAAGGACTGACTGATAAAGAAGCCGAAGCTCCAATACTTTAGCCACCTGATGCGAAGAGATAATTCACTGATGCTGGGGAAGACTGAGGGCAAGAAGAGAAGGGGGCAGCAGAGGATGAGATGGTTGGATGGCATCACCAACTCAACAGACATGAACTTGAGCAAATTCTGGGACAGCGAAGGGCAGGGAAGCCTGGTGTGCTACCATCCATGGGGTCGTAGATTCAGACACAACTTAGCAGCTCAACAACAACAAAGCCTAACCTTACGCTTCAAAGGTATCAGTACCACGAAAGGCTAAAGCGGATCAAAGAGACAGGACAACAGAACAGAGTCTAATCCTGGACTGGATCCTAGGCAGGAAAAAAATGCAATCTGTATGGAAGATTAGTTAAAATTCCTAAAGTAGTTAAATTCCAAGTGTGTACTGAAGGTACACTGGGGAATGTCCTCATTCTTAGGAAATATAACTCAAGTATTAAGGGATGAAAGGCACAATGTATGCAACCAACTCTCACATAGCTCAGGTTAGAAAATATATATATGCCTACAAAGAAAGAAAAAGCAAATCTGACCAATGTTAAAAATGAATGAACCCAGTAAAGGGTATAGGAGAGCACTCTTGCTACTTCTTTGTATGTTTAGTATTATTTCAAAACGAAGGTTTGTAAAAGGAGTGAATACTAACTTTGTGACAGGAAAAGAAAAAAGAAATAGACGAAGATTGTTTGTGGCAAGTTCTCCTGCAGAATCTGGAAACAAGCTTTGACAGGTTAAACTGACAGCCGGAGGAGCCGTGAACACAGCACGTGTGAGACTCCCAGTGGCTAAGACTGCACTCCCAATGCAGGGGCAAAAGTTCAATCCCTGGTTGGGGAACTAAGATCTTGCAGGCTGCACACTGTGGCTAACATAGAATAAATAAAATATTAATTAAAAAAAGAGAAAACGGCCAACCTCACCAGTAAAAGAAATGTAGGTGAAGCAGTGATACTGCACAGCTGCTCATAAAACTGGCAGAGACGTTCTGTAAAATCTGAGCCAGCTGTGACCACAGTGTGGGAAAACAGGCAGCTCCACTTACTGCTTCAGCAGAACGACATTGCCCTTTGAGTGGGAATTTGGCAATGCCTTATGAAAATTTGCTTCCCTTGATGCTCAGCTGGTAGAGAATCTGCTTGTAATGCAGGAGACTTGAGTTCAATCCCTGGGTTGGGAAGATCCCCTGGAGAAGAGAAAGGCTACCCACTCCAATATTCTGGCCTGGAGAATTCCACAGACTGTATAGTCCATGGGGTTGCAAAGAGTCAGACACGACTGAGTGACTTTCACTTTTCACGTTAAGAAAATTTCAAATGTCTACACAGTTCGTCTAAGCATTCCACACACATATAAAAGGCACATGTACAAGGAATGTGAACAATGACGTTCACTGCAGCATACATGGTGACAAGATGTTCATCAATACAAGATATGACAGATGGCACGACAGATTCAAGAACGACGTAAAGGTCTGTATACACACAATGACAGGGGAAGAAATAAGGAGAGAAAGATGTTTGTAAAACTGGTGGTTTAGTCACCAAGTTATGTCCGACTCTTGTGACCCCATGGACTGGAGTCCACCAGGCTCCTCTGTTCATGGGATTTCCCAGGCAAGAATACTGGAGTGGGTTGCCATTTCCTCCTCCAGGGGTACTTCCTGACCCAGGGATCAAACCCACATTTCCTATGTCTCCAATACAGGAGATTCCTACGTTTCCAATACAGGTAGATTCTTTATCTACTGAGCCATCAGGGAAGCCCATTTGTAAGACTGACTCAATGGACATGAGTTTGAATAAGCTCTGGGAGCTGGTGATAGACAGGGAAGCCTGGTGTGCTGCAGTCCATGGGGTTGCAAAGAGTCGCTGAGCGACTGAACTGAAACTGAAGGTCTAATTTTACACAAAACACCCCCTGATGTTTTGTGTCTGGGGAGCTGGCCCAAGGGGGTGCCTAGACCAGGATCTGGACCTCACAGGTCCAGCCTCACCCATTCCTCTCCACTGTTATTTTAATGATTCTATTGTGCTGGTAATTTATTTAACTAAGGTTAACATCCGACTTTTTGTTGTTAGAAACAGAACTTTAACGACTGTCCTGGTAGCTAAATCACTGCTCATTTGCTCACTTCTTTCTTAAGTTCCTTGAGGTAGGCAGACACATGCTTTAAAAACTTGAATGCATTTTGCTAGACTGCCTGCCAGAAAATGCTCGCCTTTTCTGTGTGTATGGGATTACCTCACTGGTCAATGTTTGCAATTACAAATTTTTTCCGTGCTTCAAAAATAACACAATGGTCATTGTAGGGTCAGAAACAAGTCTGTAAGGCTCAAGACTGAGCCTGTAAATCCCAACTTCCAGAGAGAACAGATATACTGTTTAATGCATATGCCAACATTTACTACCAAGGCAGGAGAAGGGGGCAACAGAGGATGAGATGGTTGGATGGTATCACTGATTCAATGGATATGAGCTTGAGTAAACTCTGGGAGTTGGTGATGGACAGGGAGGCCTGGTGTGCTGTCGTCCATGGGGTCGCAAAGAGTTGGACATGACTTAGCGACTGAACTGAACTAAAATTCAGTTTTTTAAAAAAGTGTGCCCTAGGGTGTAGGATGTGAAAGTCAAAGTCGCTCAGTCGTGTCCAACTCTTTGCAACACCACGGATTATACAGTCCATGGAATTCTCCACGCCAGAATACTGGAGTGGGTAGCCTTTCTCCAGGGGATCTTCCCAACCCAGGGATCCAACCCAGGTCTCCCCCATTGCAGGCGGATTCTTTACCAGCTGAGCCACAAGGGATGTGAGATGTTAACAATGATAAATGTGACACCATATGATTTCATTTATATGACTTTTTAGAAAATTACAGAGATTAAAAAAATTGTTGAAGGGTCCCAGGGACTAAGGATGGGAGATTCTGGGCTGAAAGGGGCACAAGAGCCTGGGGGGCGATGGGAACATTCTGCATCTTGACTGCGGTGGTGGTGACATGACTGTTTCGGTCCTGACCTCCACAGCAAACGATGAATTTTACTGTGATTGCACCTTGACACATCTGATTTTAAAGTACACACATGCTTTTACTATGAAAAAGCTGGAGAGAGCAACAGGTGGGAAGGAAGCCGTTGATGACGCTGAAGACCTCCCCGCCTGACCCTCCCTGACGCTGGCTTCTGCATCCTGCATCTCTGGGCAGGTGAGTGCCAAGCGTGGACACAGGTTTCACAGGGAAAGGCCCTCGTGAGACATGTGGCCACACAGACCTTCCTGCAGGATTAAAGAACAGCTGTGGGAACGGGTGAAAAGGGAGAAGCAGGTGTTGATGGGATGGCATCGGCTACACGTGAAAACAAGCCAACCCATCCAAGCACCCCAAGCGCTGTGGCCAAGTCCTCCCGAACTCCGCTCCCCGCTGCTCACCTGGCCTTCCGAGGAGGGGGCACTCTGGCGGCCGTCCTTGTCCTCCAGCTCCAGCAGCAAGTACATGGGGGGCTTGCTGTCTCTGGACTCACTCAGGAAGCCTCCTGTGTCCACCTTCCTCTTGATAGTAGAGTTCCAGTGATTCTTCACAGCATTGTCTGTCCTGCAGGGGCCAACCAGGACCTTTGACCCCAGCCCTGTGGCCCGCGCCCCACCGGGTACACCATTAGCCTCCCTGAACTGAGCTCTGGCTTCTGTCAAGGAGGGGTCAACCTGAGGACCTCTAAGGGCTCTCCGCTCTAAGATGAAGTCTGACAGGCCCGCAGCCTGGCATGATTTACGGAGTATTCCCACACACCTCTGCGAAGTAAGCAAACATCTTATTCAGTTGACAGGGTAAGAATCCTAACATTGAAGTGTTCTGGCAACTCTCAGTCCCTTCCCGGCTCACTGGGCATCTGTAGAAACTGGAAGCAAGCTGCTGGCTGCCGGCCCTGTCCAGAGGTTCAGGGACCTCAAACATGAGCCCTGATCACCTCCCATAGATAGAAAATGGCCAGAGAGGGCAGAGCAAGAGGACAAAGGGTCCCCTTCTGACTACTCTGAGCTGTGGCTTTTTAATCTGGAGAATCAGATCACTTCCTCCTCCATCACTTGTTACAGATTAGAGGAAACACGTATAGTCGTATAAATCAGAGTAGTGACCCGTAGAAGCAGAGAGCAGCATGGTGGCACAGGAGAGCAGGGAAGTGCGGATGGAGATAGGCCGATGGGTGCGCAGGAGAACAGGACAGGGCAGCAGAGAAGCAGGCGTGGTGGGCAGGATAAGGCATGGAGACGCACGGAACCGTGGAAGCACACGTCGGCACCGGCGCAAGCATCCTCAAAGCACACGGGTCACAGCAGTGCAGAAGCGCGGACACACAGACAGTGCCTTCTTTGGGGCCCTGAGCTGAGTGCTTTTCCACCAGAATAACAGCTCGACTGAACCACCAGTCTCAGAGGAGGGTCTGGGAACTACGGGGGGGTGGCCAGGGACTGACCACGGTCGGGAAGGACAGACAAACCTTCCCCACCAACAACCAAAGATGAGCGTGAGCCGGCTACACAGTGGGCGTCCAGGCTCCGTGTCTGTGGGGGCGAGGGGAGCAGAGTAGCGCGAAGGCTGACGGGTGAGCGAGGGTGACTGCGGATCAAGGTGAGGCTCATGGCGTCAGGTCAGGCTGGCCACACGGGGAAGAGTCTCCATTCCAAGGGTTAGAGGAAGCACCAAAAGGATTAACACACTTGGGTCAGAGTTTGGAAACAGATGCTTTCAGACTCCAGGGAAAACAGGCCATCTGGTACCTCCTTTCCCTCCATGCCATCTACCATGGCACCACAATGCCATGGTAAAGAAAGATTAAAAATAAAGCGAAGTAAAAATCCACATGGACAGGGCTAGTGATTAGGATGCAGCACTCCTAAGGCAGGGGGCATGGGTTTAATCCCTGGTCAGGGAACTACGATGATCTTGCATGCTATAGAACGTGGTCAACACACACAGAAAAAAATGTATACAGACAAGGAGAGCAGGGTAGAAGGCAGTGGGCCGTAGGAGATTTTTATAGGTTTCCAGAAGATGGAAAGCAATTATGGGAAGCAACTCAGGAGACTGGAGTTGACCCTAGACGAAGATCTGGCAAGATTGTAGCCCAAGTCTCAAGTTGTTCCAGTTCTCCCTACAGAACCCCAAGAGGCCCAGTGCTTGGAGAGGCCAGGCCCAGTGAGGACTAGAGTGAAAACAGACAGTGGTTTGGATATCCAGATCCTGGCCCTGATCTCACAGGCAGGGGGAAAGAGACTTATTCTCTTTAAAAAAAAAAAGAAAAAGACCAGGCAACCCAGGCCACGTGGCTTCTCAGGTATCACTAGTGGTAAAGAACTTGCCTGCCAATGCAGGAAATCCAAGAGACATGGGTTTGATCCCTGGGTTGGGAAGATCCCCTGGAGGAGGGCATGGCAACCCACTCCAGTATTCTTGCCTGGAGAATCCCATGGACAGAGAAACCTGGCGGGCTACAGTCCATGGGGTCGCAAAAGAGTCAGGACACGACTTACGCGACCAAGCACGCACGCAACCATGGCCAGGGCACGAAGCCGAAAGCACGACCAGATGAGAACCTGCACAGTAAACAGGAGCCCCCCAGGCCGCCCTGCCCCACCGTCTCCCAGCAGCCAGGTCCCTGCACCGCCCAAGGCAGGAATCTGAAGGACTCCTCTTCTGGGGAAAGTGAACGACCCCAGAGAAATCGGACTGGGCCTCCCCACAAAGGCCAGGGGATGCCCTGACTGGCCCTGGCCCCGGCAGGCGGCTCACCTCCCCGGCAGCATCTTGGCGATCTCGGCCCAGCGGTTGCCCAGCACCTTGTGGGCCTCACAGATGATGCGGTCCTCCTCCTCCGTCCAGCAGGACTTCTTCACCTCGGGGTTGAGGTGGTTGTGCCAGCGCTCGCGGCACTGCTTGCCCAGGCGGCCTTTCAGGTGCTTGGCGATCAGCGTCCACTGCTTCGTGCCGTACTTCTTGACCAGCTCGATGACCTTAGGGGAAAGTTGCCGTGAGGCCAGCGGGACCCCCACCCCCCAGCACCCACCACGGGGATGTCATCCTCAGTCCCCTGACCCCCTCCCCGGGGCGGGTGAAGGCCACGGTGTGGCAGGCCCAGGCGTCACCTTCTGGTCCTCCTCTTTGGTCCATGGCCCTTTGACGAGGTCTGGATTCAAGACCCTCAGCCACCGGTACTGGCACTGCTGGTCCGTGCGGTTCTGGGAAGAGGACAGGCATCCCTGAGAACTCCTGGCCTGTGGCCCCGCCTCGTTCCCAGAACCACCACACGCTACACACCCACAGACTAGGACACCACGCTTCCCTTTGCTACAAGCGGGCCTGGATGGAAGCAGACAAACTCAGAACCCTGTGTGGGACCACTGCCCATGACCGCCCTGTGCCAGCCTGCGGGATACATTAGGGATTCTCGCTTGCTTCCAAGAGGGGCCATTTCCCTGAAGGTTTCAGAACCCGTAGAGGACAGGGCGTGAGGCCAAAGGGTCTGGTGACCTGGTCCCCGAGCTGCCCATGAGCCAGGAAAGAGAACAGCAGCTCCTGCCACATCCCCTCCCTGTCGGCCGCCTGCAGAACTGGGGGTGGGGGACCCTAGGGGGACCCACATCACCAGGAGGCTCTAGATGCTGGACATGGTGGCTCCAGTCAGCTCTGCGGGGGCCTCACCATGAAGCCTGCTCAAGCATCGTTTCCTCTCACGTTCAGTTTCATGGTTCAGAGACCGAGCAGCAACTCGTCAGTGACTTGCAGGAAGAAATGCAAATATGCCACTGATATGACGCATGAGCATGGAGCCTAAGGCCCCCAGGCACCCAGAGGCTGCCACGTGAGGATGCTTAAGTCAGGGCACCCCTGATTCCAGTTTGGGTAGAAATGGCCTCAGGAGGCTGGAAGGTTGTTTTGTTGGGAGAGCTGTGGGGGTGGGGGTGGGGGGCTTGGTAAGGAACTCCCCTTTCTTCTCCCTGACACCAAGTCTCTCCCAGGCCCCCTATCTGGGGGAGCGGGCAGCAGAGGGGCTGCACTCACAGGAAAGTGGCTGGCCAGGAACTTCCAGTCTTGCTGTCCAAACTGCTTCACCAGGGCCCTCAGCTGCTCATCCTGCCAAAGTCAGGAAGACAGAGGGCTCAGCTCACACATGGGCAGAAAGTGGCTGCTCTGGACCGAGACCCATGCTCCCCCCAATAAAGGTAACAGCCTCATTCATCCATTCACGTCATGAAGCGATCGTCTAACTTCGCACCAGGCACGCCAGCATCAGAGCTGCTCAACTTTTGGGACTTAAAGTCTAGAGAGAAGCAGATGCTAATCAAAGGCTCCTGCAAACAAAAGGAGGGCCACCCTGTGCTGTGGGGATGGAGAGCTGGATGGTGAGACCTATGGGGGAACCAAGGGACAGGCTCCAAGGAACTCTAGTGAGGCTAGGCTGCAGGAAGCAGGCAAGAGGGAGGCAAGAGGATTTGGGGGGGTGGGGAGGGGGGCAGCTGGGACCAGACCACACACAGGGTTGATTCAGGCCTCTGCGTTATGCAAAGCCACTGATGCACTGAAGCATCACCACTGACAGGTGGTCACAGTCCAACGTGCTTGTTGTGACCTTCATGTTGGCAACTGCAGGAGAAAGGGCTGCAGGAGGTCAGAATGGAGGAGAGGAGGCCATTACAGTCATCCAGGCCAGAGGCGAGTGACCCAGCCCTGGAGATGCGGGAACGTGGGCACTTGGAAGGGAAAACAGTACCTGTTAGAACGTTCTCCTGAACATAAACTATTGATTCACGCAACAACATTAAAATCACAGTATCATTAGGATGACAGAAAGAAGTCAGACATAACAAGAGTACACATTGCTTAATTCTGTGCAGAGGAACTTCTAGAAAAGGTAAACTAAGCTATAGGGACAAAAAGATAGTGGTGTCTGTGATCAGGGTTGGTTGGTGGGAGGGAGAAATGAACAACAGGGAGCAAGAGATGCCTGGGGTGATGGAAACACCCTACAAGACGGTGTTGCTCCATGTTTCACGGCAGCACATCCACCGAAACTCATTGGATTGTACTTCAACAATTGTAGCTGATTGTGTGTAAAATATTCCTCCAGCAAACTGACCATTTTTACCCCTGCAACTTATAGGTTCTCAGCTCCCTGATCAGGGATTGACCCGAGGCCCTCACAGTGAAAGCTTGGAGTCCTAACCGCTGGACGGCCAGGGAATCCCCTGAACTGTTTTTTTTTAATCTTTATATATATAAAGAAAATGTAGTATTATCCACACAGTGGAATATTATTCAGCCTCAAAACAAGGAAATTCTGTTACAAGCTACAACATGGATGAACCTTGAGGACATTATGCTAAGCAAAATAAGCCAGACACAAAGGACACAGACAGTCCAAGCCCACTCCTATGAAGAATCTCAAGTAGTCAAAAATAAAAACCAAGGACTTCTCTGGTGGTCCAGTGGCTAAGACTTTGTGCTCCCGATGCACGGGGTCCAGGTTCAATCCCTGATCAGGAAACTAGATTCCAAATGCTGCAACTAATGATCCTGCATGTGGCACCTAAAAAATGACCCGATGTGCTACAACGAAGACCAGTGCAGCCAAATAAAAAAAGAAATAAAAAACAGAAAGTAAAACAAGGTGGTTGCCAAGGGCTAGGGGAAGGGGATGGGGAAAATTAGTGTTTAATGATTCAGCTTTTTTTTGCAAGATGACAGTTCCAAAGATCTGCTGCACAGTGAGAATATACTTCATGTACTGAACATACACTTAAAAACAGTTACAATGGTTTAACATTAGGTGTTTTTTCACTCTCTCTCTCCTGGGCAGGGGGAGAAAAGGCCACCACAGACATCCAGACCCTCAGCTGCAGCTTGGCCACAGCCCAGCACCAGCTGGATAAAGTCCCCATAAATCCTGTTGCAGGGCCAGCCCACATCCACATAGTCGGCTCCGGACACCATGCTGCCCATCCCACCTGGTCAGGCTAACCCCTGCCTTCTGCCCATGTCCCCTGTGTCCATCTCCAGCACCACCATCTTCCCTGACAACTGGGGTGGACAACTTCCCCCCTCTCCAATTCCTCCCAGACCCCATGGGCCCCTCCACCTGTCAACTCCTACCTGCACTGCCCTGGCCCCTCCACAGCCATCCTCTGTCTGAACAACGCAGCGCCCTTCCCTGCTCATTCAGCCTCAGGCCGCCCCCAGATCTCTTATCCACTCCACATCCAGTAGACCCGCTCCCTGAAGCCAGGCTACGGTTTTATCATTCATCTGCTTTAAAAATCGTCACTGGCTCCTCCCTGCCAGCTGAGCAAGCCTCAGTCTCTGAGCCCAACCTTCAAGGCCTTCCTGTTTGGACCCTGTTCCATCTTTCCATCTAAATCAACCTTTTCAAAAACTCTTCAAGGACTCTTCCTTCCAGCCACACCAGGGCCCCTCTACTTGCCTTTTCCCACCTACAACCCCTTTCCTGTTCTGACTTATCCACCATTTTGCATACCTCCCTGATGGCTGAATTTCCAAATCCTCACCCATGAAGCGTTCCTTAACCTCTCAGACAACAGTAAACTCAACTTCTAAAGACATTTAAGACAATGATAGGCACCTCTTATGTCTAGGAGGCTTAGTGTAAGACAGGAGACACCACGGTGGGCAGAAAGGACGTCGGTCCTGCCAGCACTGTGATGGCCACAGCATGTCCACGGGCCTTGAATGCAGTCTTATTTCTCCATCCCAGGCAGAGAGAGATGCTCTGGGGTAAGGACCCCATCTTGTCTGGTCTCCTAAGACCACAAGAGTGGAATACAGTCCCTGGTCTACAGTGGGATGAACAGAAAAGGCTGGCCTAGCACTCCTGTCAAGAAACATCTTTTATGATTTAAGAGTGTTTCACAACTCAAACAGTAAGTTAAGAAGGGGTGGGGGGGGGAGAGACTCACAACTAAACACATCCAGGAAAACAGACGTAGAATAAAAAGATAAGGCCAATAGGAGTTTAACATGGTACAATCAAGTTACAAAAAGACTCGACAGTCTATAAAACTAAACATATACCTACCCCATGAGCATCCCAAAGTATCCCGCCTAGAGAAATGAAAACAATCCTCAAAAATACTTAGGCAAGAATTTTCATAGTAGCTCTAGCCACTATAGGCAAATTCTGTAAACAGCCAAACTGCCCATCAACAAGTGAAACATACCATGGTCTAACCATACAATGGAATACTATTCAGCAAGAAAAAATGAACAAAGTACTGAATCATGCAACATTACGCTGAACAAAAGAAGCCAGAAAGATGGTACTTATGTAAGTAATACACACTTATTAAAAGCGATGGAACTGTCCACTTTAAAAAGGTGCATTTGACTATATATAGTCATATAGTGTGTGTATATATATATATAGTCATATAGTATATATATATATATATAGTCATATAGTGTGTATATATATATATAGTCATATAGTGTGTATATATATATATAGTCATATAGTGTGTGTGTATATATATATATATAGTCATATAGTGTGTGTGTATATATATATAGTCATATAGTGTGTGTGTATATATATATATATAGTCATATAGTGTGTGTGTATATATATGTATATATACACACACACTCCATAAACATGATTAAAGAATAAAAAGAAAATCAATTCAGAGCTCGGTATTACAGACTCAATACAATTATTATTTTTCTAAATGATAATAAAGTAGGGGCTGGCAGATTTGACTCAACCTCCCAGCAGTTACAGGACAGGCAGCACGATTAAAGTTCAGGATACAGAACACGCCAGCTTCCCAGAGAGCGCAATTGCTGGTCCTCAGAGACACATCCCTCTCAGAGTCCTCAATACTGACAGGGTCCAAGAATGCTCTGAGAAGCATCAGAGAGAAACAGAGGGCCCACTGGCTTCCTTCCACAGCGCCCCCCCCCGCTTCATCATACTGGTCGGGGCATCAGGCAGACACACCTCAGGTTCGGTTCTCAGTCTGCCCTCCCCTCCTCCACTGTCCCTCAGTGTCACTCACCTCCTCCTGGGTCCATTTGACCTTGCACTTGCTGTCTCTCTGCTCTGGCACATCTGAATCTGTGTCCTGGTAGTGCAGCTCATCCAGCTCCTCACTGCAGGGGAAAAATGTCAAAGGTCAAGGATATGCGTCTCCAAGGTCTGCCACCTGATGGATGGACACTGTGGACAGAGGCCAGTGACCTCAAGGGAAAGGTTTCAGGGAGGCGGGCTTCTACTGTAGGTACAAATGTAGGTACTTCCACCCTCCCCCTTTCTAAAAGGTTTTTGATGAAATGGGGTTATGTGGATTTCCCTGGTGATCCAGTGGCTAAGATTCTGAGCTCCTAATGCAGGGGGCCCAGGTTCGATCCCTTGTCAGGGAACTAAAATCCCACATGTGGCAACTAAGACCAACCACAGCCAAAGAAATAAATACAAATAAATATTAAAAGAAGAAATAGAATTATGGTCTATTTTTTTATTCTTGTCTTTTCACCAACACCCTTATGACTTCAAAAGCTACAAGAAAAAAGATTTCACCAAGAATATTAGGATATGCAACACCAGACACCCATTTCATATTTCCTTTTCAGTAACTAAACTTTAACTTGCATGGATATTTTAAGGATTAAAGCCAAAGATGTATGTAATCATTATACACCAGGATTTTAAGAAATATTGGTTATCTGAGAAAACCATTTAAAATACATTATCTCAGGGACTTCCCTGGTCGTCCAGTGGCTAAGGCTCAATGTTCCCAATGAAGCGAGTCTAGTTTGAACCCTGGTCAGGGAACTAGATCTCACATACTGCAAGTCAGAGTTCCTAGAGATTCCGCGTGCCACAACTAAGACCCAGCACAGCCAAAGAAATATATATTAAAAAATAAAATATATTACCTCAGTAACTATGTCCATTTTTGCATACCCCTTCTCAATCCCTGCCTACACACAGGTCTAATTTATGGAGCAAAAAATCAGAATACAAGCAACTTTGAATTCTGGATGCTTTTATTTTCTTAACAAGTAATTTTCCAAGTCACTCCAAAATCTTCCTATTTACGTGGTTAGAAAAACGAAGATCACGCTATCCACCCCCAGGGATGTCTGGGACTCACTGGAGCACCCTTCCAACTCAAGTGGATCTCTGTCAGGGACATTCTTCAGTCATGAATTTTCAAGTAGGAAAAGTCTATGAGTCTCCAAGCAGAGGTCAGGTGTCGAAAGAAGAGGACTTCCTTCTGCAGCCACGCTCCTTTCCCCTTCTCAGCATCTCCCCAGTCACTCCCACACTCCCCACAGCACCTCAGAAATCCTGTCATATAACATAGGCTCTTAGGTTGCAGCTGCCTATCTCCTTGACAACCAGGACAGAGGTCACCTCCACCTCCCTATCTGCCTTCGGAGGATGGCACCAAAATGCCTAAGAAATGTTTGCTCTGGAAATGGCCAGATATAAGAATGAATGACTAAACATGCAAAGCTGCCGCCTCTTAGTCGATCAGAGATGCTAACATAAGTCAACTTTTAGAATTAGGTAAGGAAGGGACAGACGCCATCGAAACCCAGCAACACAAGTCATGGGAGCTGGAATTCAACCTTGTCTCGTCATTCCCAACCCAATTCATGGAGTCCTCCACCATCACAAAATAGGAGGAAAAAATTCTACAAGATACTAATAACAGAAGGAAGCTGGCTTTAACATCAACTGCCCCCGGCCTCTGTTTTAACAGAAACTATCTTTGGTTCTCTGACACCCAGCTTCTAACAGACGCTCAGCAAATGTTCCTTCAAGGACAAAGTAATTTCTGTGTGAACTCTCTGGAGCTCCAATACTCTATTTAATGGGGACAGCAGTTCAGATGGTTGGGAGGATTCTGTGAGGTTTAATATATTTATATTACCATCACAGTAATGACTGTCTACTTCACGTGCATCCTCACTATTCCCATTTAATAGATGTGAAAACTGAGCTCCCAGGTGGCACTAGAGGTAAAGAACCCGCCTGTCAATGCAGGAGACATACAAGACACAAGTTCAATCCCTGGGTCAGGCAGATCCCCTGGAGGAGGGCGTGGCAACCCATTCCAGTATTCTCGCCTGGAAAATCTCATGGACAGAGGAGTCTGACAGGCTACAGCCCATAAGGTTGCAAAGAGTCAGACATGACTGAAGCGACTTAGCACGCACACACGAAGCTCGCAGGGGTTAACCTGCACCTGCAGGTCCTCTTCTCATAATCCCAGCGGGAAAAGCAGAGGCTAAGTCAGTAGTGGCAACCACGTGGAGGTCCCACACACCCTTTCTATGCCCTTCCATGTGCTGGGCTCTGCTCCAGCTGGGGTGAGTCAGAAGCTGAGCAGGAAGTAGGGCATTGGTGCAGAAGAGAGTTACAGCAAGGGACCAAGAATCAAACTTAATGCTGTGGGGTTCCAGAGTGCAGAACCTATCCCTCACCTGGGAGCTGGGATTCCTCCACTGAGCCCCAGGGCATAGATGGTAGAGGACCTGGGGGTTGTCAGGGGCCTTGGGTTTGTTGCCTGGAGTGAACACTTCCTGAACCAGAAATTCAGGGCCTGACAAGTGCCTGCCCAGAAAATAACTCCTGGGAATTGGAGCTGCCCTGAGAAACCATGGCCTGAGGAAGACACACCCTGTGCCTGATTTGCCCAGGGATCAGATGTTTCCTTGCCGAGAAGAATTCTAGGGAAAGCGGCAACCATCGCCGCTCAGATCTATCTGCTGAGCCTGTGAAGGCAGACACCACCTGAAGCGGATTTCAGGCTATCTGGGATGCATGAATCCTGGCAGGGAACAGGTCAGAACCCCTTGTGACTCTGTACTGTGACTCCCAGACGGGTTGAAAAGCCTAGAACTCAGACACTGAAGGAACAGGTGTAAGACAGGGACGTGGAGCCCATAGACCTGATTCCTGGCTTGTCTCTGCCACTCAAACTCTGGGTGGGATAAGTAAAATGGAGACTGCAGTTCTCGCCTCCGCCCCAGGGGTTGCTGGCACAGATCAGTCTCTCTTCCCCTCGCTTTCAACCCCAGCTGCCCCAACCCCCGCATGTCGAACAGGAAGAAGGTCTCCGGAGCGAGACCGACCTAAGGCCCCGAGGCCAGGTGGTGGGGGACCAAAAAGTCCCTCCCGGCCCCAGCAACCCTCCTAGGTCAGGGGAGAGAGCCGGGAGTGTTCCGTGCTTCCCCGAATGCTAAGAAATGCCCACCGGCAAAACCAGACCCCCCCCCAAAGGCTCGAAAGACAAGCGTCCTCCAGGCTTTGGCCTCCCACCCGCCGCGACTTCGAAAATCATTTTTCTTCTCCAGGGGTCGCCTCCCTCCCCGGTAAAGGCCCTTCCAGCTGACACCACCGTCCCACCCCCACCCCGCAATTAGGCGGGAGACAAAATGACATCATATAGGCTTGGCCCGGGTCCCAGGAGACCCGCCCGCCCCAGCTCCGAGGCCCAGCAGGCCCGGGGGTGCCGAGTGAGGGGCCCCCGGGAGCCTCCCGGCTTCGCGCGCACCCCCGGCGTCTCCCTGCGTCGGGCGACGCAGGACACCTGAGTTTTCTGCCGACCCCAACCGCGCCCGGCCCGGCCCGGCTCGGAAGGGCCCCGGCGAGGGTGGCGGTGGGGGTAGGGGTCAGGGCTGAGGAGGATGGCGCCTGGGGAGGGGGGAAGGGCCCTCCGCCGCCTGGCTCCGCTCACCCGCGCGTCCGCCGCGACATCCCCCCGGCCCGGGCCGCGCCGCGCTCGCCCGCCCGCCGGCCGAGCCCGGAGCGGGAGCCGGGCCGGGGTCAGGGTGCGAGCTGCTCCGGCCGCTCCGGGCCCCGGGGCCGTGTGGCGAGGCGTCAGCGTGACCGCAGGTCCGGCCGCTGCTCACAGGGACTGCGGCCGCCGCCGGCGCTCGCAGAAACACTTTTCTATCTCCCGCCAAGCGCGTCGGCGCCGCCCGGGCCAGCGCGCGGGCGGGCTGGTGCGCGGGGGCGGGGCCAGCGAGCGACGCGGGGCGGGGCCAGCGGGAGGGCCGTGCCCGGGGCGGGGCCTGAGGGCACCGCACTGAAGCTCCTAGGGCTAAGAGCTCATAGGCGCGGCTTTGACCCCGCAACCCGGTGACTGAGGCGTGGCCCGGCCAAGAGCCGTAGGGCAGGCCTGGAGGAAGGAAGACTGATAAAAGGGACTGAGCCGCAAGGATGGGAGAGTCAGGCCGGGGGAAACCACCAGTGCAAAGAGCCCAGCGCTAGTCCAAGCAGCTCCTATGTCCCTACCCCCACCCCCCACCCCCCACCCCCAAGAGGCCTCCTCACCTAGACCTAGACCAGGGCTGAGACTTGGAACCCACTAACTTCTTCCTTTCCAGCCTCGAACTCAAGTGGCTCCAGCTCCTCTCCTGCTCTGGCAGCCCAAAGCAAGCCTCCTAAAAAGCAAACCTGATGTTGCCTCTCCAGAACTTAAAATCTCTGTCCTCTCCCTCGGGGTAAAATATTCTGCAATCAGGTTTATAGGACTCTGCCAGATCACCACCCTGCCCCTCGCGAGAGGAAACTCTTCAGCCTCCTGGTCTTTGCTGGGGCGGATACACTTCCCACCTCTCCCACCGAAACTAGTTCCTGTTGATCCTTAAGAGCCCACAGCCCACAATCTACTTGCTGACTTATGGACGTCCTCATCTGAACTATGGGCTTGCTGAAGTCCAAGGGGCTCCTCAATTCACAGCAGTATCCCCAAGGCCCAGAATTCAGCGGCTGCATGAAATTCAGTTTACCACAATGCTTAAACTCCAAGAGTCTTAGGAATGATTTTCCATTTTAAATTGCCATTTTACCATGAGTTTCATGCCATGTCCTGGAAGGAGTGCTGAGAGAAAAGTAAATGAATGGAGCCTGGGGACACAGGGCTGAACCTCAGCCTCTTAGCCCCTGCTTATGCCTCAGATCACTCTCCAGAAACTTCTGGCCACCTGGGGACAGTCCAGCCAGCTGCTGCAAACTTTACTTACCACAACAGAGAAAACACTGACATGTTCCATGCTGGAAGCTTCCTCAGCAATTATCTCAGGGCTTCCCCCACCTACTTCCCTTATAAAGTAATTCATAAGGACACCCCCTCTTCATTGCTAGAGCATAGTATTTAGTAAGAGCATAGTATTTAGTAAGAGTCCAGGCTCTGAAGCCAGACTGCCCAGGATTTGATTCCCAACTCCATGTTTACTAGTTGTGGGATCACAGGCAAGTAGCTTCTCTGTGCCTCTGTTTTCTCATCTATAAAAGTGATATTTACCAAGACCTTAGATAGCTTTTTACTATGTGCTAGCCACTGCTTTGGGCTTCCCTCATAGCTCAGTTGGTAAAGAATCCACCTGCAGTGCAGGAGACCTGGGTTCGATCCCTGGGTTGGGAAGATCCCCTGGAGAAGGGAAAGGCTACCTACTCCAGTATTCTGGCCTGAAGAATTCCATGGACTGTATAGTCCATGGGGTCCCAAAGAGTTGGGCATGACTAAATGACTTTCACTTTCACCTTCAGCCACTGGTTTATTGCTTTATAAGACTCTTTGGACAGCAAGGAGATCAAACCAGTCAATCCTAAAGGAAAGCAACTCTGAATATTCAATTGGAAGGATTGAAGCTGAAGCTGAAGCTCCGATACTTTTGGCCCACTCACTGGAAAAGACCCTGATGCTGGGAAAGATTGAGGGCAGGAGGAGAAGGGGGTGACAGAGAATGAGATGGTTGAATGGCATCACCAAATCAATGGACATGAGTTTGAGTAAACTCTGGGAGATGGTGAAGGACAGGGAAGCCTGGTGTGCTGCAGTCCATGGGGTCACGGAAGAGTCAGATGTGACTTAGCGACTGAACAACAAATTTTAACTCATCTATTCCTATGAGCTAACAATAGTAGTCTCTTCTTTCGGCAGATGGGGACACTGAGACACAGGCCTCCACCAGGTCACATTGCTAATAAATGGCAAAGCAGGGAGTCAAACCTGGACTGTCTAGTTCTAGAGTCTATGCTCTTGATCACTACACTGGTTATCTACTTTATGAGGTGGTTGTAGGATTAAATAATTTTATATATGTAAACCCCTGAGAACAATCCCTGGCATGTGATAAGCTCTACATTACTTGTTTTTATTGTATTATTATTATTATTATTATTATTACTCTTCAGCTGCTCTCATGCTTGTCCTTTCAGGTCTAGGAAGCTGCACTGCACACAGCACATACTCTCACACGGCTAATTAGTCTCATTTTAGGAAAAAGAACCTAGTGTTCTCGGTCAAAGTTCTTTCTTTGTCTCAAAAGAATTTAGAAATGAAGCAAGGAGATTCGGAAAGTAAAGTGAGAATTTATTTAAGCAAGAATACGCCCTCAGAAGGAGAGCAGGCAGACAGGTGAGGGATACAAATGAAAGGGTGGAATATTCTCTGGGGAAGGAGGAGTAAGGGGGTCATATTCCCTGATTTTCATCCCAGCTCCATTTTCCAAAGGGGAAGAGGGATTTTTGTCCTTATTTAGCTTAGATCCGAAGAGTCATGGCGTTGGTGCGTGATGGGAACATTATCTAACTCAATAAGGCTAATTTTATTGTAATGAGAGCTTAATGAGCAACAGGTTACATTCTGACCTGCCTTTAGGCACCTTTCTTTGTCTGCTTCCAGGACACACATCACTTAAAATGTGTGGTTTCCTGTCAGTCTGGAGGTTCCTGCTTTTCTTTGTCTGTCCATGGACCCCCGCTGTTTACAAGATGCGCGCGATTTCCTGCCACTTGGCCCCTGCCCCTGTTTCTCTGCACTTACCTAGCTACCTACCTGCTGTAACACTGGCAAGGACAGAGATAGGAAGCAGCTGTCTCCAGTTGCCAGGTGACCAATACATTTACTGAATGAAGAAAACATGTACAACCTAAAAGTTGAGAATCACATTTTATTCAGCAGGCTTACTAAGGACTTAAGACTGGCATACAGCCTCTCAGATAGCTCCGAGGGAACTGTTCTGCAGAAGTAAGGGAGGAGCCAAGAAATTGTTCATTTTTTGTTTTTGGCCACTCTTCGCGGCTGGTGGAATCTTATTTCCCCACGGAGGATTGAACCAGGATCATGGCAGTGAAAGTGCCAAGTTCTAACCACTGGTCTGTCAGGGAATTTCCTATTACAGGAGTTTTATAAAACAAAAAATACAAACAAGGGGTCAGAACATCAAGTGATTATTGTTAATTAAAGAAAAGACATCTCAAGTTAATGAATTTAGCACTTTTCTATGTAGAGGAAGATCCAAAAGTCTAGGTGTACTGAAATTATTCATCTGAATTGCACCTTAACTATCTAGGGCTAGTATCCTATTTTTCTCCATCCTGAATCTTCTCAGGGTACACTGTCAGGGCTGGCTGCAGTGGCTGATGGCCACAACATCCTTTGTTTACTGAAGTGACTCAGGTGACGTTCTTTGTCTACACCAGAACCTAAGAAGCCTGGAGTCAGTGAGCAGGGAGGTCACTCTGGTACCAGATGGAATCTGGTTATCTGCACAAGTGTGTCTTTTCCAGTTATCATCATGCCAACAGACACCCCTGGAGAGAGGATTCCGAGTGTCCTGGCTGCAGCCACAGCTGGGAGTGGTCCCTAGGCCCAGGACTGATAACATACAGATTACACTCTACCGGGAAGCTTTTTCTGCACATGCCTCTTTGGACAGGGCGGCTTCAGTCATTTGGTCATTTCACAATCTGCCCCACCTCAGTCAGGCTCCAGACCCAGAGCTTGCCCCTGCTTGGGAAGACAGCATCAAATCTACTTATTAAATGCTCCGGGTACAGCATCAGGCTGGACACAAATCAAACACTGACTGATAACATGTCAATAAGTGGGCTTCCCTGGTGGCTTAGATGGTAAAGAATCTGCCTGCAGTGCAGGAGACCTGGGTTCGATCTCTGAGTCAGAAAGATCCTCTGAAAACTCACTCCAGTATTCTTGCCTGGAGAATTCCATGGTCAGAGGAACCCAGTGGGCTACAGTCCACGGGGTCACAAATGATAAGTAGGATCACAGTCCCTATGCCAGGCGTCTCCCCTCCATCTACTATGTGTGTGCTAAATTGCCTCAGTCGTGTCCTACTCCTTGCGATCCTAGGGACTATCCACTGAGCACCTCCTTATCATCCTTGTCCTCCCACCCATACTTCCTCTGCCCATGATTTTATTGCTCTTTCAAGATGAGGGACAACCCCATATTCACATTCTTTTTGGCTGCACAGCATGCCTGTGCAATCTTAGTTCCTGGACCAGGGATCAAATGTGCACCCTCTGCAGTGGAAGCTTAGTCTTAACCACTGACCGCGGGGAAAGTCCCCACATTCACTTTTTTAGCTTCGGAGGTTGACCATAATGTTTGGCTCTTGGCAGGTACTCACAGAAGGGATTTTACACGTTTTTAATTGAATGAATGAATGAAATATTAAAGCTAACATTTGGGCTGGAGAATTGTTAGGAAGGCACAGAACAGAATTAGGGGAACTTGGAATGTTAGCGTTTGAATTGTATCTTATAAGGACCATCAAAAGAGATTTTGAAACAAAGTATGTTTTTCAGATACTTCTGCTCATGGAATTCTGACTGTGTCCAGTGGTTAGGACTCTGTGCTCTCAAGGCCAAGGATCAACATTCAATCCCTGGTCAGGAAAGTAAGATCCTGAAAGCCTTGAGGCGTGGCTTAAAAAGAAAAAAATACTTCTGCCTCACGCCTAAGGGTATCACTGTAGATCAGGGTAACAGGTGGTCAGAGGCATGAGAGGTCCAGGACCAGCACTGGAAATGGGAAACTTTCCCATTTCAATGCAGGGAAGCAATTCAATTATCTGATTCAAGAAATCAAATGTCAACAGCGAAATTTCCCCATCCACTTTTCAATTGATTGAGATTTTATAGATAACTATTTGCAAACCATCTATATTTAAGTTCTAGAAAAGGACTGGCAAAATATTCAGGTCAGAAAAGAAAAGCTAGATTTTACTGGGGAGGGCCAGGCAACATAGTAAAGGTTTTGCATTCATTTTGCATTTAATACTCATCACTATAATAGCGGGTATCAATCAACATTTAAAGATGAGGAAACTGAGGCACACAGCTGTTAAGATGCTGTGATCACGCAGCTAGTGGACACGTAGCTTGAAGCAAAGCACCCATACTTTGACATGCAAGTTTGAAGAGTACAGTTTGTGAAAACATGCCAAAATGATTGGGCGAGGCTGCACCAGGGGCTAGTCATCTGGAGACAATCCAACCATCCATCTTCTCCAGAAGCTCACCAGTTGACAGGGGAGACAATAAGTAAACAGAAAATTAGATCTCTAAGGGTGAAAATAAAGGCAAGGGCTGTGGGTACTAAACAAACATATCACTGAAGGCTCTTCAAAGCTGAGTGATTTAGGAATTTGCAAGGTGGTCTGTAGGAACAGCCAGTGCATGTTAGGGACAGAACTATTAGGAAGGACTCAGGGGCTGACCAGAGTTGAAGATATTTTTGACTC
This sequence comes from Cervus canadensis, assembly GCF_019320065.1. NCBI lineage: Eukaryota > Metazoa > Chordata > Mammalia > Artiodactyla > Cervidae > Cervus > Cervus canadensis. The sequence continues at coordinate 70,778,338 of NC_057395.1, read as the reverse complement.
TTCTCTCACATCACTTATCTGATCTACCTGCAAATCCTATTGGCTCTCCCCTCCAACTTCACCTTCAAAATATATGAAGTGGCAAAGCACGTGAAAAGATGCTCAATACTATTTCATTAGGGAAATGCAAATTAAAACTACAATGAGATTTACACACCTAGTAGAATCGCTGACTAAAAAGACTAATCACGCCAAATGTTGGTGAAGATGGGGAGTCATCAGATATCTCAAATACTGTTGGTGGAATATGAAATTGTACAATCACTTTAGAAACAGCTCAGCAGCTTCTTAAAAACATACACACCTGTTAATGCCATATGGAGCCAAGAAAAGTTAATGCACATGTCCACACACAGCCTTTGACATAGTTTTATTTGTAACAGCCCCAAACTAGAAATCACCTCAGTGCCCACCAACTGGTAACTGGATAAACAAATTACAGACACAAAACAAATATATCCACTCTGACCATAAAAGGGGGTTACTTACACAATATGCAACTCAAAATAATTATGCTGAAAGAAGAGTACACACTGTCTGATTCCATTTAGGCACAACTCTAGAAACTGCTAACCAATCAGTGACAGAACCAATCTAAGGTGACAACAGCTGTAGAGAAGGGATAACAAAAGGACACGAAGAAGTTTTGGGGGAGTGATGGATATGTTCCATCGGGGTGACTCTAGGGGTCCCTCTTCAATCACTGGGGAAAATGTGGGGTCACTACCACAGAACAGAGCAATTAATCCTGCCTGGGTTTGTCCAGATTCATGCCAGGTCTAGATGTGTCCTCACATATGCTATTGCAAAGGGTGAGAATTTGTTACTTAAAAAAAAAAAACTTTTTGTACTGGGGTATAGCTGATCAACAAACGACGTTGTGGCAGTTTCAGCCGTACATATACATGCATCCATTCTCCCCCAAACTCCCCTCCCACCCAAGCTGCCACATAACACTGAGCAGAGTTTCATGTGCTATATAGCAGGTCCCAACGGTGAGAATTTGGTCTCTTAGAAACCATCTACTGCAAATCTCTTGCATGCCTGACGAGAAGGATGAGACTCTGAGACGAGTGCTAGGACCTGGGCTGCTTTTATATACACACCAAGTCCAGCCCACATCTCTGATCTCTTACCCTGCGCCTTCTGGGGCATCAGCTTTCGCAAACACTTAGTTCTTCCTTTTGTAACGCGGCCACTTGCAGTTCAGCAATCAAGCAGGAAGAAGTCACGGACTACGGAGCTAGGGCACACAGTCAGGGAGGGAGCAGACGACGAACACCAAGGCCTAGTCCAGAGGCGGGTGGAAACCACCCGCACCGCCTAGCTCTGCCAGGATCCGGGGCCGCACTTGGAGGCAACATCGCTCTTCTCTGTTAAGACAGGGAAAATCAGGCCTTGGAGTCCACCTGGCGGTCCCTGGTCTCCCAGAGTGACGGGGAACTAGAAACGTAACCTGCTTTGAAGCGCTCCACCTAGTAAACAAAGGCGGAAGGTGCCAGGCAGCGTAAACCTCACAAGCGGCGCCTGAGTCTAAGCCCGCCCACTTTCAGGCACGCGCCACGGATCCGGCGCCGCGCGAGGCATGGCGGGAGTCGCGCCGCCTGACGTCACTAAAGGGCGCGGGCGCTCGGGGTCGGTGTGGATTCGTGCTGCTGGGTTGTGGGTCTCCGGCATCTTTTCCCCGCTTCCGTGGTCGCCCGCTGATCCCTCCGGTCCTGCCCTTCCAGAGCCGTGCTCCCTGGGAGCCTGCCGTTTCGGATCGTGGGAGGACGATGACAGGAATGCTCAGAAGGGAGAGGGAGCAAGGCAGGTACATCGCCGGCCCCTGACGCCGTGGCGGTCACGGCCAGGAGCCCGGTTGACCCCCTTCTGTGGCTCAGCAGCCCCGGACGAGCCCCTAACGCTGCAGGTTTCCTTCGTGCTGTTTGTCATCGTTTGCCACGTAAGAGATTAGTTTCTTTTACCGTTTACATTGTGAGCTACAGGAGCACAGCCCTAGGATGAAACGTTAGTAGGCTTCATGTTAAAATTTGGTACGAGCAAGATTTATTGTTCTTTTAAAAGTGTATATATTTCTTCCTGTCTCTTGAAGGCAGCGGAAGAAATTAATAGCATTGGTTGTAGAAAGGTGAGCTGAATGGCTAAAGAATGTTGAAATTCTCTCCAACATCCTTCAGTTTCATTGAGACATAAAGAGTCTTCTAGGACTTTTTACGGAAGAGTCTGAAAACCTCTCTTACTTGATTTTATAAGTAAACAGTAACTTAGCAAAAGCCGCATAGTAGATCTATGATCTATCATAAGATAGCACAAATTTTCTTCCTTGCTCTTTGGGAAGGAGAGACCTTTTGTCCCCCATAGGTATCTTTCTCACTATATTAACTCCTTTTTGTTTTGACACAAGCGTTTCTCTTGTCAGAGATGTATTTGAGTTATTAAATAAAATCTCCAACCATTTTTTGTTGTTATTACCTACTAGGCCAAGTTCTGTCACTTTTTTGTGGTTGCTTTGTTTTTTTTAAGTGTGAAACAACACTTACTCAAGTTAACTTTTTCATCTCAAATGCCTTATGTGCCAGAAAAAGTGTGTACGCAGGTGAACAGCAACCGGGATAAAGGGCTCATGTTTGCTGGGTCATATGGTAGTTTCATTCCTGTTTTTTAAATGTTATCTTCATACTGTTCTCCACAGTGGCTGTAACAATTTGCATTCCCATCAACTGTGTAAGAGGGTTCCCTTTTCTCCACATCCTCTCCAGTGTTTGTAGATTTTTTGATGACGGCCATTATAACTGCTATGAGATGATACCTCATTGTAGCTTTGATTTGCATTTTCTCTAATGATGAGCATGTTGAGCCCCTTTGCATGTGTTTAAGGGCTCATGTTTGAATTTAAAAACACCACTACTCACTCTCTTAACCAGTTGATTAAATTTAATTTCACCAATAGTGGGCCTATCTGACATTATACATAGCATCACCTGTGAAGTATTCTCACCAAAAATGTTTTGTTCAAAGTTAGCCTCTATGCCTGATTTCCAGCTTGCAGGAAATAAAGGAGATGAAGGGACCATAGACACCATGATGAAGCCATCAGATTTCTAGAATGTGTGACACCTAGTTTAATCTCTTCAAAAATTCAATGTTGGGGCAACCCTGATCGTCCAGTGCTTAAGACTGCACTTCCACTGGTTGGGGCAGTTCTGTATGCTGTGAGGCATGACCCCCCCCAAAAAAAATGTCACTTTAAAAAAATAAAAAAAACTAAAGAAAAAGGAACACAAGGTTGGGAGAGATTTCATGAGACTAGAGACAATGAAATCCAATATGTGACTGGATCCTAGCTTGAAAAGAATACAAAACACATTTTGGGGACAAATGGGGAACATCTGAATAAGTATTAAATACTAGATATGATAATGGTATACTGTAGTTACACAGTGATGTATTTTAAGGGGTCAAGTGTTATAAAAGACTGAAACTTAATTTCAAATGTTCAGCAAGAAAAATTATACACACATACATTTAGTATATATGGCAGTATGTTAACTTTTGAAAAGTAGGTTTATTGTACTTCTCTTTCCACTTTTCTGTATTTCAAATTTTTCATAAGAAGTTGGGGGAAAGCATACCTCATTGCCACAAGTCATCCATAGATGAAGGGGAAAAGCAAGTTCATGGCAAGACAGGCCTTGCCCCTTCCAAGGAAACAAGAATTCCTGAGTTAGGAGTGTGATGGGAGAAGCTCCAGGTTAGCAAGTAGGCAGGTAGTCACTGCTCCTCTGCCCCTGTCTACAAGGCCCCTGTGTCTCCACTGGAAAGTTAATTTGGATTAGATCTAAAAAGTTCCTTCTAAAACTGTAGATATGAGCACATAGGTACAAAGAATGGAGTCGGGGTTACCAGAGAGGAAGGGACTGGGGGCAGGGGGGAAACACTAGGAAATACAGAAGTAGGAGTGTACACATGAAACTTGCAAACCAAGGTTACCTCAAAAAATAGTAAAATTGTATTTATCTATTGCTGCTTAACAAATCACTCCAAATCAGTGGCTTCAACTGCTATTTTATTACATTTATAGATTGTGTGGGTCAGGAATTCAAAAAGGTCAGAGCAGGGACAGTTTGCTCCATAGCATCTGGGACCTCAGCTAGGACAATTGGTGACTCTTCACTCACGAGTTTAGCAGGCAATGCTTGTATAGGTTGGCTGTTGGCCAGAACATAACATCTATTCATGGCCTATCCACCTAGCCATCCAGGTAACCTCAGACTTCTTGCATGGAGGCTTGTGACTGTAACGATGAGTATCCCAAGAGAACCAGGCAGAAGCTGTATAGCCTTTTATGACCTAGCCTCGGAAGTCAGTGTCAGTTCCATGGTGCCACAATCAGAGGCACGGATCACGGACCTCACCTCTCAATGGCAGGAGCACCAGGCCCAGAGTGTATGAGAAGAGCACATGGGTTGGGAGGTAATTTTTGAGCACGTTTTTGGAGTGTATTCCAAATATATTTCCACAACACTATGCTATTCCATAGCTGCTTGTCCCCAGTAGGCCCTTGGATTCTGCCCTTTCATCAGAGTGGTCTCCCCCGTCCCCAGCATTCAATGAAGAAACCCTGCACTCAGGCTTGAGTGTGTGAGAAAATGGAAGCCTACAAACACAGCTTTAACATGAATAAATAAGTCTTGGAATTCAGGATGTGACTTGAGTCTTTCTTCCCAAGGTTTTAAATTAAAAAAAAAAAAAAATTCATTCCTTGACAGTGTATTCTGGCTTCAGTGATCAACTCCATGTGAAAAACTAAGGTATTAAGACTGGACATCTTTTCTAAGCCTCATTTAGGGACTTCTAGCTATTGACTGGTTATTACCACTTCCATGAATTGACATTGTCTCAGTTGGTTCTTATGCTCCAAACAAGTTCACCCTTTAGAATCCCTGTCTTCCATTAGCTTCACCACTGTTCCAGGCAATCAGCCTCAAGATGTTGCCAACCTGACCTTCAACACCCAGACCAAATCTATTTCAGAATGCCAGGTTTCTTACAATAGCATCTTAGGAACCTTTTTTTTTTCCCTTCAAATATTTTGGCTGTACAACCACAGCATGTGGGATCTTAGCTTACTGACCAGGGATCAAACCTGTGCCCCCTGCATTGGAAGTGGAGTCTTAATCACTGGACCGCCAGGAAAGTCCCTACAACAGCATCTTAAATCCCTGCCCTTGTTATTTCCTCTTGGGGTTACATGACGCCCCCAAGGGCCTTCCTTCCACGCTTCCTACCTTTACAGAACCCACCAGTTAAGCTACTCCCATTGAACCACATCCCTTACATACATGGTGGTGGATCTGCAATCTTTGTCTTTCAGGCTTTCCCTAAAGCTGGTTCCTAGAGTATCCAGTACATTGTGCACTTCCATACTGACTGTCACACTCAAGCAAGTACAATCTCTCCCATTGTCCTTGGGACAGATGATCACCTTTTGTCCTATATTCTAACCTAAAATGATAAAACTGAGTGGTTCAGGAGCTCAAAGGAGGGGGACAAACTGTGGGCTAAGACAACAGCCTCCAAATGGTTGAGCCTGTGGGCAGCTGGGAGGTGAAGGAGTGAGTGATCTATGTGAGGAAGATACCTACCAACTATTTTACCTTCCACCAGTGCCACCTGGGAGGCCTATTCATAGGCATAGTGGGGCAAACAGACTGTGGGTTAAGTTTGTTTTTTATGCTTTTGATAAAAGAGAATCACATCTAAAACTGGAAAGGAAAGATTTCAATGAAAGACTGATGCATCAATTGTCAAAATACAGATTCAAACATTTAAAAAACAGAACATATCTTACATAAGAAATGTTGTCCCTCTCTGGGCACTACAGAAGATGCACAGACCTTCCCACAGGTCAGAGAGGAAAAACTGTACAGACAGTTTTCATAAAAAACAGAGATAATTCAAAAAGTTTACAAAGAATCAGGAGGCAGAAGATGCTTCAAGAGGCCTGGTCCTCAGAAGTTGTTCTGGAATGCCGTGTGTCAATGTCATGTTCCTGGAGGAGGGAATAAGACAGAATGTTAGTATTCCAGTTCAAAACCTAAAATGTGAGCTCTGTTGTTTTGGACTTTGATGAGCGATTCTAATTGGGACACATAGGTAATCTCTGGCTTTAAGGCTACATCCAGCCCAAGGATCAAGTTTTCATGACCAGAATAGGGCTCTCACCACAACCCACCACCCACCATGACGAGTGGGGAGCAAACACAGTTGAAGGTACTGATGCAAACACCACAGCAGACTTCTTACCTTGGCCCTGGGGGCCTGACCCTGCCTCGTCAGCAGTGTAAGTACTGCTGGGCATTTACTTGGCCCCCTCTCCCCCATGTCAGTGCTGAGCAGGTTATCAACACCTTGCCTCGGAGGTGCCTTCCTGGCACTTATCTGAAGAGTACTGTAAATGCCCATATATTCCTGCCTTGCCCACTGCATGGAGCTCAGACAGCAAGGACTGCGTTCACTGCCGTAACCCTGACATCGAGCACCATGCTAGCACACGAGGCCTACAGTATAAATACCCAGCAGTGCCAGCGCCCATCAGCGGTGGCTCAGACCCTAGTCTTTCTCTTCAGCATCTAGAATGTGTGTGTGTGTGTGTGAAAAATGGATTCTCTTCATACTGTTTTATAGCCCTTTCCCCCCATCCCACTGCTGTATCATGAATGTCTTCCCAAGTGCTTGAACATCCTTCTAAACGTTCTTAATCTTATGTATGCACCCTAGGTACTTAACTAGTTCCCTACTGATGGTTTTCTTCTATGAAAACAATACTTTGCTGAGTATTCTGACTGGTAAATCGACATGTATTCAGGATTATATTATTTCTTTATTTTTATTTTTTGGCTGTGTGGTGTGGTACTTGGGATATTAGTTCCCTGACCAGGGATTGAACCTGTGCCCCCTGCAGTGGAAGTGTGGAGTCTTAACCACTGAACTGCCAGGGAAGTCCCAGGATTGTATTATTAAGACAAATTCTGAAGATTAAAATTGCTGGGTCAGAGGTATCCATGTATTTCAGGGCTTCTGAATATCCTAAAAACTATCTCCATAAAAATGGAACCAGCTTATTCTCCAATCAGTAGTATATAAATGAATATCCATTTACCAGCAGTGGTTGGGCATTTAATTTTAGAAATCCTGTCCCAAGGACAGACAAGATGAAGGACTGGCATAATAAATTTTAAGTCCTCAGTCCAGGGCAAGATGATTTCTGTCCTCATATCCTGCTGCTCTGTCCTTGGCTAAGTTCTCTTCTGCCACATGGGCATCACTGCTGTTCCTCAAACGAGCCGAGCAGAGTCCAGGCTTCGGGACTCTGCACAGGTCTTCTCTCTGCCCAGGACACTCATCTCCCAGCTATCTCCGTGGCCAGCCCCTGAACACCTGCCAGTCCTGGCTCCCATGCCAGCTCTGGAGTGTGTGTGGCCCACCCTGACCACCCCTGAATCTTGCCACATTCAGGACACTAATCCCTCTGACCCTGCTCTGTTTTTATACCACGTTTCATCTCCTGGCATCCTGTGTGATTTAATACTTAAGATACTATGTTGATTGTTTACTGTCTGTCTCCTCCAGCTAGAATACACATTCCATAAGCGCAGAAATCATCACCTGTTTTGTCCACCTAGTAGACAGTGAAATACCGACAGAATGAATGAGTGGCATATAACATGAGAAGTCCAGTATATGGATGATATCCCCACTTGACCACTTGAGTGGGCCTTCTGGGCTCTGTACCTGGTTCAACTTCTTGAACTCCACCACTTGGAAGAAGATGTGCTCAAGGATATGTTTGGCATCTTGCCGGTCCTTTGGGAGCTTATTGGTGACTCCGAGGATGTCGCCACACTTCCTGACATAGAATTCCAGGTCTTCTTCAGTACCTGAGCACAGTTGGGGTGGTTAGATTCATCCTTGATTCTGCCCTGCCCCAAGTACAGACTTACTGTGGTCTGGATATCCCGGTAGGGTTCCTACATCTCTCAAGGTCACACCTCTCCCTTGGGTAATGTGACCAAAGGACTCAAACAGTGATAGACTGTAGAGATCTCTAATGTGCTGTTTTTGTAAATTAGTAGGCCAGAAGTGTGACACTCCTAGATAGAATAAAGCTGCACTGGTTCTGGCTCACTATGCCCAGATCCAGCATTCCTACATTACAAAGAGGAGGAGCACCCAGCAGGAAATGAAATTACCATTCTCTGAATGCCACAGGGACCATTATGAGAAGGACATATGGATATTTTAAAGAGCATTTATTATAGCAATGTTATAGAAAAGGAATGAAAGAAAAAATCACCCATAGTTCTCTGAAACAATTTCCGGCTCTATATCAAGAATGGATAGTCATTACTGCCCTTCTTACACTAGACTGTAACTTCTTTCTTTTTACCCTCTGACTTGCATTTTTAAAGTTATGGTAGAAATGATATCTCATTCTAATCCCCACCAATACTGTCTAGGATAAATACTGCTATGTATGCCTGCATATCTACATGTGTAAAAAAAAATCCCTACATGTGTAGGGATCAGACTACAATGGTTCTGTAGGTTGTCTTTATCATTTAATGGTGTAACATGGACATTCCATGTCAAAGCCTATGCTCATCTTTCAACAGTTTGTTTCATATATTTTTTTTTTAAACCAGTCTTCCTACTGATAGGCTGTTAGACTGTTGTCAATTTTTTGAATGATACAATTAATAGCTCTATAGGTGTACCTTTTTGTTTTGCATTTCTACAAGAAATTCTGGAAGATAAGACTGCTAGAATCAGAAATGCTGGGGCAAAGCATCTAATCCTTCACAGGTCTATTATTCCTACAGGGTAATTACTGGGTCTTACTAATATCTGATTGCGCAGCACCTACCACAATATCTGGAACGGAACAGAAATGCAGTGTCTGACACTGAACTGTGTTCACTTTTGCATACTCCTCTCTCGTCTCTGAGCATATACAGATGTTTGCATAGTTGAGATCCAACCACAGGTACAATTTTCTATTTTGCTTTCTTCATTTAGGAATCTCCAGTTCACTCAGTGTCCCCACCCCGGGCTTTGTAAAGCTCTTTTATAACGACTACGTTTTATCCCACTGACTGAATACGACACAGTTTACTGCCATTCCCCTGTGACTGAACACTAAGGCTATTCCCAACTGTATTTTATTTTTTAAATAAATAAAGTAGTCGTCTCATCCGTATACCTTCACTTGTCTCCCTGGGGTAGATTCCCAGGAGTGGGGTCACTGCCTCAGAATGGACGGTCACTTTTATGTCTCTGAGCACACGTGTGCAGGCCCACGTGATGTGCTGGGGGCAGAGCGCGTTAGGAGTAGCCCTGGGCTGAGAGTCGGAGCGCCACTCACGGAGCAGCTGTGAAGCCCGGGACCTTTGCTCACCCGTGGGTCAGGGTGGGCACACTGGACTCTCTAGGGTCCCTTCCAGTCTGAAGTCTCTGTAATTCTTTTGGACCTAACTGAATCTTCTTATTCAAGTGCTCCTATGACCTCTGGCCTAGATTTGCTATGTGGCAGCCAAGGTCAGGATTCATCCTGGGGTCACTCAACAGGTCAGAGATAAAGACTCACAGGAATTAAAGCTGAGATTCTGGCCTCCGCTTGGCACTGCCCTCTAACTCACTGAGCTAACTGGCTCTTACAGTCAACATCATTTACATGAAATAAGAAAAACTGTCATTTTATATACTCCCATTCCTATTTTCTTCTCCGTAAACAAACTAAACTTTCTCCCATGGCAAATCTCAGAAATTCACAATTTACTAAAGCTCACAAAAGAAAACAAAAATTTGACCAAACTCACACTTATTGGTAATCTGAGCAAGCCGGGCCTTCTCAGAGGAGAACGTCTCATCTAAGTCAAATAGCTCCAGCGGAGGAGGTGGTAATTCCCTGAAAGTAGGAGGGAAAACCTAAAAGGCAATGAGGTCTTTTATGAAAGAGCATATCCAGAGCCGTAACTGACAGGAATGAGACAGAAGGAAAACAAGAGGATGGAACGCCCAGCGCCCGTCACCCCTCCGCCCTAACCCATGAGGCCACAGCAAGCAAGATGGCGGCACACTGGAGGCAACCCAGCAGAACCAGCTCCAACCATACCACCGAGCCGACCAAACGGGCGTCCCAGCGCCCAGTAACTTGTTCAAGGACACAAAGCTTGGGGCTTCTCAGGCTTTTATTTGTGTTGAGTTTTTGATTGTTTCTCATCTAATCATGACAGAAATTAGGGCAACGGATGTAGATTAATATAGAAAGTGCTGAACTTAAGAGCCAGAGTTCACAGGCATGAACCAGCAGTGTGCTGCTAAATGCTGAGCTATCACTTAAAACAGGCCTGATCTGTAGCATTTGTCATTTTCTGTTCTATAAACACCTCCACCATGGCCAATTTTCAAGCTACCAAGCTGTAGCCAGTTAACTGCCTTGTAACATTCCAGAATATAGGAGGATAAAACAAATTTTTTAAATACTCATTTATTTATTTAGCTGCACTGGGTGTTAGTTGTTGGATCTTTATTTGCAGCATGTGGGATCTAGTTCCCTGACCAGGGATCAAACCTGGGCCCCCTGCATTGGGAGCATGGAGTCTTAACCACTAGACCACCAGGAAAAAGTTCAGCATAAGACAGTTCCAAAGGCAAGTGGAGCTTATGTTGAACTGGAATGTTGAAAAATAACCTGTAGACACATGGTTGGCCCCTGGGCTATGAGAACTGTGCTATGAATCTCAGTGCCTGCTGCCTGGAAAGCTCAAAGCTTTCTAGCACAAAGCTCTTCCTCCTTTTCACCCAGGAATTCTCATATATGCCCTCAACCCAACAGGATGGGAAATGTTTAGCAGCCAAAGAGGTCCACGCCCTTGATTCCTCAGTTGAGAACCACATCAAATGGAAGTACCTGTAGAATACTAACAGGCTTGGTCTCTGCATATTTAGAGCCAGACACACGTGACCCCACGAGGAGGCCTGTTCCACGTGAGGCCAGCTGGCAAGGGAAGGGCAGACCGAGGTTCTGCAGCCAGATGCTCCACGCACACCTACTCACTGCTGGCTGAAGGGCTGGCAGCGGCGTCTCAAACTGAGGCTGGATGAGCTGGAGAGGTTCGTGTTTCACGTTGAGCTGTTCATAAGCCCTGTGTAGAGAAGATAAAAATGTGGGAATCAAGATGAGACACCAAGGCAAAGCACATCTAATTGATCACATCGTGCTCTTCTCCACTGAATCAGGCAGTGTAGCATCTTGGCAAAAAAAATTAAAATCACACAAAATGCGCTGTTACATGCAATGGAATGAGCCTTTCAGACATCTCTATTGTAGTAGACAGTGTGACTTTATCAAGAATTGAAAGGGAAAGTTCTGTCAAGTTTCCTATCAGGCTTCTGAATAGGCTTCTAATTTTTACCCACCGGACACTGAATTCTGCAACTCATTGTGTTTCCTTATTTGTTTTCACCATTAAGAGACAGGAGTCAAACCTGAAGTCTGAATAGAGCCGCAGGATATGCACTTCTGTGTGTCCATTCACTCCATAAACATTTACTGAACACCTACTGTGTGCCAGTCAGTTTTATCCACCAGGAGTCCAGCAGCAGGGGACAAAAAAAAAGAGACCAAGGCAGGCCCTCAGGGGACTGACATTCTAGCGGAAGAGAGACACCCAATAAACAAAAGCTATAATGCCAGGGATTAATAAGCATTAGGAAGAAAAGCAGATCAGGAGAGAGGGACAGAGAGAGGGGAGGGGTGGGAGTGCAGCTGGTCCGAGCTGCCCGTAGTGAAGGCAGGGCCGGGGCGTGCAGCCACCCTCAGAGGTGTCCTGGGCAGAGGTCAGTAAGGAGAAGGGGGAAAGGGGGCGAGACATTTTCAGAGAACAGCAGGGCAGCCAGTGAGGCTGCAGTGCAAGGAGAGCAGGAGGAAGGGGTTTATGGAGTCACGTGCTGACCTTCCTCCAAGATCATTTTTTTTTTACTGCACTTCCCCTTTCCCTCCCTTCTCTCGAACATTCAGTTGACGACCTTTTGCATCGTGTACAGGCTGCCAACTGGCTGACCTCCTCTGGAAATGAGGCAAATTAAAATATACTCACCCAACTGAAACTGTATGCTCATGTGTAGCCTTTCAAAATTCATCTAAATAAGCAAACGCCAACAAGTGTGGACAAAGTTCATGCCTGTTTCTCTGCACGGGTGCTTGCAGAAAGGACACCGATCTGTGACTGCAGAAAGGAGCTTAGCTGAGCTTACTGCTGTCACCTCCTCTACTAGTCCCGGGTGTTCGGGGAGCCTCTTTCCTAGCAGTGAGCAGAAGAGCCCCATGGAGAGAAGAGAAATAAGGATTCTCGAGCATCTACTGCATACCATGCACTGTGCCTGACCCTGGGTGAGGCACTGATTTCATTGAATCCTCAAAAACAATTCTGGGCAGTGGGTGTAATCTCTTACAGGAAGAGGAAACAGGTACAGAGAATAAGTAGCTTCCCAAGGTCACAAGATTAAGAAGCCTCGGAGGCAAGATTAGAACTCAGATCTGGCCAATCCCTGCTAATCAGAAGCCCCATGACTCCGTCTACCCAGAAGGCAAAATGAAAGGCAGTTCTAAGATAAAAGTCCTACTATCCACACAAAGAACCCTGCTGCTACCAGTCCTCGCCTTGGTCATCCTAGCCATGACATTCTGTTTTCCGTCCCGAGACAGAGCTGACTACTAAAGCCCTGTATCACTAATAAAACAAGTTCTACTAAGTCTTCCCTTTCTCCACTAAGCTCACCACCTGCCCAAATCTTCCTCCTACAAGGAGCCAACATGTACCGGATGGGGGTGTGTGGTTGGTGGAGAAGCTCATCTTAAAACCAAGCAAAACCTAATTCAGGAAGATGATCAGGGACTGCCCTGGTGGTCCAGTGTCTGAGACTTCAAACTCCCAATGCAGGGGGCCCAGGTTCCATCCTGGTGACTGAACTAGATCCCACAGGCTGCAACTAAAGATCTTGTGTGCCACAACTAAGACTTGGTACCACCAAATACATTTTTAAAAAAAGAAAGATGATCAATATGGGAAAAGGGAAAGAATAAATGCCATCACTACTCACAAATCTGTGAAATGGGGCTGCTCCATATTCTAGAATACTCTGGCCTGACCTTTGGCATTGCATTTTCACCGCCCTCGTCTCACTCCCCACTCCACCATGAACAGTGAGGGCAGGCAGGCCACACCGTCTCTCATCTCACACCCCACAGGCATCAGTAAAGACCAGAAGGACATCAACAGATGAATGGATAAAGAAGCTGTGGTACATATATACAATGGAATATAACTCAGCCACAAAAAGGAACATATTTGAATCCGTTCTAATGAGGTGGACGAAACTAGAGCCTATTATACAGAGTGAAGTAAGTCAGAAACAGAAGTATCGTATACTGTCGCATATATACGGAATCTAAAAGGATGGCACTGATGAATTTATTTTCAGGGCAGCAATGGAGAAACAGACAGAGTACAGACCTATGGACATGGTGGGAGGAGAGGAGGGAGAAGGGGAGATGTAAGAGTAACATAGATATTTACATGACCATATGTAAAACAGATAGCCAATGGGAGTTTGCTCTATGACTCAGGGAACTCAAAAGGGGCTCTGTGACAGTCTAAGCGTAGGAGGGGGAGGGAGATGGGAGGGAGAGGACGTGGTGTACCCATGTCTGATTCTTACTGATGTATGACAGAAAACCACAAAATTCTGTAAAGCAATCATCCTTCAATTAAAAAAAAAAAAGGGATAATCTAAAAAAACAAGACCAGAAGGACAAATGAAGTCACCTCAGAGTAATACTTACAGTTGACATAAATATTTAACAACTAATGGAACTGTTACTCAAAAAGAGAAGCTGCATTCAAAAGTTGTTACGTGTGAATGAAAATACCTACGAACTCCACAGAGAAACCAGAAACCAGGAATGCCTGCCCTCTGCTGCGGTGTGAAAGATAAACACGATGAAAAGAGCTGTCCAGGCCTCGGAAACACCCACCCCCCGACCCTGCAGACACTAAAACTGCAGACAGTTCCAGTGAACCCCTCATCCAACGCTGAGGAGTGGCTGTGATGGCCCAGCCCTCCCCGCATCAGGACAAAAGCAGCTCAAAATGGCAGAAGCCGGATGGACTGGAAGCAGCCACTGAAGCAGGGTGACGAACTTTTCTTCTAAGAGAAGCCCTGACTGAGAAGGCAAACACTGGGGCACAAAACCAAGCAAGCAGAGAGCCAGATGTGCAGCCAGAATTTATGACCTGGCTGTCAGCTGCAGGCGGCGAGGGGTGCAGAGATGCCCGGGCAGCTCTGGGAACGTTGGTGCGGGGTTCTGTTGTTGCTGTTTTGGTTTTGGTTTTGGTCACACCGCATGGCCTGTGAGATTTTAGTTCCCTGACCAGGGACTGAACCTGTGCCCTCTGCAGTGGAAGTGCAGTCTTAACCACTGGATGACTGTTTTGCTTTTTGAGAAACAATCTAGTCTCCTGACAAATCCCCAGATAATTTCTTCCCAGGTTCAGCATTAAGATTGGCTGGATTCAAATTCAGGCCCCACTGAAAACTAGCCTCTTAGCTTCCCTGTGCCTCAGTGTCTCACACGTACAACAAGGAGAATGAACCACATTCTGATGTTACATGATAAAGCAACGTACATAGCAAACTTAACATGGTACTTGTTAAAAGTCAAGGCTAAATGCAGTTCAAACAGCAACTAGGGATAACCTTCCTTGCCTGGACACACCCTGCCTTTGCTCCTAGTGACCTTCCTGCAGAAGGCTCTCTTCCAGCACCCCCAGCCCTCTCCTGAAATCCTCTCACCCCGTAAAGTGCAGCATCCAGTAGAGGGCCAGGCAGACCCAGGTCACCAAGAAGTGTTTTTGGAAGTCATCAATGGCTGGCTCAAAGGGCCCCTCTTCTTAAAGCCTTCCTGGCAACCCCAGTCAGAATGGACTTCTCTTGCCTCATTATGCCACGGCCTCTAGTTTTACATTTCATACTTTGCCTTAGATTGATAACCTTTCATCACAGCTTCTGTCCGTCCCCTCCATAAAACCCTACACTTTAGGTACAATGCTCAGCACAGTCGGTGCTCTAGGAGTACTTGGTGACCTTGCGCATAAATACAGGGGACAGGACATTAAACAGTCATCTGTAGCTGTGCGTTCAGCCTTTGGTTTATTATTAGAGATGTGTTAATAGATCCTGTGCCCAGCCCAAGATGCTCAAAAATGTTAGTCCCTGCCTCTGTCCTTAGGGATGCAACAGAGCAGGCAAAAAACCACAACAGAGCAGGCAATGACACTGAAGGTCACTTGGGCCTGGCTTGAAATTCCTGCTCCCAACATGGAAAGAATCCTTCCCCAAGAAACCTCAGACTCCTTGACCAAAAATAAGGCAGGTAACTCAGAGGACCACTGAAAGCATTAAATGAAGGCACAACACGGCGTGCTTACAGGGTGACTAACCATCTTGATTTACTGAGTGGGTCCCTGGGGCGTGGGGCTCTCTGTGCTAAGACCAGGAAAGTCTCGGGCAAACCAGGCCAAGCTGGTTCCTCTAAATGTCTGATACAAAGCCTGGAACACAGCAGAGGCTGATAACTGCGGGCAGTTTCCTCTGCATCAAGTCCCGCCCCAATCCCCCGGCTGTCCTGGTCAACCTCATCACAGATCTGAGAACAGGTTTTGTCCATCACACTTATTGTGACCCTATCTCCTGTCCCCAGGCCCATGTCTACAGACTGAACA
Source organism: Cervus canadensis (assembly GCF_019320065.1). Lineage (NCBI taxonomy): Eukaryota > Metazoa > Chordata > Mammalia > Artiodactyla > Cervidae > Cervus > Cervus canadensis. The sequence continues at coordinate 70,762,490 of NC_057395.1, read as the reverse complement.
CTCAGATTGGAGTGCAGAGCAGTGGAGAGCCGCGGTACTGACTTGATGACCTTCGGGAGGGAGGTGGTATCCAGCTGGTAAAGGGACAGGTCGAAGAGGCTGGTGAAGTCCCGCGGGTTCTCATCGCCCTCCTGGAGACACACTCGCAGCCGCTCGGACAGGGCAGCTGTGTCGGGCAGCATCATGTAGTCGGAAATCTGAAAGTGACAAGACGGTTCCTTTCAGCAGAGCAGGGGCTAGGATTTACTGTCTGGTCTCCAATGCCTCAGGTCTGAATCTGCAATATTTCTCTTCTCTTGCTAAGACATCTCACTGATTATGCTCACTGACAACCAAACCTTAAATATGCCAATTTCTGTGGAAAGAAGGACCAAGGTCACCTGAGTAAACCCCAGCGCTGGCGAAATCCATGATGCAGGCTGGTGTGCACACAGCTGGAGAAATGCATAACCCCTGCTGATGGCCCTCCTTCTCCTTTTTGTGATCTTGAAGGCTCAGCCATCAACTCAATTCTCAAGTTCATTCCCTATTCCCATTCTCCTAGGCAGTTCTGTCTGCCACTTCAACCAACTAAAATGATTTTCCCTTTCTTAATTTTAGTTGGTGACCTTATTTTCTAGTTCAGTGAGAAAACAGAAGCAACCATAAAAGAAAATCCACAAGCTCCCATTTCAAAGTCTATCCTCTCTCCAGCCACCAGCATCCAGGCTGTATACTCTGCTTTCTCTCCTGTCCTATATATGAACCACGTGTGACCCCGGCACAGACAACCCCTTCCTGGACACTAGACCCTAATTCTTCTTGCCTAGCCGAGGACATGCCTGCAGCCCTGCTGAGAACCTTGAATGATGACACCTTGGTTACAGTAAAAGACTAGGAAATCCTATGTCCATCAATAGGTATACCACAGTCAGTACACCGCAGTACAAACAATGGACAATACAGCTTCCAAAAAACAATCAAAAGAAAGCTTTTTATGAACAATATGGAAAAATCTCCCAGACATAATATTTAAAAAGTGAGGTGCTAGGCAGTATATATACATACCATACATATAGCACCATCTGGGTAAAACAAGGGGGAAGGAGAGTATACACACACACACACACACACACACACACACACGTTTGCTTATCTCTGTATAAACTATCTCTGGAATAACATATGAGAAACTGCTAAGATTGGTGTCACTGGGGAGAAGAACCAGGTGGCTGGGCAAAGGCAGAAGGGAGAGCCTTCAGTGTGCCTGCTCTTGAATTCCAAACGATGGGAAGACATTACCTAGCCAGGCAATAAATTTAAGTTTAAATGAATGCATGCTGGCAGTCCAAAGTCTGCGTGTTCCTAATTTCCCTTTGAACTGCGTTTATCCTGGACTTCTAATAAGGCTAACTTGCTAACAGTTTTAAAAACTGATCTCTAAACTCACTCACAACAAATGGCTACACATTCTCCACCACCAGTGCTTGGGGAGATGCGGCTGAGCTTGATGACAGTGAGACCCTGGGTCAAACCGGCGCACTTTTTTCTACACCCCACGCATCATAAACTTCCCCAATCCTTAAACTTTTTAGACCAGAAACAAAGGGGAAGCATCAGTAACGCCCTTCCTAGCATGACCTGCTGATGCAGAGGCTTCAACCCCCTAACAGGGAAGAGATGACGGTGAGAGCACACGGCCCAGGGATGGGTGCAGGCCGAGACACCCCAAAGGTCGCTTCAGTCGTGTCCGACTCTGCAACCCCATGGACTGTAGCCCGCCAGGCTCCTCTGTCCATGGAATTCTCCAGGCAAGAACACTGGATTGGATTGCCATTCCCTTCTGCACGATATCTTCCTGACCCAGGAACAATGGCTCAGCCAGGGATTAATCTAAGTGGGAACCGTGAAGAATTTACTTCCGTTTCCTCAGTTAGAAAACAGGAATGACAGAAACTGAGCAAGAGCAAGGTGGCCACACGGAGCCGGAGCAGACGCAGCACCTCTTAGCATTACTTCCCCTGACACACAACACTCCAACTAGGGTGGTGGCTGCCCAACACGCCACCCACTCAGAGCTGGGTCCTCTGAAACCTCAAAAGCCAATTCCTGGTTGTACCCCAATTCTTTGCTTTTGGGGCTTACATTACTTTTCAGGAGGAGTTGAAGCACAACAGCCCCACACTTCATGTTTCCATGTGACGGAATGTTTTAGACACGAGGCTCTCATGTTTCCGAACCTGAGTCAGCCCGAGGTTTCCCAGCCAAGTCAGTCCTCAGCCGAGGGCACAGGCCGTCTGTGGGCAGCCATTTCTGATGGTCTCTGGCCGCCTTGTGCTACCCATAGCCAAAAAATAATTTTCCTGACATGTCAGCAGTTAAGAAACACAGAGGTAAATGAAGAAGGAGTAGACTTTTGAGTCAGGAGTCCTGGGTTTAGTTCCCAGCTCTGTAACTGTTGGTACTTTGGGCATATTGTAGTCTTGCAGAATTTCAGTTTCATTGATAAAAAGAGAATAAAACCATCTACTTCTCAGAGCTGTAGTGAGGTTTAAATAGAATGATTTATGTGGAAGTATGTGATATACAGGGCCTGGTATTAATATATAACAAATACAACAGGTTTTTTAAAAAAGTCTTGATAGATGTGTAGCCCTTTTATACACTTTAGTTTAACAAGTAAATTTATGTTGATACACTTAAGCCTCATAATTACCCTATGAGACAGGTACTAGTAGCCCCAAAACTAATGAGAAAATGAATATGAAAAAAGGTCAGAAATAACCTGCTTAAGGTTTCAAGGCTCATGGTGGAGCGAGACCAAGAATGTAGTTACTGGTTCCCAGTCCAGTGCTGGTCTTTTATTTTTTTTAAAAAATATTTATTTACTTGGCTCTACTGGGTCTTAGTTGCTGCATGAGGAAACTTCAATTGTGCCAAGTGGGCTCTAGTTCCCTGACCATGGACTGAACCCAGGTCCCCTGCAATGGGAGCACAGTCTTCACCACCAGACCACCAGGGAAGTCCCTCCAGTGCTGGTCTTACCACTCTCCCATGTCTGATGAAGTATTATCACAATGCCTTTAGGATTGTTCTTCCTACAGGCAACCAAATTGGAGTTCAAAACTTAAATTCTGATGGTCTTTCTTTATGAAAAAGTACTTTTATATACTTCATAGTTTTGAAGATGTATTTCTCTACAGATACTGATTCTGAATATTTCAGCCAGAGAGCACACATTAAGTTCCAGTTATAACATATACAGAGAGAGGCTCCCACCCTGCTGAATTCTATGACTAACAATATAATTTACTGATTTTTTTTTTACAGCATAGGCTTCATCTTGCCAAAAAGCATCATTGCTTGGTATCTTACAGATAAGGTAAGAGACAGCTACGTTTTTGGAACTGTTAGAAGTGGTGCTGAGAAGCTGGACCCATTTTTTATTTCAAAGTTTTTAACTAATTCACAACCTCCTACCTACCTCTGGGTCCTCAGCATCAATCTGGTTTAGGCGGATGTCTTCTGTCGTGAGCCACCGGAAAACAACATCCTAAATTAAAAAAAAAAAAACACAGAATTACACACTGGGTATTTGAGAAAGCTGTAGGCAGGACTAGATAATTTAATCAAGAAAAATGATGACAGGAAAGAGACTATACAGCAGTGATTTGAAAAAGGGCAGTCACCCCTGTCTTGGTGAAATCATATAAAAAAAGTCTTCTCTAGTGCCATTCTTATTCTTAGAAATTTACCATTTATCTTAGGGGACTCAAGCCTTTAACCACAAGCCCAAGTTTATTAAAATGTGTTCACAATTCTGAAACAATCCCTGTATAATGGGCTGATGACAGTCTGGACTTAAAATGTAGAATACAGCAAGATGCCCCCAGAATGTGACTAAAGACAATGGAACTTCACGTGGATTCTATAGAAACAAGATCTTCAATCAATCTCAATACAACAACAATCCTTAAGGCTAAAGGAACATCTTTCACTAATGAGAGAGCTCAGAGGGACCTTCTCCCTCTGGTGAGTGAGTCACCAGCATCACGCCAAAGTCCAGCTCCGGCCAGCACCCTGCCGTCCTTCCCAGGACATGCTCCCTCCACACCTGCCAGGCCTTTCCCTCATTCCCCGCCTCAATCAGCAGCCAGTCCCATCACAGTCTCCTCGTGCTGGCCAGTCCCTCCCCCACTCGCCCCGTCCCTGCCTTCATTCAGGTCCTGTCCCTCCTTGCAGGGCTGAGCCAGCCAGCCTAACTGGCTATGTGTTTCCCTCTCTGTTCCCCCTTCCACACCCAAAGATCTGACTAAGCCCAAGGCTGCCAGACACTCTACAAGGGCTCGCCGTGGCTTTTCAAAGAGAGTTTGAGTTCCAAGGCTCTACACACGAGGCCCTGGCTGAGCTTGCTCCCCCCTGCTTCCCCAGGGAGGCTTCCAGCCGGGTGGCATGCTTAGACACTCACCACGTCCCTCTGCACTGACCGTTCGTCTCTCACTCTCTCTCAATGTCCTATATCCTTCCTCAGAGCAGAGACTATGCCTGACTCACCTTTGAGTCCTCAGTGCCTGGAATAGAATGGGCTCTGAAGAGCTCGTTTTAAATGAATAGATGAACTCAGCAGTACGTTTCTTAAATGACATGAAAATCATATACAATATTCATTAGTATGACAAAAGAAAAGAGCTTACCATGATTTTGCTGTTTTCTTCTTTATCCAAATATTGGTCACTGAACATGTGACATGAGCCAAGCACTGCCAGTTTCCCACCTTGGTTCTGTTGATGACAAAGCAGGGTCAGCGATTCAGATCCCCAGATGGACCACGTGCATCCTAGTCACCAAACAATCATGTGAGCAAATGTCCTCTACATGCTAACATGGGTCTGTTCACATGGGCATTTTAATGGTCTAGAAATGTCAATTATGACAACTATATTCCAACCTGCCTCTCAATTTAGACACTTCTATACCCTTCTATTCAACTTTAACAGAAAGTAATGTAAAGTAAATTGGTTTGACAGTATTTTCCCATTGTTAGTGAAATTATAAATGAAAATCATAATCTTAAGGGGAAAAAAAAAGACAAATTCAAAAACAATCTGTAAAGATTTAGACATTTTGAGTACCAAAAAAAGTGTTTAGGAGACAGAAAACTAAGCCACAAGCATGAAAAATTCACAAATGACTAGCTAATAATAAAAAACTTTAAGATTAGTAATTAAAAAATAAAGTATTTTTCCCTGTCAGATTAATAAGCAAGAAAAAGTGACTATAAACTTGATCAGCCTTCAGTGACAGTCTCTGACACGGTGCTGAAACTGCCAACAACAGCAACAAAGCAGTATGAAATACACCAAACACTCTGCACACCTTTACAGTAATAATCACAAAAGATTAGAAATAAATCCAAACATTCACCCAAAATACGGTTAAGAACAATGGAACTTCCCCCAGCTGTTAAATTGTATATTAGAAAGGGTTTTCAGTAACTTGGGAAAATGCTTCTGCCATAACATTAGGTTAAAAAAAAAGTATACCATCAGTTGTAGAGAGTTTAAAGCCTGTGAGACAAATAAACAAAAATGCAGCACAAGCAGAAGTAGGAGAAAATGACCACAGTGTCCGCCTGGCCGGCCTCAGAACAGTGCAGGAGGCCACATGCTTTCCCTCCATCTCTGTATTTTGTGGCTGCGCTGGGTCTTCCATGCGGCGCATGAGCTCTAGATTGGGCGGGCTTCATTGCCCCATAGCATGTCGGATCTTAGTTCCCTCACCAGGGATCAAACCCACATCCCCTGCACTGGAAGGCAGATTCTTAACCACTGAACCACGAGGGAAATCCTTCCATAGCTGTATTTTAAAATACCGAGTATATATTATTTTGTCATAAGAAAAAAAGAGTACAGAATTAAAAATACAAAATGAAATCAGATTTTCTAGCAATGTCACATACAGGGAAGACACAGTTGTAATGGTACTGAAAAAGAATGACACCTAAGCCACAGACGTTGGCTTATACAAATACACAAATTCTGTAAATCAAACAAAATTTGCAAAACAAACTCTAAAAGGTCCCACATGAAAAGCAAATGCTTCATAGGAAAAATAAATTATTTCTACACCATAACCACTGCAAACAGATCAGTTACTGAGAATAGGAAATTAATTGGGTGGAATTCTACGGAAAGAATGGGGAAATGACAGGATGAACTGGGTTGTGATTTGAATCCCCATAGGCTAAGTAAATACATAAAACTCTATTTACAGATTTATCTTTTCCTTAATAGACAGGTGACCTTTGAATGAACATGGGTTTCAACTGCATGGTTTCACTTACAAGTGAACTTTTTCAACAGTAAATACTACTGTACAACATAGTCCATGGTCGACTGAGTTCACAGAAGCAGACTGCACAGATGGAGGCCTGGCTCTATCACACGTGATTTTCCACCATGCAGATGGTCGGCACCTCTAACCCCTACACTGTTCAAGGATCGACTGTATTTTCTTTTTCCTACTTCATTTATTTCAAATAGACTGTAGACTGTCCTTTAATCCTTTTATTCTATCCTGACAGGTTATACCATTGTGTTCAGTGGCCTTTTCCAGCACCTGTCTATAACTTGTTCCAATTAAATAGGCATATGTTTAACTCAAGGACCATTTGCTCCTTCAGTGTTAATGAGTCTGTACCAGTAAACTGAAGACCTAGAAAGGCTCGTGATGAGCCCAGTGAAGGCAATGGCCCTGGGCAAGGAGGCAGAACCCTCCAGTACTGGCCTGACCCTGCTCATAGGACCAGGTGGAACTCCTCCCGGGGATCACTGCCTCATCTCACCAACAAGAGTGACAGGCAGCAACCTCTCTGAAAGACTGTGTTTACAAGGCAGGACTGAAAGCCTATTAGCAGGAGAAAATGGGCTTTAAATAGCTAGGCAATGAACAGATGATAATCTCATGAGTTCCAAAGGAAATGCCACACTTAGCACAGAATGGAATACCCACCAGATACTCCATAAAGTCCACTGATTAAGCCAGGTAACATCTCTATGCCTGGTTAAAAAAAAATCAAAGCTCTGGTATTACACACAATACCAGAGGCTCCTTAAGATGGTGTCTCATGACTTTTGTGCCTCTGAACAGACATTTCATGTAACCTGGTCATTTTCACATCTTGAATCATTTAATAACACTTTAATTCTAAAACAGTATTTCTTTCTGATTAGACGAGACTAACTGCCATAATAGCTTTACCAATTTTGTCTAAAATCATCTTTCAAGCACAGCATAGACATTTACTTACTTCCTAATAAAATGATGTCAGAAATTTTAAGTACAAGAAGGAAAAGTAATACCTAGGTCCCATAAAGAAAAATAGGATCCTGCTGAACTAGAGACATGTGGGTCTCTGGAAAAACTGGGAGGTCACTGGTGAATTCCACATCTTGGTAGACAGATGAAGGTGGGTTCAACAGACATGAATTAAAAGGCAGTGGATGCACGGGGTGAGGAGGACGGTGATGCCCTCTCGAGCCACCTGAACCGGTACCTTGCAGGTACTCCAGGATGAGAACTGAACAACCAGTCTCCTGGAATGTTCTCCTGGCAGCACAATTCTGTGGTATAGTTTGCTGAATCAACCTTCCTCTAAATGGATCCTCTTACACTGAGCGTGAGAGCTGGCGGTCAGAGGCAGCTTACTACAGGCAGTCTCATGCTGCACTGGACAAGCTTGGGATTTATGGTAAGAGCAGGTTTAGGTCTTGACTCCATCAGTGACCACTGTTTCCCCATAAGTAAAATGTAACTCATTGAAATTCTACTTCACAGGACTATTGTGAAAACCAATGAAAAAATACAGGCATTTCCTGGTGGACCAGTGGTTAGAACTCCACACTTCTACTGCAGGGGACGCGGGTTCAATCCCTGGTTGGGGAACTCGGATCCCGCATAGTGGTGCAGCCCTCCCCCCCTAAAAAAGAAAGAGACAATATATGAAACCCCTACAGAAACAGTAAAGTAGTTCTCACAATTTCAGTAATAAAAATTACATATCCACCCGTATCTAAGAAAGGCTGTACCTTCGAGTGATAGAAAGCCAGGATGGGTCTGTTAAGCGGGAAACAGACAGAGCCTGTGGACAGCACAGCCACTGCAGGTTTCGTGACACTCAGCGTGGCACCAAAAGGATAGACAAAGGTGAGAGCCCTGAAAGAAAGAAAAGAAACGTTCAAGGTTTTTAACGAATAAAAAAGTTTTTGAAGATAATCTTAGTGTTTCTTGAGCAAGTTACGATCAAACAGAAAATCTATAAGCTTTGGTTTGTTAACTCAAAATCAGTATAACTCTAGCTCTAAGTTTAATGAAGCATTTTAAGAAATGTGAATATAAATGAAAAATGTACAATCGTATGTGTAAATGATTGTAACAGAAAGAAATAAAGTAGTCCCTATGGGAGAAGTAAAAGAGGCGGCGGCTTCATCTAAGAACTGAACCAGAACCACACATGAGCCTGCTCTGGGGAACCATGTCTTGGACAGTTTTCTCCCCCTCATAAACCTGACTGGTGTTATTGCTAAGTACGAAGTCTGCTATTGGAAGGGTGTGGAGCAGCTGAGGGCTTATACGAATACAGGTGTATATTTATCCCACACTGGAGACTTCTACACAGACCAATCTTGGAGTACCCCCTCTACTCCACACTGTTCTGGCAAAGACTATGAGTACCCAGAGTGAATCACTAGTTGGGCAATGTACTCCTGGAAAAGGTGTGGAACTGAGCGGCTAAGGGTGGGGTGCACACCTGGGTGAGGCCAGGCCCTGCAGGAGGAGCTAGGGTTTCAGTGAAAGAAAAATGGAGGGATTTCCCTGGTGGTCCAGTGGTTAAGATTCTGCACTTCTAATTCAGAGGGTGCGGGTTCCATCCCTGGTTGGGGAACTAGGATCTTGCTTTCGATGTGACCAAAAAAACAAAAGGAGCTTCGCAGCCACAAAAAAAAAAAAGGAAAAAGGAGTTCTCCAAAGTATTTGTTTGAAAGAACTGTTCTCAGAATGGAGAGAAACAGGAGTCTTAAAAGCAAAGCATAAAATTAGAAACTGGGGCAGGAGGTGGGAGGAACGGGCAGAGGGAATACCCAGGAAGAGTTCCCTATGAAGATTTTAATTTTTCTTTCTCTTAGACCATTCTTTTTAGCTTCAGACTCATTTTTTTAGCTTAAGTTTTCCATTATTTCCTTCCTGTGTCAGTTTTCCCTGTCCCTTCAGTAAAGTCTCATCTACAGCTATGACTTCTAAGTCTCATCATGGTTGAAAAGAGGTACCTGACCCACCTTGCCCATTCTCTTCCTTCTACCCCTACCCTAACAGTATCCCAGTAAGGGGGCTGCAGCCCAGGATTTACAGAGCAGGAGCAGAAGGGAGTGAGCAGTTGCCAAGGAGGAAGAAAAGGGAGAAACAGTTATGTGGACGTCAGAGCCCATCCCTTCCCACAGTTTCCCAAGTGCACTCAAGGGAGATAATTCTTAAGAAAGCAGAGAATGGTCGGTTATAAGATGAAAACTGTCAAGCTATTTATACTCCATTTCTTTTATTATTACTAAGAAATCAATCAGACTGACATTTTCATGGGACTTTAAGTGTTAAAGCTAAACACCCACCCCCAAAACAGGACTTCTAACACATGTGCATGAGTAAGATTAGCTGGGAAAGTATTCCTGGAAGAGGAAGCAGGTATGTAAAGGTCCGAAGGTGAGAGAGAGCTTAGCACACGTAAGGAATTCAAACAAAGTCAGTGTGGCTACAGCAGAGTAAGAGAAGGAAAAAAGACATGATAAAAAACACGGGGCTAAATGAGAGCCTGAGACTCCAACAGCTAAGAGATTTCAAAGCACGAAGCAGGGCTGCTTATCCAAACCTCAGAGCCTCTCAATCACAGTCCTGCTTCTGAGATAACCCAGGAAACAAACCACCTGCCATCTGCCCTTCAGTACAGTGACTGAGTAAGTGAGAATGTGACGGCAGGGAAGGTACAATGCCTCAGACCTTACAAGCGCTCCCACAAGGACTGCCTCACTGGAGTTTCCCAACAACTCTCTAAGATTCTTATCATCCCCATTACACAGATACAGCAACTAAAGCTAAGAGTTACTTTGCCCTGGGCCACCCTGCAAGTAAGGCGTGAAATCGGGAACTTCTAAATCCTTCTATATCCAAGTCCGCAGTTCTTTCACTTCTTCACCAAGAATCAGATTGTGATTCTTGAATGTCCAAAAACGTTAACTTATATGTTGCTACATATTTTTACTCTTTATGACTACTGTGGTTTCATACTAAGAAAGTTTTTTTACTTTAAGATTATAAAACATTCACTTAAGAGTTTCTTTCAGTACTGTTGTGGTCTGATTTTTAATATTTAAAAATTTAACCTATTTGAAATACATTTTGAGATGTGGCATGAAAATAGAAATGTTTTTCCAAGTGAAAAACATTTTAGCCAAAATTATACCATTCATTCCCCAATAATCTGATATGTCACTTTTACTATAAAATAACTCTTATCTTCCATATATTTTGGGTCTAATTTTTTATTTTTCAGTAGTTTGGAATTAGTATCAGAGTATTTTAACTACTAGAGGTTTGTAATATGCATTAATAATATAAAGACATTCAACTTTTATGGGGCAAAATATCCCAAAGTAAAATGATAAACTGGGAAAAATACTTGCAACACATGGAGGTCTTGTAAATGAATAAGATATACCATCAACAGAAAAACAGACCAAAAGCAGTGAATAGGAAATTCACAGGATAAACACAATCAGTCAATAAACTTTAAAAGCCATCCCAATCATAATAATCAAAGAACTACAACTGAAAATAAAGTGGTATCATTTTTCAATAGAATATTCTGTGCTGGCAAGAGAGGAAAGGGGCATGTTCGTAGGAACTGTAAACATTACACATGCCTGGAGGGTGACTTTAATGTATCACACTTGGCAATGCATCAAATGGAAGATCTGTGACCCTGAAATTTAAAAACCAAGAATCTGGCCTACTAAGATACTAGCATAAGTGCTCAAAAACTGTACCTACAAAGATGTTCACTTTGTGCTTTGTTATTTATGACAATTAATATAAAACGGTGGAAGACAGGGAGGCATGCTGCAATCCATGGGGTCGCAAAGAGTCGGACACGACTTGGTGGCTGAACAACATCATCAAACTGTGTATAATAAAAATAAGGAAAGGAAGTTAAGAGTACAGGCCTTGGAGCAGACTGCCTAGCACCGGAACTCAGTTCTGACACTAGTCAAGTGAGCCTGGGCAAATACACCCTCTGTTAATTCGTCAATAACCTTAGAGGCTGCTGTGCAGATTAACTGAAGTAATAATACATGCCATGCCTACAACATAGTAAGTGCTCATTAAATGTTAGGTGGTATTATTAATGCAAAATATTATAAAATTACCTAAATGTTCAGTAAGAGGAGACTGGTTAGGTTAGCATACATCCAACTTAATCCAGTCATTATTAAAAGGATAAAGTGAAGTGAAGTGAAGTGGCTCAGTCCTGTCAGTCTCTTTGTGACCCTGTGGATGGTAGCCTACCAGGCTCCTCCCTCCATGGGATTCTCCAGGCAAGAACACTGCAGTGGGTTGCCATTTCCTTCTCCAGGGGATCTTCCTGACCCAGGGATTGAACCTGGGTCTCCCGTATTGCAGGCAGACGCCTTAACCTCTGAGCCACCAGGGAAGGATAAAGTACCTATCCCTATTCTTATATATGAAAAAAAAAAAAGATTTTTAAATCTAAATGTTTAGAAGGACTATCTTTGGGGAGAAGGGCATGGATTAAGAGTGGAGGACTTCTATTTTCTTCCTTTTGAACTGATCAAACTGGTTTTTTGATGAGAACTACTTTTGTAATCAAGAATGAAAACTTTTTCACTTTGAAAAAGAAAACTCTTCAAATGACAACTCCGCCCTCTTCAGGTGGCCTCGGGGAACACACTCACTGGGCATTATTTCCACTGCTCTCCTCATCAAGGATCCCAGGCACGGCCTTCCCTGCAGCTCGGCTAATCTCCCTTGAAGAAAAATGAATTAAAATCCAGTAAACAACGACAACAAAATTTAGGGATTTCACACTCCATTCATTAACTGTCAGATACAAGGACTGTGCAGACTTGTTCAAAATACGGTTCTTAAAAAAATTAAATAAAGGTACTCCTATACACTTCTATCTCTTCTGGGAAGTTTGCAAAAGTTAATATGAAAATGTAAGAGTTAGTTGCTCTTTCTTGAGTCCTGAGGATAGGGCTCAAATATGTGTTAGACCCACATTCTCGCCTTGTATTCTAGACTCTGGATCTTCAGACCCTACGTACCTGGCAAGCTGAAGTGTGGAATGAATCGTTCTGGATACGGGGACCAGAGGGTCCTTGATATGGCCCCTGATACACTCAGTTCCTTTCTCAAAGCTCTTATGGTTTAGGATCCAATGGATGAGAAAAAACGAGTTTCACCTTTGGTCCCAGGGGTGAATATGACCCAGGGCCTTCCATGCCCTCTGCCACAGAGACCAGTTCATGATGAGCCCGTGGTCTAGGCCAGCTCAAAGAAACCACACCTCAGGTCTACTTTTGCTGAGCAGGTTGGAACCAAGGCCTGAACTCTTGCCCTAACTCATGGAGCATGAAGATACCAATTTGGGAACTGTTACAACGATTCAGTCCACACACACAGGAGGGCAGAGCCAAGAGAACTGCAGAAAAATGAGACTGGAGCCCTGATGACATCAGGAATCTTTCTGTCAGTCCATATCCAAAGCCTGTCCAACTTCTAGGCTTTTCAATTACGTGAATCAATAAAATCTCCCTGTTGCTTAATCCCATTTGAACAGGGTTTTCTGTTACTTGAAACTGAATATATTCTGTCAAAAGGTGATGTGAAGTCAGGTTTCAAAAGATGGAAGTAATATTATTTGATGGATAAAAAGTGATATAATACAATAAACTATCATTTAATAAAATAAAACAAAAAGGCAAGAAAGGAAAAGGGCTGGAGAAAACAATGTGTGAGAAGACAGAGGGGAAGAGTCACGGAGGAAAGAGGAGAGTCATTGGCAAAGTCATTTCCACTTTTGATATGCTTACCTATTCAAGACTCCATTGGAAACTAGAGCTTCTTTAGGATGGAAATACTTATAATACACATTTCTAACCACAGCATCTTTAGGCAGAAAAGAGAAGAAGGTGCATCTTAGATGAGAAGTTTGATATTACAGACAGGTACAAATTTTGACCTGAAAGGAATCCTGGAACTGTATTCCAATTGCTCTCATTTCATACATGGAAGAAGCTAAGCACCAAAAAAGTGAGACTGCTGGGGAGGTCAGAATGCAGGACCAAGCACCCTCGCAGCCCAGGGCTTTCTCCATTGTACTATTAGGCCCAGAGGACTACGATATAAATAATAAATAGGAAGTTACTGCCTCTAATAAAATAATAATAATAATTACCATTATTAACCATGATTCCATATTCTTCTAGGAGAAAGTTAATGTTGGTATCAAATCTGGATTCCCCACCCTCTCCTAGCATCACAAGGATGTCTCCACCACCTTCAAGGTATTTCTTTAGGACTTCAAACTACACAAAGAAAAAGAAAAACAATCTATAAATTTATGCCAAAGACCTTTGTCAAAACTACTGTGAATAAGATCTTAACTAGCTAAAAAAGAAACACTTCCAATCTGTAAAGGCACTTAAATATAACTTTATATTAAGAAAACATAAAATTTACTCTCTACGTATCAATAGGATTTCCATATTTGTCATTAGCATAAAGCTCCAAAATACTCAAACTGAAATGATATTTTCCCAGTTGACTATCTGGACAGCAAAAGTGGAAAACTACTAGCTAAAGGAAGATCACAAGTCACTGCCATATAGATCCCATATTGTCTATCCATTCAACTGTTGGTGGACACCTGGGTTGCTTCTGCCTTTTGGCTGCTGGGAATGGTGCTCTCAGTGAACATGGGTGTACAAACACCTCTTTGAGATCCTGCTTTCAATTCTCTGCATATATCCCAGAAGTGGGATTGCTGAATCACAGAATTGTTTGTCATTTTTGTAGGAACCACCATCCTGTTTTCCATAGTGGCTGCACCACTTCACCTCTCCACCAATGGTACATAAGGGGTCTGATGTCTTCACATCTTCACTTGTCATTTATGTCTGGGTTTCACATTTCTCATTCTTTGTCTAGCCATGAAACAGAGTTTAAAAATAGCTTAATTTTAAATGGAATTTCCTATTTTTAAAGCAAAAATATGGCAAAGAGGTATGGCTGATACTGAACTCGCCTGCACTATGTGTCTGGCACTTTCATGCAATAACTCAGCCACACCACAGCCATGCCATACCAGAGCTGTTGTGCTGCAGGAATCATCACAACAACTCCATGATGAAGACAGAGATGAAGTGACCACCTTGAGGCCTCACAGGTAAGTGGTGAAGAGGAATTTACGTTCAAGATTTCAGAGCCCATTTTCCTAGCTATCTCACTACATGTCTTTATGAATATTTCTTACCTCAGCTGCGGTAAATTTTTCCCTCGGCCCAGCTGTAATCCACAGTTTCACCCCAATGAGCTTCTCAGGTGTGATTTCATCTTTTAAGCTAGAAATATGATTTTAAAAGCAAGCGTTAGGTCCATGATTTAAACCAATTTATGAGCTATTTTAGCGTCTAGACTGTATGGAATCAGAGGCTACAGAGGCCCAGAGATGAAGGATTTAGAGGTACCTAGTCTAGCTTCTCTATCAAAAGTGAGACTCCTCTCTAACAGGCCTGCCCCAGAGTCATCAGGCTCTGTTCAAATATACCTATAAGACAAGATGTCCCATGAGACCACACTAGAGCATAAAGAAGTCCCCCAACAACTAATTCAATCAGCTCTACCATTAGCTCACATGACTACATATCCTTATCCATTAAGAAAAACCATACATACACACTCAAGAGATATTTTCAGTTTTTCCTTTCCCTAAACTGAAGTACTGACCTGAGTTAAAATATGGAGAAAGGCTTTAACCTCTGAAAAACTCATGTATGTATAATTAGAATCATTTTTTGACTTGTAATTTGGGGGGACAACTTAATAATATGCTAATTGACAATTTTCAAACAAGATGGTTTAATAATTTACTTCTGAACAATGTTTAGTGGAACCCCTCCCACCTCAACAGCAAGCTGTTTTTACTGCTTAGAAGCGAAAACAGTATACTCAGTCACCTCTGAATTTTCCAATGACTCCGAAGTCTTTTCTGCATGGATTTATAGCCATTGCTGGTGGTAAAGACTTCCTTTTTGTATGCATTGAAAAGAATGGTGCTCCGAAGCTCTTTTTCCATGGTCACCTCCTTATGGGAAAAAGGAATCAGAAAAAGGGAAACAATAAACAATATTCCAAAAAGAAAGACCCTAAAAGGAATAAATAGTCTATTTCCTATAATTCTTTAAGAAAAGGAGCACAGCTGCAACTTACCTACAATTCCCAAAGGCTGAAAGTGAAATAAATAATCATGGCTGCAGAAACCCAAGGCAGACCCTGGGTTTCCTACCAGCTCACTCTCATGGCCCTGCTCTGCCATCACCCTGCCACATGGGAAACCATGTTTCCAACCTGATTCCTCACCCTTAACTACTCTTAAATGTGGGGTACAATTTTCTAAATTCTTTTTACACACACAGTTGAAGTTTTATTTACAAAATAGGACCATATGCACTATTCTGCAACACACTTTTTTCATCTAACCTGTATCTTTCACATCTTTCCATGTCACTATATACCACTATTTTTCTAAGTGCTGCACAATATTCCATTTTCTGGATGTACCAAAATGTATGTTATCAGTCATATACCAATGGACATCTGTGTTTTCCCCCAATTTTTTGCTAGTAAAACAGTACTACGAACATCATTGAACATGACATTCTGGCTTACTTTGCAGATCTTCAGAATAAATTCCTGTTGAATGGCTAACTAAATTATTTCTAAATTGCCCTACAAAAAACTGTACTAATTTTTACTTTCACTAACACTAATACATTTCTGTTTCTACACCACTCTTTTTAACTTTTTCATCTTGGCAAATAAGATGGGCAAAAAAAAACCTTATTGTTTTAATCTGCACTCTGAAATTATAAGAAGACCATCTTTCATTGGATATATTAGCGACTTGTATTTCTTCTGATTTTCTTGTTCACATACTCAGATCATTTTTTTATTAGGCTTAATACTTTTTAGTTGATCATGAAACAAATATTTTCAGAAGTTTGTTTTTAGACTTAAGTTACTGGTAGTTTTTTTGGTTTCGTTTGGATGAATTTTGCAGGCGATAGGGACAGTTTTACATTTAATAGAATCAAAAGTATTAACGTTTTCCTTTTTGGCTTCTGAACTGCATGGTGTATTTAGAAGAGTTTTTGCCATGCTAAGGTTATAAATATATCTCACAATGCTTTCTTCTAGTATTTTTATGATGTTATAATTTTTAAGGTTTAAACTTTAGTCCACTTGGAATTTATTTTGGTATTTAAAATTAATTTTGTTATTGTTTTAATTACTAGAAAGCTGCCTGACACTAATCTATCTTTTCAATGCTGATTTAAAATATCACCTTGCCTATATAGTAAATCCCTAAAAATTGAATTTTATTATATATTCTATATAATCTATCTGCCTGTAAGTTTCTGCTCAGTCTCACCTATTTTAATTCCTATAGGTATAATATTTGGTGTTGCTGATAAAAAGCTAGTCCCTCTATTACTCAGAATTTTTAGAATTTTCCTGGCTAGTCCCACATCTTCATTCTTCAAGCTGAACTTTAAAATGATTTTGACAGGTTAAAAAAAAAAATCCCATGATCTTTTCATGTTCTATTTATCCACGCCCATGCTTATTTTCAGAGTGTACAAACAACATTATATCCTGCCTTCTGATTACCTTAGTGGTTGCATGGGTGCCACAATAAACCCAATATTCATAAGCATCTTTTCTATTTCTGGCCTACTGCAATTTACATATTTCTGCTTCTGTCACTATTTTTGTCCTAGAACAAATTCCTAAGAGCAGGATACCTGGGAAAAGGGGATAGGACTAGGATGTTACGTTACAGTTTCATGTCAATGCTCCTTCCCATTTGATCAAAGACCTTTCAGCAGAAGGCGAGTCAGATTCGAGCCCCGTCTGAGGTCTGGGATCCGGGCCTCTATCTGCGCTCCTTGTTTACCTTAGTGGACCTCAATTTTCCCTAGGATATGCCCAGCAACCTCGAGGACACCTGGCCGAGGCCCTCGCCAACTCCCAGGCCGCCTCAGCGCCCTGGCCGGCCCACCGCAGCAGGAATCCGCCTTACCTGAGGCCCGGTGACCACCGTCTGCAACCGCCGCAGCCCAGCACCTCGCTGCCAGATAACGGCCGCTTAGCAACGGTGGTTGGGAAACTGCCCGCTGGGAAGGCGTGGACCGGGGCGTGGTCCCACCTCAGGAGCGAAGAGCAGACGACCTGGCGGAAGACGCCACTACGCCTAACTCTCTAGGAGGCGGAGTCCGGATGGGCAGGGGCGGGGCTTATGCGGGACTGTACCATTATTTTGGATAGGGGGTAAATCCAGACAGAATGTGGAATAACTTTAGGCCAAAAACAAACTCATCGGATTTTCTGCATTAATGTCTAGTTTCATTAAGGGCTAATAGAAACGACTAAGATCATGGCATCTGGTTCCATCACTTCTTGGCAAATAGATGGGCAAACAGTGGAAACAGTGACAGACCTTTTTTGGGAGGGCTCCAAAATCACTGCAGATGGTGACTGCAGCCATGAAATTAAAAGACGCTTGCTCCTTGGAAGGAAAGTTATGACCAACCTAGACAGCATATTAAAAAGCAGAGACATCACTTTGCCAACAAAGGTCCGTCTAGTCAAGGCTATGGTTTTCTCAGTAGTCATGTATGGATGTGAGAGTTGGACCATAAAGGAAGCTGAGAGCCGAAGAATTGATGCATTTGAACTGTGGTGTTGGAGAAGACTGTTGAGAGTCCCTTGGACTGCAAGGAGATCCAACCAGTGCATCCTAAAGGAAATCAGTCCTGAATGTTCATTGGAAGGACTGATGCTGAAGCTGAAACTCCAATACGTTGGCCACCAGATGCGAAGAACTGACTCATTTGAAAAGACCCTGATGCTGGGTAAGATTGAAGGTTGGGAGGACAAGGGGACGACAGAGGATGAGATGGTTGGATGGCATCACTGACTCAGTGGACACGAGTTTGAGTGAACTTCGGGAGTTGGTAATGGACAGGGAGGCCTGGCGTGCTGCAGTCCACGGGGTTGTAAAGAGTCGGACAAGACTGAGCGACTGAACTGAATTGAAAAATGAGACCAACCCCCCACCCGCCCCACCAAGAGCTGAAACTTCGCTCCACCCGGGGGGACGAGTCTAATGAAGGCTTCCGGCGGGGAGTGCGGAATGCCGAGCCCGGATCTCAGGGGCGCAGGCGCAGAGCGGCGGCCCGGCGGAGGGAGGAGGTTTGCGCCGGCGATCTTCAGTAACGGTACTGGGAACGCTGGACTGGAGGGTCGGCGCTGCGTTATGGGAGAGTTTCGGCCTCTTGGGAGACCAGAGAGGGCCTCCAGGTGCAGGGCGGGCAGGTTTAGTGGTGAGAACGGGAATACGACTTACTTCTTTCTGTTTGATAAGCCCTGCATCTATGAGCGCCACAGTGCCAGGCTCAGGATGGGGCGGTGATCCTTTAGGGACGTTGGACCTTGTCAATCCAACCAAAAAATAAAAAATATAGGACTTCTCTAGTGATCCATTGGTTAAGAATTCTCCTTGCAAGGAGGGGAGGCAGGTTTGATCCCTGGTAGGGGAGCTAAGCTCGCACATGCCGGGCAGCAACTGAGCCCGCAAGCCGCAATGAAAGATCCCCCCTGGCGGAAACGAAGACCCTCTGCAGCCAAAAAAAATTTTTAAATGAAAAATATAGACCGTTTTGAGGGAGCTGTGAGGGGCTGGAGCTGCGTAGACAGGCATCCTCGTTGGGCAGAGAAGAGAAAAAAAGAATAGATCATTAAGGCCAGGGCTGGAGAAGGGCTTTTGAGCAGAAGAAATTGCGTTTGGAAAGAGCCATGGAAAAAAATAGCGGGCAGTAACCACAAACAGGCCACGCTTCTCCCCTGGGGAGCACTTAGTGGCTGCCCTGAGGGAGCATGGATGTGTGTGCAATGCACCTGTCTCTCTGGCTCAAACTGATGAATGCAGAGACTTAAAGATTTTTGTTACCGTCTTCAGCAGGTACAGAGGTTTAGGGTCTTAAAACACACACATACACACACACTCTCTCTTGTTGCCTTTTCACAGCTATTGTCCCTGCAAAGTTAAAGAGTAGAGAAGAGGGTGTTTCTGATTTCTCTTCCTGAGGATGCTGTCTTTTGGTACAAAATTCTGTAAATCCTGTTTGCAGTCAGTGTTTGCTAGAAAACCAAAAAAGTACCTGCCCAGAGAACTGTGCCCAGTACTGGAGACTGCAGAGAGAGCAAGGGCCTGAGAATCAGCTGCTACCAAGTCCGGATTCCTGGCTGTGCCTTGTACAGCTAGGTGACCTTGGGCAAGTCGCTTACTATCTCTGAGTAAGTGTTTATCTGTAAAGTGAGATTAATAATTTCTAAATGCTGGCGTAATACATATGGTTGATAATGCATATAAAGCTCTAAATGTGCTCAATAAACAGGTGTGAACAAATCTGATATTAAACAGATATTCATTTTTAATGAATATTCATAATTTTTCATTTTTATTTTTTCTCCTGGTGAACATTTTGTGGTTTTACAGTCTTAGAACAGATAGAACCTTTGCGTGTTTCACAACTCATAGCAAGTTGTGTACTCTGACAGTACTATTTCCATTTCTGATGCTTAGTGGTCTCGCTTTTTGCTCTGGGAAGTTGGGGGAATTTTGGCCTCTCATCACGTTCCACACTTGTCTCTTAGCAGACACTATTAAGATGGAAATCAAATCAGAATGTTTCTTTCAGAATTCTCAGCACATGTCAAAGGGTAACTAGTTTTCCTTCACCCAGATTTGATCCCCAGTAGGTCATTGTGGTGTCATCGGTGTGTTTTCCATGGTCTTCCAGCTTCATCCTCCATAATTCCTGGGGCAGGGCGCTGGGCAAACAAAAATGTAAGGCAAAGAGTGGGACTGAGTTAAAAGGAAAAGCCGATAAAATCACTAGCACACATTGATGTTGAAAAGAATGAAAGTTCTCCTCTTGTCCCCAGCTAATAAGACCACCCTGAAAGTAGGTGATGAACTACAGTGAAAAGATTTCTTCACCGAAATAAGGCAGTATAAAATCCATCAGACAAGTGAGGGGTGTCCTGAACTCACGTGTGTTATATTCTCACCTTTTGTCAGGTCAGAATTGCTTTTAGAAATGGCTAATCACTAGGCCTGTACAGACCTTGCCTGGGCTCCTTATGGCCCTAGACTTGACAAGCATACAGAAGTATATGAGGTAGAGGTGTGTAAAAAGTGTTAGGTGCTCCGTCCTGCCTGACTCTTTGCAACCCTATGGATTGTACCCGCTAGGCTCCTCTGTCCATGAAATTCTCCAGGCAAGAATACTGGAGTGGGTAGCCATTCCCTTCTCCAGGGGATCTTCCCAACCCAGGGATCAAACCCAGGTCTCCTCCATTGCAGGCAGATTCTTTTCCATCCAGAAAAGGGAACAGAGAATTAACTTGGCAGCCAGGTTCAGACCGTGAGCATCCAACTGAGCCTCCTCTTGGAAGACCCCATTTCCCATTACCTGGCTTGTTCCAGACAGTTCCTGGCTTGGCTCTGCTTAGAGATTTTGACATTTACTCTGCTTGGACCTAACAGCCAGAGTGAGCAGGAGACCAGCACAGAGGTTACATGTGAGAGCCCCAGAGTCAGTTTATATGGCTCCAAGTCCCAACTCTGGCCCTTATTAGCTCTGTGACCTCTAGGAAAGGTACAGCTTCTGTGTGTTTCTTCATTGGTAAAAAGGAGATTCCTGCCTTAGGGTTGTTTGGATGAAAACTGATAACAGACATGAAAAAGTCTAGCACAGAAACTGGATCAGAGTAGGCAGGTGTTCTGAAGCTGACTTTGACCAGTTAACTCTATGCACCACAGGATTTTTGCAGAAACTGACACCTGTGGCTGGCGATTTGTTTTGTAAGTGATACTGATACATCTCCTGTTAATAACATGCAGGTGACAAAAGACACACTAACACGTCTCTGGTCAAGACGTGAAGCAGATGGGTGAAGCAAAAAAAAAGGAGTGATTAACAGAAGCTCTCAAAATCATTGGGAAAACTAGAAAGGGAGAATCCAGGATTCCGAGGCATGACACTGCAGCACAGATGTGATCTCTGGTGTTTGCCAGTAAGCACCAGGATGTGATCTCTGTCATTCTTGGCAAGTGGCTTCTACTATTAGGATTATTATATTATCCTAAGATGGTACTGGAGCTCTAGCCACTGTTTCTGGGTCCTGGGCAGGGAAAAAAGGAGGAAAGAGCAAAAGATCTGGTGCTGCCAATAAGAGCATCGTTGCCACTTGTACACCAGGAACTCAGTTTTGTGGGTTTTGTTACCACAGCAACCACATGAAAGAGAGCTCCCATTTCCTTCCTTGAGCCAAAAATCTGATAACAGGTGCATCCTGAGGCCACATGCCTGGCCCAAGCTCCAGGGGAGGCTGGGAAAGTTAGTGTTTGGCATTGTCAGCTAGAGTTAAGTGGAGGTAGTGAACTACCCTCTCATCATGGCTCATAAAATAAGAGATTCCCTGACTATAGGCTGGGGTTCAGATGCCAGGCAGACAAACCTAATAAATGTGCAATACAACTCACCCAAAGAAAGACATCATTGACATAGGAAAAAAAGTGGATGTTGGGTGATACCTTATAGGCTTGTTACACCTTGGTCATTTTACACATTGAGATCAAAATTCAAACACCAAGAGATCCTCTGGTTAAGAGGTGCTCATTGCCTACCCAGCATTTTCCCTTCTCCCTTAGTGTCAGAACCCCTGCGTTATTGTGAGGAGTCATGTGCCCAGTTAATTGGACATATATCCCATCCTCCAACGCAGGTAAGGTGGCTGGCTAGTGAGATGCAAGCAGAAGTCATTGGGTGGGGCTTCTCAGGAAACTCTGTAAAAGTGCCCGTTTGCTCTTTCCTCCTTTCTTTCCTGCCCAGGACCCAGAAACAGTGGCTAGAGCTCTCCAGTACCATCTTAGGATAATATAATAATCCTAATAGTAGAAGCCACTTGCCAAGAATGACAGAGCAGAAATACAGAAAGCCTCTGATGACCTGTGGTACCAGCCCTGGATCACCTAACACCATCCTTCTTCCATGTGCTGGGGCAGGGAGGGAATCTTATTTAAGCCATTGTTACTTTGGGCTTCTGTGACTAACAGTTGAAGGTAATTCCTTACAGATTTCAAGCTGGCTTTGGTGGTGTTACGGGAGCTTCTCTTCTAGCAATCCAAGATGGCATCATCCTCCGGCGCATAGGAGAACCCCAGGAAGGCACTCGAGGCCCCAGAGCTGCTCGCCATGGTGTCAGGAGTGCAGCCAATGGACTTTGACACAGCTTCCTGCGTGAACTCTGGGTCAAAGTGTTTCAAGTCAGCAGGTCCTGCCTGTGAATGTAAGCCAACGATGAGAAAGGAACACTGGGTCAGAGCTGCCAGAGGAGCCCAGAGCCCTGAGAGAGCTGTCAGATGTCCCCTCTGAGTGCCCCAGGGGTATCACTTTTTCATGCATTTACACTAGTCATCATATTCCACAAGGTCCATTAACCATTTACCAATTCCTCTACCCGCCTGGCCCGCTGCCTGCTCTACATCAACCCTCCATATGCTGCTGGTAGATTGTGACATGAAGAAAGTATGAATCAAGAACCTCAAAAATGTGCACAACAGATTCAGAGAACAAATGAGTGGTTACCAGAGGGGAGAGGGGCTGGAGGAAGGGCAGAACAGGTGAAGGGGATTAAGACGTACAAACCACTAGGTGTAAAGTTACAAGGATGTAATGGACAGCCCGGGGAACATACTCAATAGTTTAAAGTAACTCTGTATGGAGTATAATCTGTACAAATATCGGACTACTACGGTGTACACCTGAGACTACAATCATACTGTAAGCCAACTAACTGGGTGGTGCTGGTGGTTTCGTCGCCAAGTCGTGTCCGACTCTTGCGACCCCACGGACTGCAGCCCTCCAGGCTCCTCTGTCCATGGGATTCTCCAGACAAGAATACTGGAGTGGGTTGCCATTTCCTTCTTCAGGGGATCTTCCCAACCCAGGAATCGAACCTGGGATTCCTGCATTGCAGGCAGATTCTTTACCGACCAAGCTGTGAGGGAAGCCCCAACTAACTATACCTCAACAATAAAAAATAAAATATATTCACATTCTTTGACTTGGTAATCCCCCATCTGGAATCCATCTTGAAATAATCAGAACTCTGGACAATTTGCAGCAACATGGATGGACCTAGAGATTGTCATACTGAGTGAAGTCAGACAGAAAGACAAATATATGGTATTGCTTCTATGTGGGATCTAAAGAAATGATAGAAATGAGCTTATTTACAAAACAGAAATAGACTCACAGACATAGAAAACAAACATGGTTACCACGGGGAACAGGGGAGGGATAAATTAGGAGACTGGGATTGATATATACACACTATTATATGAAAGAGTACTAGTTAAGAACCTACTGTATAGCCCAGGGAACTTTATTCGGTGCTCTGTCATGACTCCACGGGAATGGAGTCTGGAAGAGAGTGGATCTATGTATGTGTGACTGTTTCACTTTACAGCAGAAACTAGCCTAACATTGTAAATCAACTATACTCCAATTAAAAATTTAATTAAAAAATGACAAAAACGTGAACTTAAAGACATTCATTAATCCATTATGATAAAAAATGGTACTAACCTAAAGTGCACCATTAGGAACATAGTGGAATAAATTATGTTACCAACATAGGGTTGAAATATTATACAGCCACTTAAAGTCATAGTCTTATGTGACTTAGGAAAATGACGACACAGTTTTAGCAAAAAGAGGGAGGAGATGAGATCTATCTATATACATGAATTATGATCTATGTTGGGGGAGATGATATGTGTGTCTATGTATGAACTATGACCTACATAAAAAACAGAAAAAAAAGATCTGAAAGAAACATGCCAACGGTGCATGCTTTCTCTTGGGTGGTGAGATAATACGCTTTTTCTCCTTGATGCTTTAAATTAATTTTATTTCTTGGTCATGCTGTGTAGGACTCAGGATCTTAAGTTCCCAAACCAGGGATTAGACCTGTGTCTGCTGCAGCGGAAGCTCAAAGTCTTAACCAGTAGACTGCCAAGGAAGTCCCTCTCCGTGATGATTTCAATGTCTCTGTTTTACACACTTCCTACTATAAATACATGTCATTTTTATTACCAGGAAGAAAGCTAAACCTAGAAAAAAAAATCGTTACAGGACTCGGCTCTGTCTGGGTGTGCTCCATGACGCAGAACACTTTAAAGGCTGTAAAGTGCTTTGCGATGAGGGTTATTGGTATTGAAAGTAAAGGGGAGGCAACCTGGCTCCTCATACAGAGCTGAACTGGCAGTCAGGACTTCCGGGTTCCAGACCTAATTCTTCCTCTAGCTTACAGGGTAGCTTTGGACAAATCACTGAGCTTCTTGGACCCTCGGTTCTCCCATCTCTAGGAAGAGGCCAGGCCAGGATACCCTCCCCAGGTACCCTCCAAGCTTCCACCAGTCCTGGGAACCCAGAAGCTAGAACGTGATGGCCTCTTACCACATTTGGGTTGAAGGGTGGAGTCAGCCTCTTGTGGTACAAGTCATCCCAGTTTATGGGGCTGAAGAATACGTGGCTCTTTATCTCAAGCTGTGGGAAGAAGGTGATCAGTAGCAGTCCTCTCCATTGGCGCTCCCATCCCACCCCACATGCCTCAGAGCTCCAACTCTTTCGGCAACCGGTTGTCTAGCCCTAAAATCTTTACTAGGAAGGTAACTTGCCATTATAGCTGGTTTCCTGGAACAAAGGCGTGTCTTCCATAAGACCTCTCCCCTTAGCCGTTATCTCAAACCCAGATCTTTTCCCTGTAACATCTGTTTATGCCACAGCTATTTATTGAGCACCTACCCTGTACTATACTAGGCTGTAGAGGTATGTCAGTGAAGAAGACAGCAGAACCTGCTCTTGGAGGGTCCTGGGGAATCTTACTCCACTCTTGCAGTGCATCCTGACTCTTCCAGAATTCTTTTTAAAAAAAAAAAAGTCTTCATTGAATTTGTTACAATATTATTTCTGCTTTATGTTTTGGTTTTTTGGCTGCAAGGCATGTGGGATTTCAGCTTCCCAACCAGAGACTGAACCCACATTCCCTGCATTGGAAGAGGAAGTCCCAACCACTGGGCCACCAGGGAGATCCCTCTTCCAGAATTCTCGACAGACCAAATCAACTCACTGAGGAAGATTTGAGAAATAAAGCCCCAAGAAAAGCTGCAGTTTCGCAAAGATCCAGAATTAAGGATTCAGCCTTGGGCATGATTCATCGCTTCTTTCCTAATCCAAACTAATGTTGACAAAAACTTCCGCCTTTTCCAGCAGAGCCCTCCCTCTCTCTATGTCTCTCAAAGAATGATTCTTAACTCTGTGTATCTGAACCCCCTAGGGAATTGTTAACAAGCCAGATTCAAACTATTTCCAGGAGAATACCCACAAAACTGGTAACACTTGTTGCCTCCAAATTTAAAAAACTAGGTAGCTGAAGGGACTTTTCTGAATATCCTTTGAATCTTGATCTATGGGAAAGTATACCTTATTTTAAAAAATCACATTTTTTTTTTTACAATGCAAATTTCCTCTGGGAAGGAGGGACCTGTCTTCATGAAAGCCTTTTCTTTAAACTGTCCAGGGATGGGTAGGCAAAAGCCTTAAATGTTGTTAAACTTCACAGTATCTGGAATATAGGGTAGTGTGTACACTCAAAAAGCACTTACTACGTGGCAGGCACTAGCCTAAGTGTTTGCTTATATTATTTGACCTTCATAAGAGCTATGAACTGGGTGCTGTTATTACAGATGGGAAGAAACGTTAAAGCAGGGGCTTCCCAGGGGCCTCAAACCGTAAAGAATCTGCCTGCCAAGAAGGAGACGTGGGAGATCCCCTGGAGAAGGGAATGGCAACCCACTCCAGTATTCTTGCTTGGGAAATTCCAGACAGAGGAGCCTGGCAGGCTACATTCTCTGGGGTCGCAAAAGACTTGAACGTGGCTTACCAACTAAACAACAACAAAGAGAGGTTAAGCCATTTACCCTGCACCTAGTCATTGGTGGAGAAAGGATCTGAATCCAGGCAGTCTGTCTCACAGTTCACGCAATCTCAGCTTCTACGCTAGAAGAACAAACTTCTATGGAGAAAAGTACTGTGGTCTTCTTATAAATCCAAATGATCTTTTGTTGAGTAGAGAATGTATGATTATTTGTAAAATTTTGCTTTAATTTTTTTTTTTTAAAGCCATGAGCTTGTTTGGAGAACAGACTGTGAATTCTTCATCTCTCTATTCAGATGTCCAGCCTAGGTCCTGGCAAGAGGGAAGTGCTCAGATATTTGTGAAAAGCAATTTAGTTTGCTCTCTGTACAGAAGCCAGAGGAATTTGTCAAAACTTAACCTGGGGCCTCCACTCTCCTGCTCAGCATATACTAATTAATCAGTCATCTAGTTATCTCTCTCTGCCTTGCTCCTACTGTAGGACTTTTGCGCACGCTGTGTCCAGTGTCTGGGATGCCTCCTCCCAGTTCTTTCCCATCCTTCAAATCTCTGCTCAATTGTCACCTCCTCACAGAGGCCCACCCTGACCACGCCAGTGTGAATTTCCCCCATTATTGTCTATCTCTGCTCATTGTTCATGTCTTTCTGAAACAGGCTGGAACCTGGGACCCTTTACCAGAGTGTTTGCACTTGCACTTAGACAAACACCCAGAGAAATCTCTCATCCAGCAACAGAATACAAAGAAACTATAAGGGACGAAAAAGAACTGCACCCATGCGCAGTTGGGACAAATTATGAGCCATAAGATACAAAAAGACCAAAACCCAACTGCCCCTTCTGGGATGCTGGAAGAAAAAAGCAGGGTACTGTGCGTGAACCCTGCACACAACACCGCCAAGGGGGTGGGCAGACCACCTAAGCCACCTCTCCTGCCTGACCCACAGATCTGCCCTTACCCTCACCCCATATAATGAATCAGTCTGCCCTCCTCAGAGAGCCAACAGGGCACCTATGACTTATTTCTGCTCCCTCATCCTACCTCACAAGTCCCAATAAAGCCTTGCCTGAATTCCCGTCTGGCCGCAGCATAGTCACACTCTGTAATAATTTATGTTTGTTTGTCTGCCTTTCCCTCATAAACTTAAGGGCAGAGACCCAATCTAACAAGTCCCTAGCATTTAACTCAAAGCCCAGCACATAGTAGGTGCTCCATAAATATTGGTTGACTAGAAGCGTTAGATTGAAAGAAATCAACAGCAGCAGCTGTGAATCTCTGAACGGGTGAATTAGCAGTGCCTGGCTTTAGGGAACAGCTGGAAGTGTGACACGGCTTCTAGGTGGCCTCTGCAGGAGGCTGAGAGCCCAGCGCCCCGCTGGCAGGGCACCTACAAAGTCTGTTTTGGAGCCCAGCCGCTGCCTCTGGTCTTTGTGGAGCAGGGCTTGCAGGAGGTCACAGGCGGCCACCGTCCGGCCCCCGGGAATCCGTAGCGGCTGGTGCAGAATGTTCTCGTACATCTGTGACACGTCTTGGCTATAGAAGGGCGGCTGGTGAGAGACAGGCAGAGAGATGGGCGGATCATCCATGCTAAAGTGGGCACAGTTCTCAGAGACACTTGGAGCAAAGAGGGGGAGCAGCTGGGAGGATTCAGCCAGACCTGGGTCTTGTGCGATGGCTCACGCGGCAGACTGGAGACAGACAGAGACCTCTGGGCCTCCAGCACAGTGGAGAGGCTGCTAGGAAGGCCGAGAAGTCTCTCTGCTCCAGCATGAGGCTTGTGGACCTCTCCAAGTGCCCCCTCTATCCCACGTCTCTTAATAAAGCTTGTGCACCAACTTAGCACTTTGCAAAGTTAACAGTTTCCCATCATCATTTTATTCCAGCCTCATATGATGGTTATGAGACATGTTGTCATTTTTCAGACGAGAAGCACAGGCAGTCTAAGATTGGATCCAGGAGCTAGTTCTGCCACCTCCCAGGAGTGTGACCTTTTTGAGTCTCAGTTTCCCTCTTAGTAAAATAAGAACAACCCCATTTCCTGCAGTGCCTGCATCCAAAGGCTGTTTTGAGGCACCACAGGAGTAACACATGAGATAATATATTATAAAGTGTGGAACTGACTTTATTGAAAAATATATACTTTATCCTTGTATCCATGTTTGCATCACCCTTTTTGAGCCTGTAGAGATGAGGTGGCTCATTCAATTCCTTGAGGAGCCTGAGGAGGCCACACAAGGAAAAGATCCACTGCCCATCTCTTCCAGAATCAGCTCTACCCCACTCACCAGGCCGTGTAGCATCTCGTAGAGCACCGCTCCCAAGCACCACCAATCCACTGCCCGATCGTAAGGCTCCTTACGGAGCACTTCCGGAGCCAAGTACTGTTGAGAGAAAACACACTTATTTGAAAGACACTCAGCTTCCATCTCCCCATTTGTAAACAAGGTACTTGGAGGAAAAGATCAGCAGAAGCTGATTCTGCTGTGATATTTACTTAGTTGTGCGTGTGTTCATTCAGCATCAGTTCATCAAAGACCTGCTTTGTGCAGGACCCTTTGCCAGTGTGCTGAGGACGTAGAGGAAATCTGGCTGGACTGCCCTGTACGGCTGTATATGTTGTGCACCACACAAAAGCACCAGCCAAAGGGGTAAAGGGGGCTGCAAGCCTGGCTGTGATCAACTCACCAAACCATAACCCTAGTACAAGACTGTCTCTGGCAACTTGTGTGCAGGTGTGCTAAGTTGCTTCAGTCATGTCTGACTCTTTGCGATGGACTGTAGCCCGCCAGGCTCCTCTGTCCATGGGATTCTCCAGGCAAGAATACTGGAGTGGGTTACCATGCCCTCCTCCAGGAGATCTTCCTGACCAAGGGATCAAACCACATCTCTTATGTCTCCTGCATTGGCAGGCAGGTTCTTTACCACTAGCTGCACTTAGGAATCCCCATCCAGCAACTCACATATGTTTAAAGGGAAAACTTGGGACTTCCCTGGTGGTCCAGTGGTTAAGAATTCACCTGCCAGTGCAGAGGACACAGGTTCAATCCCTGGTCCAGGAACTAAGATCCTACATGCCACAGGACAACTAAGACTATATGCCACAACTACTGAGCCCATGTGCCCTAGGGCCAGGGCTCTGCAACAAGAGAAATCACCCCAATGAGAAGCCCAAACACCACAACGAAGAGTAGCCCCTGCTTGCTGCAACTAGAGAAAGCCCATGCCCAGTAATGAGCAGCAGCCAGAAATAAAATAAAATACAAAATAAATA